>NC_133837.1:5146875-5491250 GCF_047830755.1 Zonotrichia albicollis | reverse complement strand
GTTTTATAGATTTATGGTTATGTTGTACCCCCTCATGTGGTTATCAACGGACAGCTGGGGTTGGGACATCTGGGAGGGTCAGATTGTCACTATGGAACACCTGAGCTCCAGTCAGGGTTTGAGGAAGAGATCTCCACCACTGAACAGTGAAGAAGGGGTTGGTGGACAGAACTTTGGGGGGGGGTTAAAGGGTTAAAAAGGAAAAAAAACCTCCATTGTGAGGGGGCTGAGCACATGGCGGGGAAAATCTTTTGCTCCCAGTGCCTTAACTTTATTCTTTATTCAGTCTTCTGTTGTATTTTTTGCAAAGGTTTAGTAAACCTTCCTAAACTACAAAAAGTGAGTAGTTATTTGTCACACAGGGGTCACCACATCTGCCTGGGGTCACACCTGAGGAAGGTGAAGGCACCCAGGCTCCCTCCATCCGTTTTGTGCACTCCCATTAAATATTGCTTCCCATCTGTGGTCCATCAGTGCTCAGTGAGGTTAACAGTGATGTTATTGCTTTAAACTCAAGGATCTTGGAGGCTTCCAAGGTTTGGTAGCTTTAGAGGAGACCATGCACACATGGATGGGATTCAATCCTCACCTACCTCTCCAGGACAGGTTCCAGGCTGCTGCTCCCACCCAAAATGCTGCAGGGATGGATGGGGACACAGATACAGCTTCCCAAAACTGCAGTGGAAAATGCTGCCTGGAAGCAAGAGGAAAGCTGAGCCTTCCAGGTGGATATTCTGAAGGTTAATGTCACATTTTGCTGATCAGAAAAAGCCTCAGACAGGAAAAGTGAGGCTGCAGCCATTCCCCACTGACAGGGCCACCCTCACCAGCAGGGACGGGGAGGGCAGGGGTGTCCCTCTGATCACGCCTGCCCTCTGAAGCAGTCCTGATGTTGGGTTTTCCTGCTCTCATCCTCTCTTTTCCTCCTTTTCCCCCTTCCCTTTGGCAGTGCAATAGGGATCTGGGACTGCTTCCATGTGGAACTGAGCCCTGCTGGGAGCTGGAGGGGAGGGCAGCAGCTCCTGCTGGAAACCCAGAGCTGTGCTGGCAGCCCAGGGCTGGCACAGAGCAGATCCCCCTTGGCCATGCCCATCCTCCTTGGAGCTGAAAGGGAACACACTTTTTCCCCCCACAGCTCCCATTTCCCTGTATTTATCTGCATTTTTTGGCTTTTTTTTTTCCCTTTTGTTTTTCTTTTATTTTTAAAGCTGAGCTCCACACGATGAGAAAAACGAGAAAATGGCTCTTCTCTCCTTTTTTCCTCCTTCTCCTTTCTCGACTCGCTGAGCCAGCTGGGGCAATGCCACAATTCAAGGCGTCTGGAGACAGAATCCAGCTCGCTGCCTTGTGATCTGCATGTCAAGGTGAAACTGCAATAAGATAATAATGTCAGTATCCCCAGAAGGCAGGCGGTAAAAGATACTAATTGCATTTCACTGAAGGCTTCAGAAACACTCAGCAGCTGGAAAGCTGAGGAGAATTTTGATGCTATTCTTATAAGGGAAGGTTTTTTTCCCCCCTTGCACTGTTTGTAAATCTATTACAGAACATGGGGAGTGGAAGAGGGGGAAGGGAATGTATAAAACCAGTTAAAGGCTTAATGTTTCCCATTATATTTTGTGAGCTGTAGGTGGTCTAGAGCTTATAAAAATGTAGCACATTCCCTTGTAATCAACCATAATAATTTATTATTATTATTTATTATGATTTGCTGTTATTTTGCACACATAAAGGCTCCTGCCAAGGCAATGAGAGCTCAGCACAAATAGTTAACATTTATTATAGCAGTAGTAATGTTTAAAAATATTAACTAAATAAAATAAAAATACCAGCTCTAAAAAGCTGAGGACAGCTTTGTTATTGGGAAATAAATGCAGGAAGGCAAATATCTCGCAGAATGGCTGATACTGATTTGAATAAAAACATGTCTGGAGAGGGGGGAAACACATTTCTTGGAAAAACACGGAGAGCTTGGAGTGGAGATCTGCCTGCAGCAGCCAGTTCTGCTGCCAGCTTTGCCCAGCAGGAACGGGAACCCCCTTGCTGGGCAGGATTGTGGGGACCCAAAGATGGAGCCCAAATCCACATCAGCGTTTCCCACCCTCTTCCCCATCCTTTGTCTTTGTTTTGTCTGAAATCTTAAATCCCAGAGAGGACAGAAAAGATTTCAGCCTCTCCTTTGTGGCCTCACCAGGGGAATCCTGAGTGCCCTTTGAGCCATTTGGGCTGAAATTGGGAAAATGGGAGGTCTGGGAGAAGGGGAAGCCTCTGATGAGGGGAGAAACCACCTGAAACCAACGGGGAAAAGAATTTTGCTGCAGGTTTACCGCAGGGATGTGCTGGGGACTTGGTGCTGTGTGATGCAGTCGTTTATGAGCTGGGGGGAAAAAAAGAATGGGTGAACAGCAAAACTTGCAAGAGCCTTTGGTTTGTCAAGAGAAGAGGTGGAAAAGCTCCCAGGGGTTTTCCCTGATAAAGCCGGAGGGCTGGGCAGCAGAGAGGAGAATGCAAAGCGTGCTGCAGGTGGGAAGGAGCCCATGGTGGGCTCCAAATTAGCTGTGAATGTTTGGGAAGGGGGAAGAAGCACCAGCAGAGGCATCCATGTGCAAATCCCCGCTCTGGTGTACAGCCACCACCAGACAAGCAAAGGAAATTTGAGGAAAAATGGGGTTAAAAAGGTTGCTGAGTGTATTCTAATGCCAGCCCATAAATCAGTGCTGAGGTCCTGCCTGGCATGGCATGTTCCTTTCCAGTCAATCCATCTCAAAAAGATACAGCAGGAATGGAAGGGGGCAGGAGATAGGAAACAAAAATTATTGGAGACACCACAAACCTTGCAGATGAGACTGAAGGATGAGGGGGAACATTTATTTTGAAGATGAGATAAACATGGGAGGATATGATGCATGCAGATGAAAAAGGAGGCAGTGAGTGGCACGGGGAAGGTAAATCAGGGGCTGGAAGTCACCCTCATTGAGAGACAGAAACCAGGGAGAGCCTGAGGGCACTGGGTGGTTTAAATGATGTCCTGGGACATCTGCAGCACTGCTGGGGGGGTTTAACAGCACTCAGGGAGGCCTAAAGGGCACCTGGGACCCCAGAGCATCCAGCTCCACAAGTAGAGAGGAGGAACAATCCAGGAGGGTGCAAACACCTTGGACTCTCTCTGAGGGGTTATTGGCACTGCCCTGGCACCCCAGAGCTACATTAAACAAATGGGGAGGGGGCACAGAGACATCCTCCCCTCTCCCCAGGGCACCTGCGCCTCTCTGGGGTGAGGAGCATCTGCCTGGGGGTGCTGGAGCTGTTCTGGGTGGTGCAGGGGCTGGAATGGGAGCTCAGTGGGGATGCAGGGGATGCAGAGGATGCAGGGGATGGGGCTCCAGGTGCCCTGAGCTGCTGCATCTCCAACAGGCCTGAAACCACGGGCACCAGGCTGTGCCCACCAGGCTGGGGCAGGCACTGAGGTGGTCTCTGGTAGAGGATGAGGAGGGGTGGAGGCTCGGTGTGAAGGCAGGCAGCTGCAAGATCCCCATGAAGGATGAAAAGCAGGAGGATTATGCAGCTGGTAGAGCTCTTGCTGAGCTTATCTGATCTCCTCTCTGCCCTGCCAGCTCTCCCCTGTGCTCTGGGGCTGCCCTGGGGCCGCTGGGGTGACACAGCCACTGTCACCCCATGGTGTCACCCCACCCCACCCACTGGGGGAGCTTCAAAGGCCGGGTGTGCCTCTCTGACCCCAAGGCTGGTGTGACTCCTGTGCTGAGCTGGCCATGATGAGCTTGGCGCAGATTAGGCTCTGCTCCTGCCCTGGAGTGCAGGTGGAGCCCCTGGAGTCAGCAGGATGCTGAGTGAGGGCATCCCTGCCCTGGTACCCTGTGCCAGGGGGCTCCAGCTCCTGCAGCTCTGAGTGATGTGATCACTGAAACAGGCTGGGTGTGCCCTCACAAATGTACAAATCCCGGTGTGTTGGCTCCACTGCTGTCACAGACATCTTTTATGAAAAATCCTTTCTTTAGGATTTTTCCTTCTGAGAAGCTGAGAAGCCTCAGGAACAAAATGTAAACATTGATTATCTGCTGCTGTGGAATGCAACAGGTGCATCTGGGATTGGTCTCATGTGGTTGTTTCTAATTAATGGCCAATCACAGTCAGCTGGCTCAGACAGAGAGTGTGAGACAGAGCCTTTGTTATCATTCCTTTCTATTCTATTCTAAGCCAGCCTTCTGATGAAATCCTTTCTTCTATTGTTTTATTATAGTTTTAATATAATATATCATAAAATAATAAATCAAGCCTTCTGAGACATGGAGTCAGATCCTCATCTCTTCCCTCATCCTCAGACCCTTGTGAACACCATCACACACTGGGAGCTGTGGGATGGCTCAGCACAGACCAGCACAGCCCCTTCCTGCAGCTGCACCATCAGCAGGGTGACCAGCAGCACTCACACAGGTTTATTTTGTTTTTTCACCATCTCCCAGGGGAGGAAGTGCATGCAATGGAGTTTCTTGTTTGGGTTCAAGTCAGAGTTTTGAGTTGTTTTTTTTTTAATGCTTTAAATACCCTGCTTGTGGAGTGTTTCTGTCAGAGAAAGCCAGGGCAGGGCTGTGCTGAGTCTCTGAAGCAGAAGTGGTGGGTTTTGCTGTGAGTCTCACTTTCTGCTTTGCTCTAGGTTTGGACTCCCCCAAATAGTTTCTCCTCCAGAGAATCTCTGTTTTCAGCGTGAGAATTTCTGTTTCAGTGGAAAAAACATTGTGAAATGCTGAGTAGTGTGAGTTTGCTTCCCTTGGGAGCACAGCTGGGCTGGTGTCACAGCTTTCCCCAGTGGCAGTGAGGGGAGCAGGGCTGATGGAGGGGGTGTGACAGGGTTCACAGGGGTCTGAGGATGAGAGAAGAGATGAGGATCTGACTCCATGTTTCAGAAGGCTTGATTTATTATTTCCATCCTTGGAAACCCCTGATGGCCAGAGCTGAGAAGAGTCCCCCTGTCCTGCTGGAGGTCACGTCACCCATTCTCCATGCCCAGCTCATGCAGACACATTTGTGGTCCCAGGGGAGCTCTGTCTGTCTGTCTGTCTCTGCATTTCTGCCTGACCTGATGCCCTCCGTTGTCCCCAGTGCCAGGGGAGGGTCACAGGTGCCCACCCAGCCTTGCCAGAGGTGCTGCAGATCAGGCATCTGGTCAGTGACATTTCATAAAGCACCACGGGAAGGCAGTGAAAACCTGTGGGACCTCTGGGACTCGGGTTTTTGAGGTAGAATAGCACCGTGGAGCCTCTTTGAGGCACTCAAAGAATAAAAAATACAGGCTGCTAAATGGAGGCCCCCACAGGCTCCTGGTCTGGGGATTGTCTGCACTAAACCCACTCTTCACAGATTCACTCCAGGCTGGGGTAATGCCCCTTTTTGACTCCTTGACTGAATCCACCTGCCTTGACTTAGCAACACAACCACCAAGGTGAGCTGGTTGTGTAGACTGCCTTTAGTCATTGGGACAAACAGGATAATTCATCCCAGCCTGTGATAAATCAAGTGATTACTCTGGAGGGATCCTTTTTTCTCTTGATTTTAGGTGGAGCTTTCGAGTCCAGATTTAAGTGAAGTATCTAAACTTGAAACTCATAGTACAAATCTCCCTGTGAAGGTGGAAACCATTTATGTGTTTATCTACTGCACAATCCCTGTGGGAAAATGGCCTTCAGAGGATCAGGCTCCACTTCTTTAGAGGGAAATTCTGAGGCCATAAGCTGCCAGCAAAGCTAACAGGAATGTTCCTCACTGCAATGTGCTGGGTCCCAGTGGCTGAGTCTTATTTGGCCAGGAGTGACCTGAAAATGCTGAGCACCCACAGTGACCATGACCACCCTCAGGCCAGGCTGTCCACGTGTCCATCTGCACCTGAGAATCAGCCCTGGAGGTGTGTCCAGGAAAACCCCACACCTGGCATACCAGTTCTGTGCACAGGCAGATTTTCAGAGGTATTTATTTGCCTGAAGTTGCAAAAAGCTACTTCAGGAAAATAAATAACATTGTACAAGCTTTGGAGGAATTCACAGAAACACCTCAGCTGTTGGATTTTGGAGCCTGACTTCCTAAGGGATGTTGTAACCTCGTGCAGGAACCCTCTTACAGCTCTGGGTACCTTTGGGAATTTTCTGCTGAACGTCAAGTTATTGTCCTGGTGAAAACGTTAGCATTTGGTTTAACAGTAGAGGGTCTTTTGTGGTCTGAATTACAGCAAATTTACTTACAGTTTTCATTATTGGAAAGTTCAGGAGAAGGAATTATCCCACCAGGGAGTGCTGTTTAATTTCTGAGGAATAATTTTCTTGTCCTGATATAAATTTGATTGTAATGACAGGTAATTGTAGCAATAGTATAACAATGATAAACCGTTGTGGAAATGGCAGTATTTTCAGTGCAACTTCATGAAAATCCTTCAGAATGTAAACTAAATTAAACCAGAAACCCAGCTAATAATGGACTTAGTGTTTTATGCCACGTTTTGTTCACTTTTTACTCAATAAAGGCTGAGATAAAAGAGGAGGGATGCTGATTCTGGGTCGTGGCTGATGCAGTATTTGAACTTGGACAAAAACTGAGTATTTGGTCTTAACCTTCTGTTTCATTAGGGTAATTATAATCCATTTAGAGCTTATAGAGAGATCTTAAAATGTCAGGGATTGCCTTTTTCTATGTACAGCAGAAGCAGAACAGGGCAAGAAAGGGTTGATGAGGGCTGTGTGCACTGTGGCTTCACAGACATGAGCCCTACCTGCAGTCTGCTCTCTAAAAAAGTGGCAGCACTGCCATTTTAGACTCAAAAAAACACATTTTTTTTTTTTTTTAATCCAGAGTCCTTGATGCTTTGAATCCCTGGTTTTCAGCCCTTTTTTCTCTAGAAGAATCCAGGTTCTTTCTATCTGATTTGGATCTCGTTTGGGGCCACAGATATCATCATGTTTTATTTGGACTGAGTGAATACTTTGCTAATCCTTTTCTTTTAGCTTGGGCTTTGCAGCATCATTTCCACCAACTGTTCCCCTTGCTGTGCCCTGAGATCACTGCCATTGCCTGCATTTCAATTTCACACTGGTCTAAATGTCGGGGGCTGAGCTCTGGCGTGCAGAATCGAGCGGAGATTCACATTTTTAAATTAGCAGACAGTGCAAATGAATGACTGGCTCTTCCCTGGGGAAATATTCTGGATCTGCTCAGTACAACAGCCCTGAAAAGGAAGGGGAATGACACAGCCTTGGCTGGGGCCTGTGCAGCACGGGGAGCTGGAGGTGTTTGCCAGGGCAGGGGGAACGGGCTCTGTGTGCTCCCCAGGAGAGGAGCGCGGATGTTTGCCCTCACTGCACATCTTGTCTCCCAAGGAAACAATGCAAAAACCAAACCTCTCTGCAGCTCTCACCCCTTGCTTTCTGTCTCACAGTGGGCTCTTCCCATTTTCTAGGTCGGGAAACAGAGGAGCATGAGAAGCAGCAGTGCCCCAGCTCCTCTGCTGTGCTGCCGTGGCTCAGGCACACACGGGCCAAGCACAGCACCAGGATGTGCTTCCCTCTCCTTGTAGAGAAGACTTTTATTTTTTTTCCCCGTTTTCCTGAGCATGGATGTCTTGGTGGCAGCTGGCCAAGCTGGGAAAACAGATCTATAAAAGGGGTACACAAATAAATTAATAAATAAACAAATAAATAAATAAATAAATGTATAGGTAGGTAGATAGATATAGAGATATAAATAGAGATACATATATATATTTATATTTATATTTATAGACTTTGTCAGCCTGTGTAGGTGGTGGCTAGGTCCCTGATATACATATATATTTGATCTATATACCCTGATATCTATATCTATATCTATATCTATATCTATATCTATATCTATATCTATATCTATATCTATATCCATATATATATCTATATCTCTCTCTATATATACCTATATCTATATATCTATATATCTATATATCTATATATCTATATATCTATATATCTATATATGGACTTTGTCAGCCTGTGTAAGCATTGGTCAAGTTCTTTCTGCCCCCCTTGTGTTAAAGTCACCATCCCTGTGTCATGGCTTTTGGTAGAATACAGCCCCATGGTCTCTACTCTGCATTCTCCAGGGCAGCCCAGTAAAAATGAGGAGGTCAAGAAGAGATTTTGCAGATTGCTGGAGCAGGAAATCTCTATTAGAGGTTTTTGGTCTCCAGCTTAGAGAGGAAAACTGAGAAAACCCAAATTTTTGGAGAGGGGATGGCATATGCAAGGCATGAGAAATTGACAGGGAATTATCTGATCAACCCCTTTGATGGGATTAAATAAAAAGTGAAAAATAAATGCTTTTCTCTATGTATCTTTGTCACTATTGCAAAAATATTGAAGTTTAAACAAGGAAGCTTTTAATGGAGGGTTGTCTCACAGGGTGTATTGTATTCACTGGAGTTTGCTCTCTCCTTGGCTAATTATATATATTTATCCATCTTATTGAAAGCTTCTCCAGGGCAAAGAGATGCTGGTTTATTTCTTTATTTAATAGAGGAAATGCATAGTGGAGAGAGATCTATGAAATATCGAGGCAGTTCAGTGTCTGATACTCCTGCTCTGGCAGGGGCTGGGAGGGGACATTGCAGAGGGGACATTGGCAGGAGCGAGGAACTCCCCCCTCCAGAGGCAGGGCTGAGGGCAGGAGGGAGGGAAAGCTGGGCTGGGACATCTCATTTGTGGTTTGGGATGAGAATTCCTTGAGGATTTTGTGGGGATCCCTCATTTCCTTAGGACCCACTGATGAGTCAGGTCCGGCCCCTTTCCTGCTCAGATGATTGCACTGTTGCTGTCATTTCCCTCTCCCTTAATCCTCCCAAACTGTGTCCAGGTTTCAGGAAACATCCTGTCTCTCCCAAAAACATGATAAAAGTGTGATCTCCTGTGCAATGTCCCAGCACTTGCAGCATCTTTGGGCAAAAAGCTCCAAACCAGAACCCCCTGGTGCAGGTAGGACCAGCCCCTCCTGATGCTTCTCCATATGCCATTTGCAAGGGTCATTTAAAACCCTTCAGTGGATGAAGAGACCTCAAACATCCCCTCCCCAGGTAAATCTGAGCTTGCCTGCAGGCTCTGCTCCCTCCCCAGCTGCTCCCTGTGCAGTGTCACCCCGATGTTGCTGTCACACCCCAATGGGGACAGAGAGTGGGCTCAGGGCTTGTGGGGAAGACCCCAACATCCAGCATACATTGGTCTGGGGGTCATCAGCTGCCTTGCATGAGGGGCTGTATCAGTCAGGATGCTCTGCACAGGAGCAGAAATCCTTTTTGCAGTGCTGGAGGGGCACATCAGGGCTGTGCTGTGCCAGGCTGTGCTCCCACTCTCATGGACCTCAGCACAGCCAGAGCAGATCTCACCCAGCAGCAGCCTCGGCTCCTTTCTGTTGGATGAAAGCACTTCAGACACAAACCTGCTGTACCAAATGTGTGGCTGTTCCATTAGTGCCTATTTTAATCACAGAAATGGAACGCTGTGAGAAAAACCACAGCTCTGCACAGACAGGGACTGGCCCAGGCAGGCAGGCACCCGAGTGACACGGTCACAGCAAAGTGTCATTATGGCCTGCTGGGGAGCAGCACTCCTTTTCCTGCCAGGAAGGGTTGTTTCTCTGCTTGCAACTGTCAGACTCATGAATCCACGGAAATGGCACAAATACGGGGGGTTATTTTCTATCTTATCAATTTTGTTTTGAAGCTTGGTGAAAAATGTGAGATCTTCATTTGAAGCTGCTGCCAGACAGAGATGTGCTGGCTGCTTGGACTTTTTTACATCCTAATGATGCTGCTTTATTTATTTTTTCTTTTTTTGCTTAGCTACCCAGCCGAGCATCATATGTTTTCTTCTGCAGGAAGATGAGCTCTCAGGAGTGTCTTCTGCTTTATGGCTTCATGCAGATTCTGCAGCTCTGGGCTGTCACTTACTGTCACTTATGCATTTGCTTTTTGAATCAGAGGGGGCTGTGGGCCTCATGCCTGGAGCATTTATTTGGGAATAACTGCTCTAGGTCAGGAGAAGTGCTGAAGGGCTGCACTGCTCTTTGGATTCACGTCCTGGGCTGGCAGCACCAGCACAGGGGTGACATCATATGAGGTGATGTGGCTCCAGGCTTGGGCTCCAGCATCCACCCCCCCTCCCAGCTCTCTCTTTCATCCTGGCCAGCCCCCCTCGAGGTGTGCTTTGTCTTTAAGCATCTCCTTCATCTCACATGAGAGGCAGGGAGTGAAGTGCTGCAAGGTGAGACAGCTGGGTGTTAGCAGAAGGACAAAAATGCAGCAAACGAAAACTTGGCAGTGGCTTCTGTGTGGAAGTTGAGATGGATCCCTGGGTTAAAGCACCCAGATCTTCAGCTGAGCTGTCCCTCCAGATTCCCAGTGCAGCTGCTAGGCAGTGCTAGTGCACAACTCAGCTCCTGCTAAGGTGCATGTCAGAAAATAGGTCAGATGGATTGTGCTTTCAATGTGCTCATTTTCCTACGGGCGGTTGTGCTGACGAGCACAGATGCACATCCTTGTGCATGTCTGGAGTGGGGGGAGCCCCCACCCTGGGGAGCCAGGGCCATTGTTCTGTGGGAAAGGATGCTGATAGCATTCCTGTTTTCCCCAGGTAGCATCAGTCTCCCATCCCACACTCACAGCTCTCTGGGTGTTTAGTGCCAGCAAGGAACCCCAGACCAGTGCCAGGTGTCCTGGGCACACTGAGCTGCCAGGCTGCAGCTCCTGCCATGCTGACCTGGGTCCCCAGGGCCCCCTGAGCTTGGGGACGGATGGCAAACTGCAGAGAAACTGTGCACAGTGATTCCTGCCCTGGTGCCTCGGCACTGAGTCCTCTGCTGCCCCTCTTCACTCCTGGAGCAGCAAACTCCTTAATGAATGTTTTTCAGAGAAAACAGCACCTTGTGCCCTGCTCACCCCTGCCAACGACTGGATTGGTTTCAGGGGCTCCTGTGAGAGAGGAGGGGTGGGGAAGCCTCTTTTAGGGGGTATTTCAGCAGCCAGACCCAGCCTGAGTGTTCCCAGCAGCTGGAAGTGTGAGGTGTGCAGTGCACTCTGCTGAGGGAATGTACTCAGGTTTAATATTTGGAAATTGGACTGCCATCTGATTGGGGCAGGGAGCACAGGGAGCTGTGCAGCAGTTTGATATTGCTGCTCGGGAGGGGGAATAACCAGCACAGGGAGATGATAAAGCCAGAGACTGAGTGTAAGATTGAAGAGGAGATAAGCAGGGTTTTCAGTTTAGTGCCATTCTCTGTGTCCTGTCACTCCAGGCCCTTGTCCCAAGTCCCTCTCCAGCTCTCCTGGAGCCCCTTCAGGCCCTGGAAAAGGCTCTGAGCTCTCCTTGGAGCCTTTTCTTCTCCAGGTGAGCACCCCCAGCTCTCCCAGCCTGACTCCAGATCAGAGGGGCTGCAACCCTTGGAGCTCCATGACCTCCACTGGACTCTGTCCAGCAGCTCCAGGTCCTTCTGATGCGGGCACCCCAGAGCTGGGAGCAGCTCCAGGTGGGAGGTCAGAAGCAGAAATCCTCACTCCTGGGCACAGGAGAGCAGGAGCACCAACCCAGCAGCTGATCAGAACCTGCAGCCAAAGCTCTGGATGGGCTCCTTCCCTCTCTGCACACCTGCCCTGGAATGGGAAGGGAGAATCTCACAAATCAAGGGGGGTGTGTGTGCTGCAGCCCTGCATCAGCACAGCCTCGGGCTGCTGGAAATGTGTGGCATCCACATGCCCTCTGAATGGAGAGAAACAGAGAAAAGAATGATCCAAACAGTTCTTATCTCATTTGCTGCTCCTGTGTTTGTGAACACGTGGAATGTGTTGGAAGATTGTTTACCCAAGGTGATGGCTTGGTTGGATTTTGGTGATGGTGTTTTGATTCATTGACCAATTAGATCCATGTGTGGGTGTCGGGCAGAGAGTCACAAGTTTTCTTTAGCATCTTTTAGTATTCTTTAGGATTCATTGTAATATAATATAATATAATATAATATAATATAATATAATATAATATAGCTTTTATTATTCTTTAGGATTCTTTGTAACATAATTATAGTATAATATAGTATATTATAGTATATAATATAGCATATTATAGTATAATATCGTATGATAAAGTAATTAATTAGCCTTCTGATATCATGGAGTTCTGCACATTATTCTTCCCTGACGTTGGGGTCGCCCTGTAAATCCCATAGAAACGTATGCAAAGAGCCCAGCAGATGGGAATCTGGGGAGACAGGGAGGAGGGGGAGGACACTGCAGCCTGATGGAACCCCCAGCAGCACCTTGAGCCCATCAGCAGCCCCTGGCATCACCCACTGCACTGATGGGAAGTGGCACGAGAAGGAGATGCTTTATTGGGCTGGGTTGTGGAAGGGGCAGGCAGCTGAAGGCTATTGTCTGAGAGGGGAAATTTATCACAGGGCACCACACAAAGCCTAAATTAGGCTACCCAGGAAAAGGGGGGAAAAAAAAAACAACCAAAAAACAAAAATCCCTTGGTGTGTGTGATATGTATGCAGAGCTTGTCATATGGAGTAATGTAGTGCAATAAGGCTGAACCAGGCAGTAATGGGCTGTGTGGCTGCTGCTCTGCCTTTCTCTCTCTCTCTCTCTGTGTTTTTGTTGTTGTTGTTGCAGCAGGACCTTAATGGTGCTCTTTAAACAGATGCTTGAGGAGTCCTACTCCAGCGAGCAGTGATTAAAACAAAAATATCAAAAAAGATGAGAGGGAAGAAAAAGAGGAGGGGAAAAAAAAATAAAGGAGGGGGGGAATGTTAAAAGCACAAGATTGGCAGAAATCATTTTTCAAAAGAAAAGAGCTTGGGGGTGGGGACAAGCTGGGAGAAGACTGTCAGGCTGTGGAAAAGTTTAATAAATTCCATGTCACTCTAAAGACCGTCATGTGCAGAGTTGCCCAAGGCCAATAAAAGCTGATAAAGCTCTGATAGGCTGGCTCTGTGCACGGGCACGCGTTATTGCTTTGATACCTTACACAAAAATAGGGGCTTTTTTGTTGTTTTTGATATGGTAAGAGGCCTTGCAGTGTGCTGTTCTTTATAAGAGATATATATATATAAAATCCACGATAAAAACACCAAAGGATTTAAGTGTGTAGCTGTCATCAGTTACTATTTAACTGAGCGAAACATGTTAAAAGCAGCAACAATACAATATAGCAGTGAACGCATGAGAGCTCAGGCAATCTTCCTCCCACATTTAAGAGAAAGTGCTTTTTAAAACTGTAATCTTGGTTGGATTCAGGGGAGGGGGAGAAGGCAAGATGAAGAAAGCTGGGAGAAACATCTCTTATTTTTGTTTAACTTCAGCACGTCATTTATTTGCCTGCTGTGGCAAGCCTGGGAGTATTTGCTTGATTTTTCTCCCAGGAATGGTTTGGCTGAAGGAAGGGGGTGAGGCTGAGGGGGGATTCAGGTGCCAGCCTGGGGAGCAGCAGCATCACCTGTGCTCCCACCTTTGGGTGGTCCAGCTGAGCTCTCCAGCCTTTATTTCCCCCTGTGGGAGCACAGGGATGATGCTCAGGGATGATGCTCAGGGATGATGCTCAGGGATGATGCTCAGGGATGATGTTGGCACTGCTCAGTGCATGGAACTGGAGCAGCAAATCCCTTGCTGGGAATCAAGGTGGCGTTTGAGGCAGGTTTAGGTCCTCACCTGTGATCCCTGAGCTTTGAAATTGTGATAGATGAGTAATGCAATGATTGAGTCTCATTAATAGAGAAATATCATGTATATAGGTTAAGAAAAGTTTTATAGATTTATAGTTATGTTGTACCCCCTCACATGATTATCAAGGGACAGCTGGGGTTGGGACATCTGGGAGAGTCAGATTGTCACTATGGAACACCTGAGCTCCAGTCAGGATTTGAGAAAGAGATCTCCACACTGGACAGTGAAGAAGGGGTTGGTGGGCACAACTTTGGGAGGGGTTAAAGGGTTAAAAAGGAAAAAAATCTCCATTTTAAGGGGGCTGAGCACATGGCGGGGAAAATTTTTGCCTCCCAGCACCGTAACCTTTCTTTTTTTAATTCAGTCTTCTGTTGTATTTTTGCTAAGGTTTAATAAACCTTCCTAAACTATGAAAAGTGAGTTGCTATTTCTCACAAAATGACCTGGGAATCAGCACTAAAAATGGGGTGAAGCTGCCCTGCTCCTGGCCAGTGGTGCAGCACCCAGCTCCTGCCCAGGGCTGGCCCAGTCTCCTCAGTGTCCCTGTGAAAAGGACGAGTGTGCCAGGATAAAGGATCTGGAGAGGGCAAGGAAATTATCCAGATGGGCAGCGTGAGGCTGTGGTGGTACCCCAGGGTTTCTGTGCCAGTTTTCCAAGCCCTTCTCCTTTCCCTGGAGAAACTGGATGGCACATCTGGATCCCCACAGTGCAGCACCACCACTTCTCTATTTATTACCCATTTTTTCTCTCTTTATTACACATTTTTTCTCTATTTATTACACATTTTTTTTCTCTATTTATTACCTATTTTTTCCTCTATTTATTACCCATTTTTTTTCCCTTTGCTCCTATTTGTTGTGCTGGTACCCGGAGGGCAGATGGGTCACAATTCAAACACTCCCAGAGCCAAACTGGTTGACATTTGGGGTTTAATGGTTGCCTCTCTAAGGAATTGGAAATCACAACCACGAGTTTGGAATGAGTGCAGGAGCCTGCAGAGAGCTGGGAGTGCCTGGACAGGGCAGCAGCTCCCCTCAAGTCCTGCTCTGAATTTCCACAGAACTTTTCCACACATTTATCTCCTGGGCAAGCTGAAGTTTTGCAGGTTTGGGTGTCTCTACAAAGCTGAATAGTTGGAATATTTGGGCAAGGGCAGTTTGGTTGGCTGCAGCAGGCAAGGCAGTGTAATAAACCCTTTTTTTCCCCCATTGTTGTATGAGAAGTACTTGCAGGGTGTCATTTCCAAAGATGAAATTTGGCCTGGGAAGAGCTGCTGTTGAGAAGTGCTTCTCCTTGTTCTGCAAGAAATTGAATTTGATTTGTCTGAGTTATGAACCTTTGATAATCATAAGCTTACCATAGCCAATACATTTTTCTCCTAAACTCCCAGCTGTTTTCTATAATTTTCTCCCTCATCCAGACACACATTTCACAGGGAAAAACACAGTTCCAGAAAAATCCTCCTCTTCCCTCAGTCCCATAGTAGGCAGGAAGGTGCTCACTCACAGGCTTTTTTGTATTTGTCTCACACACAAATACAGGCTCACTAAATGAGGGGGTTTGCCTATTTTCCCCCTCTGGAAAGTACTGATCTTCTTCCTGAAGGATCTTCAGAGCAAAAAGTTACAGAGCTTGAAATTTAATTCCAGCAATTTGGAAAGCCCAAGTTGAATCTCCTGTTCTGGGGAACTCTGGGTGAGTCATTTAACCTCTTGGCCTTTCCCTGGCCAAACAGAGCCAGGACTTTGCCTTTTTTTTTTCTTTTCTTTTTTTTCTCCCCTGCAACTCCCTGGTTTTGCCTATTAAAATACAAAACCTTTTGTGTCTGGAAGATGCAGTCCTGGATCTCTCTCTTATATTCCATTTGCAGCATCTCTCTGTGGAAGGACAAGGCATGGGCACTCCAGCAGTATTTTACAGAGGGAGAAAATGTGCCTTTATCCAACATGTTGCTTCTGGTGAGATAAACAGGAATAATTCCTGTTTGCATAAGGCTTTGCCTCATCTCTCCTCTGGCTTACTTCAGAAGGCCAGAGCTCAGCTCAGTGCCAGGAGGATGTGCTTACACAGATACCTGCAGAAGGGAGAGGTAAAGAAAAGGATCTGGAAATGTTTAATGTTGTCCAATATCAGCGGAGTTCACTCTGTTCATCATAATCCCATTTTCTGCCTCAGACGTGTCATTACTGCCCACCGGATTTGGGGAGATAGCGGCAGGAAATGAGCTGGAAAAACATCAGACACTTTGGGTCTTTTTTTAAAAAGTCATTAACACCTCTAATATATTTAATGAACTGCAAGCAGCCCTCGGAGTGGAGAAGGATAAATTCTCTGCGGGTGAGACAGTGAAGGGAGGCTCTGCAGAAAGGCAGGAGGAGAGTGTTGGGTTTATTTGGGCTGGAGGACAAGGAGAGCTGAGGGCAAGCCCTGTCCAAAGGCAAAGAGAAGAAGGGAGATGAAAAAGGAAGGAGGGTGTGGTTCCTTCTCAGGGCCCTCCACGGGCAAACAGAGATGTGCAAGTGGCTCCCACCTGTGCTGCCCTGGATCTGCAGTACTGCAGTGATGGCAGAGGGGTGGTGCCATGAAGGTGCCAGGGCTGTCACCATGCCCTGGTGTGGCTGTTTGCACCTCTGAGAGGGGCACCCCATCCCCTGTTTGAGAGAGGAACATTCTCACCTGTTTGCAGCTCTGAGAGGGTCACACAATTATGTGTTTGTACCTCTGAGAGAACACCCTCACTTGTTTGAGAGGGGCACACTATCCCCTGTTAACACCTCTGAGAGGGGCACACCCTCACCTGTTTGCACCTCTGAGAGAAGAACACCATCCGCTGTTTGCACATCTGAGAGAGGCACACCATCCCCTGATTGCATCACTGAGAGGGGAACTTCCTCACCTGTTTGAGAGAGGAACACCATCCCCTGTTTGCACCTCTGAGAGAGGAACATCCTCACCTGTTAGGACTTTTGAGAGAGGTATATCATTACCTGTTTGCACCTCTGAGAGGGGCACCCCATCCCCTGTTTGAGAGAGGAACACCATCCCCTGTTTATACCTTTGAGAGAGGCACATCACCCCCTGGTTGTACCTTTGAGAGGGGCACACCATCCCCTGTTTGCAGCTCTGAGGGAGGAACACCCTCACCTGTTTGTAACTTTGAGAGAGGGACATTCTCACCTGTTTGTAACTTTGAGAGGGGCACACCATCCCCTGTTTGCATTTGTGAGAGAGGCACACCCTCACCCGTTTGCACCTCTGAGAGAGGGGCAGTCTCACCTGTTTGAGAGAGGCACACCATCCCCTGTTTGAGAGGAGCACCATCCTCTGATTGTACCTCTGAGAGGGGCACACCCACACCTGCCCATGGCTCACAGCAGGCAGGCTCGGCTGTTCCCAGTTCCAGACCAGGAAAGGGAGGTGAAGCCAAGGTGTTATCGAGGCTGAGCTGAATTCCTCACTGCCCACAGTGCTCCAAGGTGGCAGCTGTAAAACTCAACCCCTGTAACCACTGCTAGGCTGGGCAGTGCATCCCAGGGGAGCCCCTGCTGCAGATTCAGCCTGGCCAAACTCCAGCACTTGTGCTTGGCACCACCAGCCATGAGCTGTGCCCCAGAGTCCTGGGAAGTGCCCTCTCCTGCTGCCCCCAGCATTCCCTGACTGTGATAAAGCACTGGAGATCTTGTCCTTCCTATGTACCAGCAGTGCTGCCTGCACACCTATGAGCTGGTCTAATTTGCAGCACATCTCTCAGGTGGGGAGAGGAATTTATCCTTCTGACAGGCAGAGAGAGGCCAAGTGCCTTGTCCAAAGCATGGAGTGAGCCTGTGAATCAGCAGGGACTCACCCCAGCCCTGAGCTGGTGCCCCAGCTCCTGGCACACACCCCCTGCCTGCTGGCAGCTGCTGGAGCGTGAGGGGAGAGCAGAGCAATTTGTTTTGCAGGTTGCTTATTGATAAGAACAGGCTCTTTTTGGGTTTTGCAGCTCTTTATAATTTAAAATTTCCTGGGCTGTCATGTCCTCCATCCCCAGGGCTCCCAGGGGCAGAGGGGGAAGCTGGGATGAAGCTGGCATAGGCTGTGAGGGGCAGTGCTGGGGCCTGCCCGGGGGCTCTGCTGCACAGCCCTGCTGGCACTGAGTGCTGGCTCCAGGCAGGAGCCCTGGGCTCCCTTCCAGGCCCAGGAGAGCTTACAGGATTTAGCAGGCATAAGCTACAGTGCCACTTCCCTGCTCTCCTGACCCTTTCCATATTGACCCTGCCAGCCTGGTACAAATCTGTCACCTCCACAGTTTGTCCCATTCACTGCATTTCCTGTCCCATCCCAGCTGTTGGGGGCACCTCAGCCTGGATCCTCCATCCCTGACCTCTGTCCCCTTCTCCCTTTCCCCACCCACCCTGCCAGGCTCAGTCCTCCCTCCCTAGCTCTTTCCCATCTCCTTTTCTGCACCAGGGCAGTCTCCAGGGCACAGCCCTGCCTCCCTCCTCACCTTTGTGCAGCTCCTCATCAGCACAGAGAAAAGCACCTGGCAAAGGTAAGGGGTTGGATCCCTGGTCACTGAGAATTTCAGACTTTCTGTGCTGACAGGCACTGACCCCCAAGAGAACACTGCATTGACCTGAGGCTGTGGAGAAGCTTCCAAAGTGGAATGACAGAACTGGGATTGTGGGTGTGGAGTTTGAATAGAAGTGTGCGATATCACAGGGTGGGAAACTTACAGTTTAAGGGTTTAGAATATGGTAATATATATAAAGCAAGGTGGAGTTTTTAGGGCAGAGGCTGATCCTTCTTCAGCTTCTTCTTCTCCTTCTTCCTCTTCTTCTCCTTCTTCTTCACCTTCTCCTCCACGGGTTTGTGTGGTTTTGTATAATTGGATAAAAAAGTCCCCCTTGCAGGTCGCAGGTGGTTGGTTATTGGGTTAAAAGTAAAAATAATTGAGGTGTCATTTCTTAATTGGACAGTTTAACCTTAAAAGGCCTTGTAGAAAGAGAGATGGGGCTCCATTTTTAGTTTGTTGGAGTGAAGTGCAGTAGAATTCAGGGTTTGTGAGACTGACATAGATGAGAACTAATAAACATCTGAGTTCAAATCAAATATCCTCTCATGCATTTAATCCCAACCCTGGCAAAAAGAAGTTAAGATTTGACAGTAAGGCCTCAGCCACCACACTCTGAATTTCAAGTTCCTCCTCCAAAGCACACAAAATTGTCCAAAAATTTGCTGCCAACACAATTGTCCTGTCCTCCCCACAGAACTGGAGATGCTGCTGGGACAGCTGGAGAAGCACCCACTTGCTGCAGAAAGTTTCAACCCAAACAATTAAATCCCTGAAAGAATTTCCAAAAGCGCCTAAGCAGGTTACATGCCTAATTCTCAGAGCCCAATGGGACTTGGACATCTAATCTTCTTAGCTGCTTTTGAAAATCTTTGCCAGGTGCCTGTTTGCATGTTTAGGTGCCCTAAAACCTTTGTGAGTCTGAGCTGTGGAGTGTGGTCAGTTTGGGTCAGAGCAGAATCGCAGCAAATCCCATCTGGAGACAGTTATTTGGGATAAATCTGAGCTGGGCAAGCAGCAGGGTCCCCAGCCCTGCTGAGGGACACCATATGTCCTTGGTCATTTTGCTTTATTCTGCTTTTGGCAGATTTATCATGGGTAAGGCAGAAAGGCAGAGCCTTCCCTGTGGGCCCTGCCCAGAGTGCCTCAGCTCTGTCAGGTACCACAGACAGAGAGTCTGCTGTGAAAATCCTCCCTGTGCTGTGGGGTTTTTGGGCAGATCTAGCCCAAAATGACCATTGCTGTGTGTGACTGAAGCTCCAGCAGGAGCGAAGGCAAAGCCTCCAAGCAGGACCATGGCCTGGCTGGAGCTGGGGCAGAGCAGCTCTTGGTGGAACAGCTTCTGTGCTTGCAGTGCTGCTGAAAACCAGAAACTGCGTGTGCAAAGCCTGAGCTCCTGGCTGGAAGGAGAAACAGATTTTTTGGGAGCTTTGGAAAATCAGGCCACAGGTTTTGAGTATGAAACACAGACCTGTATGAAAATCTTGGCTGTAGGACAGCAAGGACAGCCCTGATCTGTGAGAACAGAGGGAGCTGACAGTGTGAGAAGAAGGGCTCAGAAGTCCTTGGAAGCTCAGGAGATCAGCAGCAGTGCCCAGCACCCCAGGGCATGCCCACACTGCCACATCCACCAACCCCAAACCCTGACATCCTCTCCACACTGGGACTCTGACCCCCCTCCTTAATCCAACCCTACCCCACCCCCAAAAAGTGACCCCATTTTCTGGGAAATTATTTCCAGTGCAGTAATTGCAGGCTGGAAATTAGACCCCAGCCTTCAAAGAGCAGGCTCTGAAGTGCACATTAGCTCTCTGCCAGGATGAGCCATCCTACCAGTCCCTGCTCGTCTCCTGCCTGAAATTATGTTTGACTACAGGGCATGAAATGTTATTCATCCTTCCCCATCTCCCTCCCATCCGTTTCTATTCAGATTCAGCACCGAGTGGTAGCAGCAGCAGGTATATGAAAAGGATTTTCAGGTGTTCATGTGTCTTTTCTTTCTTTTTTTCCCCCAGTTCCCCTTTCATACATGAGAAAGCAGCATGAAAGGCAAAGCAAATGAGAATGGGGAAGAAAGTGCTGGATTTAAAGCAATCTGTGAGCACGGGGTGTTTATTATCTGCAAAGATGGGACTGTGGTGTCCAGGGTGAGTGGCAGTGTGGCCCCAAGAGCCACCTCTCTGCTGGCCATGGCCAGGGCTGGCGTGGAAAGGGTGGTGCTGAGGCAGCTGATGGGCACGAGGTTAATTCTCATTTCACTCCCTGGCAGGAGCAATTTCACGGATCTCGTCATCTGTGGACAGTTGCAGAAAGGGGAGATCAGAAATGACAAATATCTACATTACCTTCAGAGATTAAAATGCCACCAAATGGTCTTTTAATATGAAACTGCTGGTGGTGCTGGGATTTGGTTGGTGTAAGGGACCATTGTCAGTTTGGGATTTATTTTATTTATTTTTTTATTTTATTTAAAATTTTTAAAGAACAAAACACACACTTGTGTTTTTCTCACACAAGAGAAAAACATTTCAACATTGCAGAGGCAGCTGGAATTTGGAGGTTATTGTGAAAAGCAGAGTGGATATCTAGGCTGGACATCTCCCATCTGCATGGATAATTGATAATCATATATTTTTCTCACCAGTCAAAACCAGAGTTGGTTTTAAATACATAGAACTGGCTCTTGCCGTTTTCTTCTCAGTGTTATCTCATTAGGATCAATACTTTTCTTTGCTTTTCTATAAGCCTGGGAAAATCAGGGGGATGGATTTCCTCTAACAGGATAAAATCCTTGCAAAGGACTTTGGAGAGGCAAGATAAGAAATTAACATTAAGAAACGTGATCGCTATCGTGTGCAGAGGTTTGCTGCTGAACCCCACCTGAAGCTTGTTTCCCAGCACATTTACATTTCCAACAAGCTGCAGCTCTTGCTGATTTGAAGCTGCGGGGTGTAAAAGCCCCGCGGGGCTCTGCTTGGCTGAGGATTGAAATCTGCTGTGATGCCGACCTTGAAGCTCCAACGGGACACGGGGACAGGGCCAGGAGGGTGTAGGGGACACGCAGATGTTGTGTGCTTGTCATCCTCCTCAGGGCAAATTTAAAGTGCAAGGTTTTATTTCGTTTTTCCTGCTGGGAGCAGCAGTGGAGGTCTCTGATGGAAGAGCCATCCCTGTCCTGGGTGACCAGAGGGTGCTTTATTTTCCCTGGTGTTGTTTCTTTCCTGCTCCTCTGAAGCTGCCACCAGGTCTCTTCTTGTGCTGTGGGAGGAGGGAAAAAGGGAGTGGTGGAAGCAGTGTGGGGTCTGGGTGAGGTGCTCAGGGGAGGAAGGTGAGGAAGAGGTGGCTGCATCCCCTCGCTACCCTGCCGAGCTCTGCTCTCCAGCCTCTGTCCCACCTCTGTAACGAGCTCCTGTTCTCTGCTGGAGGCTGCAACAAGCCATAAATCAAAAGTTTCTTGTGCATTTCTGGTGTCCTCAGCCCGGGAGGGGGTGGCAGAGATGGATCTGCTGCATTTGGCATGTGGAGAACATTGTGGGCAAGCCCAGGGCACTGTTGGGCTGGGGCAGCACAAAGTGGGTGTTCCATCCCCTCTGCCAGATCTGCAGCTTGGGAAGCATGAAAAACAACCTGGATCACATCTCCGGAGGTGTGGCAAGGAAAATTCAAGGCATTTAAAGAGAAGGGACAGGATGACTCTCCAGGTATTTAAGGAGAATCCTTCTGGTTGGGCTTAGAGAGGATGGAAAATGAAATGGGAGGGTGGTGGAAGCTGCTGATGGGGGTGGGACCTGACAGCTCAGCAGCAAATGAGACATGACAGAAAGGGGGGAGATAATTTAACAGCCTTGGCCTGGTATTGTCCTTCATAGTCATGTCTTGATTTTCTCTTGCTTTAGGTTTGTCAGATCTGATTTTGCAGAGGATAAGGGGGGGACTGGTGTGCTGAGCATATGTGCTGAGCAGAGGTGCTGCACAGCTGCCTGTTGCTCCTCCAAGCCACAAGCATGCAAGGAACATTTGGTTTTAAATGCCTGGGAGTATTTTCATGTCGTTAAAATGACCTCTTCTTCACCATGTGCCTTCTTGAGAGCTGCTGTGCTATTTTTGCTCCAAATTTCAAAACAAATCCCACCCCCTAAGGCAGAAACCAAGAGCAGGAACTGTCAGCTTTGCTGAACTAACCAAAAAGTGAGATTCCCAGCAAAAACCTTTGACTTCTGGTGTTCACCTCAAAGCAACAGGCTGCAAACCCCACAGCTTTACCCTGCTGCTGAGGCTTGGCAGCTCCCCCAGTGCAGGAGGTGTTTGTGGTGCAGCAAGGGGAAGGTTTGGGGGATTTATGTTCTGCTGGAGCCTCAGGCAGGGGCAGCCTGGCCTCACCCCACAGCCCAGCAGGCTCCTGCATCAGCTGCTTGTGGGGTCTGGAGGTTGAGGTACAAATCTGTGCCCTGAAAGCTCCTGGACACCAACTTTTCCAGCAAGAGGGGATGTGATGAGCTCCCCTTCAGGGCAGTAAACCTCCTGGTTCCTGGGCTCACCCTCGCTGATTTTGCCTGCTGTGACACTCTGTGGGGATAGGACACTTTGTGGGAATGGGCTGTGAGGACAAGCCACAGCCCCTGGGCACTGCTGGCAGAGCCCCAAGGGCTGGCAGAGCCAGCTCAGCTCCAGGAGCACACAGGACCCTGCTCCCAGCCCTGCCCAGTTGTCCTGGTTTAGGGCAAATTTGGCAGGAAACCTCCAAAGGGGGCCCTGTCAGAACCCAGGACATCCCTCTGGCTGTCCTGAGCAGCCAAGACCCCTGCCAGGGGTCTCAGAGACCCTGGCACAGAGCCCAAAACACCTGTGGGTTTGATTATGACCCATGGAGCAGATTACCAACCTTAGATGAAGATCAGCAAGCCACAACAATTTCGGTAGAATAATGGTGAAGTTATCCCAGGGTGGAAAAGATTTAGGGTTTTTGGTATGGGGGTCAGGAGGCAAGATGGAGGGAACTGGGCATGTCCAGCCTTTCTCCTTCTTCTTCTTGGCCTCCATCTTCTGCTGTGATGTTGGGACTTTTAGATTGGTTTAGAGTAGAAGCTCACTGTCTAACATAGGTGATAGGTATTGGGAAGTAATTGCAAACATGGTATATGTAGTTTATAGTATAAAGACATAACACCACCCCGAGGGCAGGCAGAGTGCCTTTGTCTATCTTGCTGAGCAGACCTCAGCAGGACAGGAGAAAGAGTCAGGGCTCTTCATTTTTCGGTTTCAAGGTTGTTTATTGTTTCTTATCTATAAAATTCTTTCTTCAAGCACCAGGCTGGGAAAAGAGACTTTCCAACTTTTCTTGGGGTCACTCTGACCAGCAAGAGATCCTGACAGGGCCCCTTCCCACAACCGGTTCAGTAAGGATTCCTCAGAGAGCAGTGGAAAGAACCTGTTTATTTAACAGGCACAGCACCCCCCAGCACACAAAATGAACAAAACTGGATGACAACACTCTTTCATCACTCTGGAAAAGATGACAAATTCAGAAAGTCTCTCCTGTGGGTGCTGGCTCTGTTATCAATCCCTCCAGTGCTGGGAAAGGCTGCAGCCCAGAGTAGGCCCTGCTAGGCCACAAAGTGCAAACTCTCAGTGTTCCCAGGTCCCAATCTGGAGCAGGTTCAAACAGTTCCAAGAAAGAGAAAAAGAAAACAATCCCGGGAAAAATTGGACTGCTTAGCTAAACTAACTAATGAGCTGAAGCAAAAAGCAAGAGCAAAGCAAAAGCTGCACCATGAACTGCCCCATCTTTGTGTCCTGCCAGCCGTGAGGGAGCAGGCTGATAACAAAACAAAATATTCACTCTTTAGAGCCACTCTTGAAGGCACAGAACATGATATCCAGCATAAATAGAACACATGAATGGGGATACAAGCATCCCAACGTCACCCTAGGACACCAGTGCAGGTGGGTGCTGAGCCAACCTTGGACCTCCCAGGCCCTGGTGGGTGAAGGATGGTGCAGACAGCCCCAGGGTCCCCACAGGCTGGGTGCCCTCTTCCGGCTCCACATAATTATAATAATAATAATTGATTGTTGAGTGCCCTTCTTCTAGCTTCGCAAATAACAATAATCATCATCATCGTGCTTTTAATTTTTAACCAAAGTGGCCACATGAAATAACTTCTTAAGCCCTTTGCCTGTGGCAAATGCCTTAGAAGGGCATAAAAGACAAGCTCTAATTTTCCTCCCTGGCCTTTTTTATGGCTGTGGCCTTGCATAGCTCCTAGGGCACAGGTTTTGGCAGCTCTGGAGGCTGGTCTTTCCCTGGAGGGCAGGCAGCATGTGCCTACATCTCCTGCAAAGCCAAAGGCGGGGAGCTGTGGCAGCCAGGAGCTCTCAGCAAAGGGCTGCTGCTGGGAGAGGCTCTAATTGCCATTCCCCTGCAGATATGTGCTTTGGTCTCCTCAGGCCAAGCTCTCCTGGGCTCCTGCTGGGCTGTGATGCCCAGGGCACACACCACGGGCTGGGCATCACAGCCCTGCAGCAGCTCTGAGGGGGCACACGTGGATCTGCAGCAATTTAAAAACCATTCCTCATATCCTCACACCCCAACCCCCGGGAGTGAGGCAGATGGGGATTAGAAGGCTTTGCCACCAAAAAAAAAAATCCCAAGGCATGTCCTGGTGGTGAATTTAGTGATCACAGGGGTTGGTAATTACAGGGAGAGGGTGAATCTTGGCTCATGATGATGCCTCAGGTTTTGGCTTTTATGTTTTTCACATTATGTGCTGCTTTAGTGTGTGGGTCTGGGTGTCACATGAGGGGATGGTGAGCTCTGTGCACAGAGCAGGGAGACAAAACAATTCCTGCTCCAGCTGGGCACCAAGGACAAATGATCCAAATCTCAGGCCCAAGAGCACAAACAACATTGGACTGAAGAGAGAAAAACAAGAAGGATGGGACTTGATGGGCTAAAGCTGGAATTGCACAATTAACTCCAATAGACAAATGGAGCATAACTGGTCACAGTGACAGACCCTGTGCCCGGTTGTGCATTTTGGGACCATTTTGGTTCATGTTTGGTGCAGCCCTGGCTGGGCTCTTGTGCTGCCCAAGGTGGATCCATGGAGGAGATCCTTTCAATAAATCCCTGCTTTATTCCAATCTCTGTTCTAGCACAGCCTTCACACCCTGCAGTGCTGGAGCTCCATTTGCTCTGCCCTGCTGGGGTGCTCAGGGTGATGCTGCAGGTGACACAGCCCAGGTCACAGCTCACTGCAGCACCAGGGGGTCCTGGGGGTGATGTCACACTCCTGATGAGCTCTCCTGGGAGTTGGCACTGGGGGATAACCCAGTGGCTGTGTCCAAGTGTCTCTGCTGAGCTCTGGGTGTGTTCAGCCCAGCCTGCCCTCCCTCCTGCAGAAACTGTGGAAAAATGGAAAAATGCCTCTCCTTCCTTGGGTAAAAGCCACCTCACCTTTCCCAGGCTGGGGAGGGGGCTGCCACACCACCCTGTTGGGGGGCACAGGGTGAGGGCCTGGAGGAGCCTCTGCCCAAATGCAGGGTGCCAGTGCTGTGCACAAAGGTCCTGACTGAGAAACCTGCACAGCCTGAGCCTGACGTGAACTCCTCTTTGATAGGGACTCCTCTCTGCAGGAGTTACACAATGCTCTGTGAGTGTTTAGCACTGCAGAGCCATCACCAGAGCTGGAAAAAGGGCAGCAGGACCCCCAAACCATGCCCAGGCAGGGTCAAACCCCATTTGCTGGTCTTGGATCTGCACTAAACCCTGTGCACACAATGCAGGGATGAACTGCTGAGGCTCAGACCTTCTTCCTCAGGGAAAATCAGGGAGAAAGGTGCCCAGGACAGAGAGGGACATCACCAGCCCACCCTGCCATGCTGCCTTCCCCTGTGGCAGCCCCAGTGCCACTCAGTTTATCAGCAGCCTGGTAAATTTTAATTGTCCCCATCCCTCTGATGCCCACTTCAATAGGCCGGGTAGACTGCCCCAGGACGCAGCACATGAGGAAGGTGAGATGATCCTTTCTTAAAAGCATATTGCCCAGTGATTTTTTTTTTTATAAGGCTTTGAACAGTTTTTGCTGATTCTTTTATTTTTAATTGGTTCCCCTTGGAAAACTCGTGCTGGAATCTGTGTCCTTTCATCATTCTGTGCCTCCGTGGATGCCAGCAGTGTGCATGGGGCACACGAGAGGCTGGGGTCGCCTCAGACATCCTGTCCATAAACTAGGTCAGTGCTAACAAAGGGATTTTAGCTGGTGCTGCCATCCCAGTGTGAAGCCATGGGGGTGGTGATGGGGAGGTTTGATTTGGAGAGCCCCATGGAAAGGTTTTCCTTGCCCTGAGCACTGTCCTTCACCTCTGGGGCAGAGGGTGTGGGGTCATGGGGGTCTGCAGCCATTCCCTGGGGCTAAACCTCACCTGGAATGGCACTGTGGAACCAAACCCCACCTGGAATGACTCTGTGAGACGAAATCCCATCTCAAATGACTGCATGGGACCAAACACCAACCTGAAATATCTATGTGGGACCAAATCCCACCTGAAATGACTCTGTCCCACCTGAAGGGCAGGGACTCCTTCCACCAGAGCAGAGGGTTCAGGGCCACATCCAACCTGGCCTTGAGCACTTTCAGGGAGGGGGCAGCCACAGCTTCTCTGGACAGTCTGTGCCTTCATAAATGCAATAAAATATTGCAGCCAGTCAGGAGTGGGCCACTGGAGAGAACTGGGCAGGGCTGCCCATGCACAGGAGCAGAGCTGGTGTCCCACACCCTGCCCAGCTCCAGAGAGGAGGCTGATGTGAGGCTGTGCCAGGGCAGGGGTGGTTCACCTCATTCTGCCAGCTCAGCAGTGCCATGGGCACACAGACCTTCACCCTGACCTCTGCTTGGGCACCAGCATTGTCACCACCCTTGAAAACAGTTCTATGCCCCTCATTCATTCCTCCAAATAATTTGGTTTGTGGCTTTTTAGAGTCCATTTAGGAAGCTGTAGATATTTTCCAGCACAGTGCAGGGGAAGATTTGGTGGGTCACAGCAGTGCCAGCTCCATCAGGGATGCTGCTCAGAGCTCAGGAATTCAACTGGACTCAAACCCAGGGGCTCAGTGCCTGCTGCTGTGACCAGGGACAGGTCTGGAGAGGCAGCACCAGGGAGCAGAGCACCCCCTGCCCCTCTCAGCATGGCTGGGAAGCAGGAACCCATCGAGGGAAGGTTCTGCCCCGCAGGCATCACCCCAGCTGAGACAGAGTGGGTGACTCTGCTGCTCTGGATGGCAGCTGGCAGCCTGGAGCAGAGGGAAGAGCATTTGAAAACCCAGCAGGAAAAGAGAAATCCTCTGCACAGCAAAGTGCCTCCCTTCCACCCTCACTCCCCTGGTTGTGCTTCCCTCCCTAGTTCAAGACAAAGGGGATGGTGACACTTCGGTGTCACTTGTCACATTTTTCAGCTGCTGTGCTCACCAGTGCCTTGGGAGATGTTGGGTGTCCCAGCAGCAGCCCTGGAGATGGCTGGGGATGGAGCCTGGAGCCCCAAACATCTCCAGCCCCTCCACCTCCCCCAGGTAGGCTGCCTGCCTCCATTCTTCCTGCTGCCACAGACCTGCCTTTTACGAGGCTTTAAAGATAATGAAAGGACTTACAAAGCTTAATATGAGTCAAAGTGTTTTCAAGAAATGTCAGCTGCCACATGTCTTTATTTAAATAGGGAAAGGGGGGTTTTATTCCATCTGTAAAGCACAAAACCACACTGCTGCGTTAATTCATGAAAATGCCATGGAATGTGGCAGGGAGAAGTACAAAGGGAAAAATGACCAGGTCAGCTCCACTGCCAAGGATGAGTGAAGTGCTGAAAGGCTGAACAGAAAACGTGGTGTTTGAAGAGATTTGGTGCCTGATTTAAGGCCGTCCTTCCCTCTGTAGTTCCTGTGCTATTGTATCGCACACGATGGGCCCTGGAGCAGAGGCTGTGCTCCAGCAGGCACTTTTGTACCTTCAGCAGCAAAGAAATATGCAAAAAAGGATTTCTTTTTCTTTTTTTGGGGGTGAATGACATTTTCCTTTAATAGCCTTTATCTCCTGTCCTTGTGCAACAAATCTTCTCGTGCCCAGCTCAGAACTCTGCAGCCTCTGGGTGTTTCCCAGCACAGACCCCAGACCACAGGGCTCCCTCAGCTTTGTCTGCATGTGGAAAAGGGCCTTGCATCTCCCTCCAGGGAGACTGGATGTTCCTCAGAGCAAGAAAACCCCTTCTCTGTGGCAGGAAGGACCCCCAGTCCCCACCAGATGTGTGCTCCATTGCTGTATGCATGCCATGCCAGGAGCCAGGAGCTGGGAGCTGGCATCCAGAATCTGGGATCCAAGAGCTGGGAACTGGCATCCAGGGACTGGGAGCATGAGCTGGGATCCAGAATCTGGGAACAGGGGCTAAGCAGGAGCTGGGATCCAGGAGCTGGGAGCAGGAACTGGGATCAGGAGCTGAGCAGGAACTGGGATCCAGGAACTGGGATCAAGGAACTGGGAGCAGGAGCTGGGAGCAGGGGCTGGGATCCAAGAGCTGTGAGCAGGAGCTGGGATCAGGATTTGGGATCAGGAGCTGGGAGCAGGATTTGGGAGCAGGAGCTGGAGCAGGAGCTGAGAACAGGAGCTGAGCAGGATTTGAGAGCAGGAGCTGAGTAGGGGCTGGGATCCAGGATCTGGGAGCAGGAGCTGGGAACAGAAGCTGAGCAGAATTTGGGAGCAGGAACTGGGGGATCTGGGAGCTTGGAGCAGGAGCTGGGAGCAGGATTTGGGAGCAGGAGCTGGGAGCAGGAGCCTGCAGGCCAGTGGCAGTTTGCACAGTGAGATTCTATTAGCTGAGTTACTGCTGTAATTTCCTAATGGGACAGGGAGCAGGCAGGAAATGATAGAAGTGTGTAATTAAACTGAGCCTATCTGAGGATCTTCCATTACACCATGGTAATTTCTGGGTCTCAGCATCCTTCTCTCCCTTTTTTAGAAGTGGGAGAGGAGGGAGGTGTGAGCGTGGAGCTTTTCCCTTGAAGCTGTAGGTAGTGCACCTTTATGGTCATAAATCCCTGCTTATTTATGATCCAGGGAAGTTAACCTTCCAAATCAGATTACACAGATAATTCTGTGCTTTACCTTTGCCTGGCTGGCAGGAAGAAGAGCTGCCAGGGAAGAGGCACTTATTGCAGCAGTGGAATCTGTTGTGTAGGGGAATTTAGCAACATCTTTCTGAATAAATGGAGAGCTCTCCTTTGGGACTCACTGTTTTTTATTGCAGGAGCTATTAAAACACTATGAGAGCAGCAGGGATCAGGGCAGCAGGTTTGGTCTATTTGCACAGGGTAGTTAACCTGGTTATTTAGAGTCCAGCTGTAGGTGTTCCTCCATATTCCTGAGCTGCAAAGAGTAAAAAGCCACAGCAGTTTGCAAATTCTCCTTCCACCTTCCACTTCCAGGACTTGCTGTTCTCAGGGACCTGCTCCTGACACGCAGGGCAGGTCTGCCAGTGCCTGGTGTGATCAAACACTGCCAGACCCAGCAAAACATCACAGCACAGATGCCAGATTCCCACTGGAGCAAGCAGGAGCCAGCATTTTAAAGACAAAGCCTGGCAGCCCACGTTTTGCCCCAGGAAAAGCTCCACTGGAAGATGCCAAGACAATAGGTACCGTGCACAGAGCAGAGATGTCTCCTTCAGGAGAAGGAATAATCTGGGCACAAGCCCTCAGGTGGTTGATGTCTGACACCTGCAATGCAAAATTACTCTTCACTGGGTCTGGTTTTTGGCAAAGCAGCCCCTTTGCTGTGAGGTGAGCACAGATTTGTCCATCCAGGCAGCTTAGAACAAAGCACTGAGGAAAGTGCATCTGCACTGGCAATAAAACCATCTTTCCTGGCCTTTTTTAGTGAGCCTGATCTTCAAACTGCTGCATTAACACAGCCCCATCCTCACTGGGAGTATCAGCTTTTCTTACATCCTTGTCCAATTTACAGTGTTATTGTTGGGACAGGGTAAACAGTTACTTAATGCAAACAGATATTTTATGGCAAGGAGGGATCTGAGATACAAAGTTTAGACTCACAAGAAAGCAAAACATCCCTAGAGTTGCACTGAACTGGATTTAAGGCTCCTGGGGTTATAATGGGACCGGAAGATTGGCAGATTCACAGAGTCCTTCTCCTTCAGTCAAGTATTTTGTCATTTTGATATAAATAAGTGATCTCTGACCAACTTACTGAGATCTGTGCATCTCACTGGAGGATGGAGAGGTCTTTATTATCCCATAACTCTTGCACCAGCATCCCACACTCCCTTCTTCTCTTCCTTTGAAAACTTTAGCTCTTCTTCTAATTAAATGGCTCTGCTCTATCAGCATCCCTTGGTGGGACCAGACTCAGCAGTCATGTGAAAGGTGAAAGCTGGAGTGGTTTTTTTGAGGAGATATTGGCTACACTGGCAATTTGGGGTAAATTTCCCCCTCTCTGCCCTGTGTTAGTTTCAGACAGGTTGGAACACAAGTAGAAATGCAGAATCTCTCCCTTCAGAGACAGACAGAGCAGCCACCCAGCAGGACAGACATGCAAATCTGAATCTGTGGTGTTCATCACAGCCTGATAGATTAGCTAAGGGTGGCAGAGGATATTCCTCACACAGCCTCTGTGAGTCAGTTCTGGAAAGGAATAGCTCCTGATGTCTGGGATTTCCTAGGCAGAGGCTGCAGCCTGCCAGATTTTACCACAGACAGAGTCCAACCTCCAGGAATTGGTTTAAATTCAGCAAACAAGATCCTCAAGTGATCTAAGATCCACTGGGGTGTGGCACTCCAGAGATGATAATGAAATAATTTAGGTCAGAAAAAACCTTTAAGATCATCAAGTCAGGCCATTAACCCAAGATCAAGGGCCCCTCATGTCCCTAATTGCCACATCCATACGTTCTTTTAATACCTCTAGGGATGGCAACTCCACCACTTCTCTGGAAAGGGACGAGAAAAATGGGAATCTGACAAAAACACCTCCCTGCTACATGAAATGAGTGTCACTGCATGAAACGAGTGTCACTAGCACTAAGGAGGATGGGAGAAATGAAATGAGAACCACCAAAACGTGCAGAACTCTGTGAGATCTCTGGAATCTCACAACTACTTCAGGCCTGCCCGAGATGCAGAGTACTTGGCAAAGACAAGATCCAGGCAAGCAGGATGTTATTCTGCATTCCTAGCAGAACATTCAGAGGTTTGTATCCTTAGGTTATTGGCATCCTGGGACTGCGGATTATGGAGCTATAAATTACCACCACTAACCGTCACAGACGTGACTGAAGTGGCCAGCTGGAGACAGCACAGCCCAGCCAGCTACTGCAGCACCCAGGACCTGTTCATCCAACATAAAACATCAGCAGCTGGACCCATCTGATCACTTGGATTAATGTAATAATCCTGGAAGGAGAGGTTTTGAAACAAAGACTTCTGGCCTTTCAGCAAAGGGTCCTAGCTGGGGGTTTGGTGATGGCAGGAACTGTGCAAAGGGGCACTGCTCAGGTGCCTGCTGTTGCTTTCTTAGAGATGTGCTGTGAAGTCTATAAGCAAAACAATTCCAGATTTCAGTGCTGGTCCATGGTTATGCTTCAAAGAGCCTGCAGGCCCTCCCCAGAAATCTTCAAATTTTGCTCGTGCTAAGGAGGCAATGAGTGTGATCCATGCTGCAGCCTGGCCCTGCAGAGGGAGTATCCATTGCAGGGACTTTATCAGCTGTGGGGCAGCAGGGGGGTCAAGGAGGCTGGGCAGGAGGTGAAACTCCTTCATTTTAAAACACCCAAGGAAGGGAGACCAGGGCAGCGCCGCTCTGCCTCAGGATTGCTCCAAGGACAGAGCGAGGCAGAGAGGAACAAATCAGCTATGGAAATTACACCCTTGCCTTTCCACTTAGGAGAACATTATCTGGGCACTCTGGTGCAGGTCTGGCTGATACAAATGGGTGCTAATGGCAAGCAGGGAGTAGGTGTGCCAGTCATGGTTCGCGTTCCCCATCCCTTCCCCAGCTGTGCGGGGAACCTTCCTCCTCTTCATCACCTGGGTAAGGAAAATGAGAGGCACACCTGGGCACACAAGGGCCCCTCTCACTGCCAGGGAGCTCCTGGCACCATGGATTTTGCAATCTGTGTTTTGGATGCAGCTCACCTAAGCGCAATTAAACTTTTTAATTAGTAAAGCTCGTAAGCAGCAGTGAAGGAACGTGTCGTTGGCATTTGCTCGTGACGTGCTTTGTGTGTCTGTGCTTGGCAGCTCAGCCTCATTGGAGTTTTGGTTCCCTTTCTCTGCATGACTACAGCAGTATCTTTCTGCAAATTAATCTATTTTAATGTCTTTTTTTATTTTTTCCTGGAGAAATTCTCAGCATCAAAACAAACCTGGTGTGTGGGTAAGGGAGTGATGAGGAGTGAGTTCTCTCAGCTGATCCTCCCCGGGAGCAGAAAATGCCTGAATTTTGGTACAGTTTTTTCTTTGTTTGGTACATTTTGATTCAAATCTGCATCTGATTTTGGATGGGATTAGCCAAACCAATCCCTCCAATCTCCAGGGCAGGTTGTAACTCATTAAAAATGAAAGAAATGAGCAGTTACTTTTTTCCTTTCTCCTTTACTAAACATGCAAACCCCATCATTTTTACATATTTTTTCTCTTCCCATCCATTATTCCTTTCCTGAGTAATCTCCACCTATTGTACGGTGCTTTTTAGATCAGACATTAATGTACTTCTTAAAAGGTAATCTTTAAATACCCAGGCAGATTTTGTAAAGGCGAAGATGTTGGTCTTTTCTAAATCATTTGTTTTGAGGTAGGAAAGGTTATATGTATTTATTACAAAAATGCAATAACATTTTAATGAGAAAATGCAGCGTTAAATACATTTCACGTGTATTTATTTCTCAGAAAACTCATATTGTTCAGTCTTTGGGTGGAAGCCAAGCACTTGTAACAGTTACCTGGCATGATGTGGCCCCGTGACAGAAAGTCTAATGAAGACTTTCTTGATAGGAATGTAATTGTAAAGAAAAAAAATGATTAAAAAATTGGTTCCAGTGCTCTGTGATCCAAGAGTTCATTTGTTTCCTCATTCATGCACTAAACAAGTCCCTAATTAATCTTGAACCTTGGAGAAAGGAGACTAGATTGGCATCTTCTGAATACGAACGTACTTCTCATTTTGGAAAGTTTGAAGAGGCTCTTAAGCATTCTCTTTTAATGGTATTTTTGCAAGGATTTAAAGTGGCTTCATTAGCCTGCCAAAGCCACTAATTGCATTACCATATTTTTAAACTTAGGAGATTCCTTTAAAAAAAAAATTAGATTAATTTGCTGGCTGAAAGCGCCTGAAGTGTTCAGTGAGTGTCACGGTCCTCAGCTGGAAGCAGCGTGGCACTGAGCAGTGTGTGCCTGCTGGGGCTGCCCCCGAGCTGCCACCCCTGCTGGCAGCAGGATCTCACCCTGGACACGGCTCTGCCCATGGAAACCTGTCTGAATTCCTGCCAGCCTGGGCACAGGAAATCCTTGTGCAGGGGAATACCTGTGCTGGGTCTGTTTGGGGTACAAATGCACAACCAAGATCTCTCCTACCTCAGCTTTAAATGGGGAATAAAAAGCTGATGGTGCTTTAAGCATCTCTGTTCCATCAATGGGGATTCTCAGCAAAAGCCCCCCCAGCTCTGGGGGTGCTGAGCACTCACCCTTCCACAGCCCTTCCATGTCCAGTGGCCAAAACCCTCCTGTAATCCCTTCTGGAGGAAAAGTGGTGGTGCTGATTAACTCCAGCTCCTCCATTCCTCTGTGCTCTGAAGTGTGAAAGGGATCCAGTCAAAGGCTCAGATGGAAAGTGCCAGCCAAGTTCAAAGTGTGGCTGTGCTAGTCCAGCTGTTCTTATTACAGTAAATAGGCACCTGAACTGTAATGAGGTCACTTCCCTGGATCTTGCTTGTGTGCGGCCCCAGGTGGCTTATCTAAGGTAATATGAATAATACGAACAAGATAAGATAAGGCTGTTAGCCCCAAACAATATTATCAGCCTGTGATTTTAGCTGCCTACCTACTCCATCCTGACAGCGAGGGATAAAAGAAAACCTAAAACTGCAGCCTTGGAGACTTACAAAAGCCTTGTTAAAACCCGTACCAGAGCTCTGAAGAAATATTACCCTGTCTGGGGGAAGGGGGTGGAGGAGAATCAAGGGCACCAGGAAGAAAATACAGCTCACGGTTGAGGGAGTTGGGTTTTTTTTCTTCCTTTGCAAATGTGTTCTTGCTCATTTCATTGTGAGCACCACAATATATTATCAGCTTTCACGGAAGTGAAGAGTCTTCGAGGTTTCATTAGTTATGTTTATGCCAATAGAAATAAATCTCTGCAGTCATCAGAACAGGTTTGTTCATACTCCCGGTCCTGACTGGGGAATTTCACTGGCCACATCCCTGTTGTGCTGGTGGAGCAGATATAGTTTGAGATATACTTTGGCCTTATTGATTTGAAGGCTTCTTCATTACTTCTCCAGCACTGCAGATCAATAGCCATGCCTAGAGCAGCATAATAGATTTTTTTAAAAAATCAATTAAACAGAATATTTTTAACAGAGCCTAGTGCAAAATTCTGTTGCATTTTGATATGTGTGTTTTAAGCCTTGCTGCATTCACCTGCAGACCCTGATGCCTTGCTAAGGAATGGAAGTCTTTGTTTCAGCATCTCTGTGCTGTGGTGTTCAGCCTCCAAAGGAGGAGGAATGCTTTAAGATTAGAAACAAGAACCACCCAGCTTTTCTCCTTTGAAACCCATATTCATCACTGCAGCCTCGCCAGAAAGTGAAATAATGTTTGTGGTCTTGGCTCAATCCCCAGTGGACAATAATTCAGTTAAAATATACCAAAATCTGTCATGCTTTTTCCTTGCTCCATGTCTCTGAACACCAGGAGATGAGCTCCTCTTAAATTAGCTTTCATGCTCGAGGGGTTTCCTTGTGCATGCAGAGCCTGATCCTGGCCCCTCTGGGGCTGGTGACAAATTCCCTATTGATTTTTTGGCCCAGGACTGGGGTCAGGCAGCAGCGTGGCCGAGGGCAGCCCTGGGTCTTTGTGCCATCCCAGAGCTGGGAAAAGCAGCTGCTGCTGTCCTGGGCTCCAGGGGGACTGTGGAGGTGGTGCCTGGCCCTGGAACTGGCTGGGAATCTTCTGTGGCAGATTTCTGCAGCAATGCAAGTGCTTAACATGGCATAACAGAGGCAGGTAAATCCTTATGGGAAGGAAAACACTGATATTTCAGAGGCTTTTCCCCAGCAGAAGGATGTAAGGAAGGATTCTGGTGATGTTCTGAATGGTGATGCTCAATAAGGCCTTTTCTCAGCCACAAGTCCCTCACATGGGGACACTTAAGGTCACCCCACAGGCAGCCAAAATCAAATTTCCCCATCATTATTCCTCCTTCTCCCTCCTTCCCACCTTTTCCAGCTCCATACCAGCTGCTCTGGGCTGTCTCAGCCACTGGCTACTCTCCCACCATTTCTCCCTGAGCCCCAGCTTGAATTATTTCTTTGAATTATTTGCATGGCAAATGACACAGGTGGCTATTTTCAGAACTTGCCTTGTCACATCGCAGCACAGCAGCTGCAGCCACTTTGGGTTTGTTTGGCTGGGCCCTTTTTGCTTTGCAAAATGCAAATATTTGTGGCCACAACCCCTGATGCACTTGGAGCTGCAAACAGTGAGTGTTTCTCAGCCATCCAAGGCACGTTGAGGACCCCACACAGCAAACCCTTAGGGCAAGGTGCAGATCCCCCTGCCTGAGTCTGTCCCAAGCCAGGCTGCTCCAGCCCCATTCCCAGGGAGATGCTAACCCAGGGGATGATTTGGAGGAGACAGACTACTCTGCATTGCTGTTCTAAGAACAGCTTGTTGGCCAGGCAGGGAGCTGAGAGAGGCTCACTGGATACAGCCAACTCCTCAGATGTCTGCAGCTGGGAGGTCTGGAAGCCTCCTGGTTTTCTTCTTCTTGTCATCCACGCGTGTGGGGGATGTGAGAAGCACTTCCAGGAAGCCATGTCTTCCCTCTCCTCCCCTGGTTTTAAGTTTAAACATCTCATGCAGTCCAATCAGCTTAAAAACATCATTTAAACCTGGGAAGGGAAGTGGAGTGAGGCAGAGCTGGAGCACAGGGGTTGGATCCCGCCCAGTTCATCACAGCCCGGGCAGCTCAAGTTTAAAGGCCAGAGAGGTGTTTGTGTGTGGATTTGAGCTGGGGAAGGGGCAGCAGTGGCAGGATCAGGTCTGCCTGGGGCAGTGGTGGTGGGCTGGGGGCTGTCAGCCAGGGTGGGTTGTGCCAGCGGGGTCTGGGCGGCAGTGCTTGCACACGCTCTCTGTTCATTCATTTTTCATGCCTCATTTTCAGGTCTGCCTGATTTATAAACCTCATTCTTCCTTCCCCTTGGTTTAAATTTATCTTTGGAAAACAAAGCGGGGGTTTAGAGCAGACCTTCCCTTCCCTTGAGATGGAGAAGCCTGAGTTGGTTTAAGGCCACCAGCTTTAACCAGGGCACGAGTGATGTCCTGGGGACCTGGAGCCTCTCGGGTGAGCAGCTGCCCCCAAAAGTGATGATCTCTCTGCTCCAGGTCCTGCCTTCACCCTGAGGCCCATGCAGTCCTTGGCAGGAGCTAAGCCAGCAAAAAGCCACCCTGGGTTTCCCTGGGAAGCACCAGAGCTGGAATTTGGAGTGAGCTGGGGAACCGGGCAAGGAAAGGCAGTGAGACAGGGGAGTGAATGTTGTGGGGATGGGAGGTCTCCTGCCCTGCCTCTGATGCTGCTGCTGCTGTCCCACCAGCCTCTGGCTGACCTCAAAAACCCAGCAGGGATCAGAGGGGCTGCCCCAGCCCTTCCCTCCCACAGCCAGCAGGGCAGCTCCCATCCTCACTGGTGCCTGCAGCTCACTTTGGTATCCTGCACTGGCACAGCTCCTCTGGAATTGCCCCATGGACTGGGAACCGGCACAAATTTCCCACCTTCAGCTCTCATGTATTTCACACAGACATCCATGGAGCAGAGTGAGGAGATGAAGGGCTCTGGATTAGGGGGAAAACACAGCCCATGGAGCTGGGATGGGACTTGCAGCCAATCTGTAAGGGTGGCATTGCTGGAGCTGAGCTGTCCCCTGGGCAGCCATGCACAAGGCCTTTCCCTGATGGCTCAGGGCCACCTGGGCTTTAATTTCTAACAGAATCACTGGGTTGGAAGAGACCTTAAAGATCATTGAGTCCAACCCAGCCCCAACACCCAGTGCCACATCCAGGCTTTGTTAAACACACCCAGGGATGGGGACTCCACCACCTCCCTGGGCAGCCATTCCAGAACGTTATCACAGCCCGTTATCACACCTTTCTGTAAAAAACTTTTTCCTAATATCCAACCTGTATTTCCCTTGGTGCAGCTTGAGGCTGTGTCCTCTGGTTCTGTGTGGTTTTCCACGCTGCAGGGCTGAGCGAACCCTCCGGCCTTTCCAAGGGTCACCATGATCCCGCAGCACCCTTCTCTGCCACCAGCTGCAGAGGTGTCACAGCTGGGGACAGCAATTCCCACGGTGGCACTGGCCTGGCACAGGTCCTGGCATGCCCATGCATCTTCTGCCGGGCACCACTGACCTTCCCACGCTTCAGCAGCGCCAGCACTGTGGGTAATTACTCACAGAGCTAAGAAAAGACCTTGTTATTAGGAAGCTTTTTGCCTCCCCCCCAGTTATCTTTCAGCTAATTTTTCCCCAGTTCTTAATTTGCGCCTGGCTCCTCCTCGGAGCCGTTTCAGATCTGTCAAGTGCTCTGGGTGAATCGCTTGTTTTTGTTTGACTAACACGTTCTGGGGGAGGGGGCCGGCGCTGCCTTGGAAGAGTCGCTCTGTTTGCTTTGGTGATAGCAGTGATATTTGGGAGAGACAGATGGAAGGCACTTTTTATTTTCTGCAGACACTTTATGATCCAAGCTGCTCATATTGTATAAGAGAGGCCAGATGCCTTGTTAATTCATAGACATGTTTACAGCATGGAGCTTCTAATAGGTGAATATGAATACTAAATAGTGATTAGTGCTTGTCTGACAGACGTCTCCCTCCTGACTGAAATTGGATCTAAGTTTGACCTTTGGTGAGGGAGGAAGGTATTCTGGTACATTACAAGCCTTTTTTTTTTAATATAAATATCTTTTCTCTGCATGTAGAAAGACAAATCCGTCACAGACAAATCCTTTTTCTTCCCACGGAAGGATGTATTTGCCCTAAAGACACACAGGCCTGCCAAGCTGGGCCGTGCCCTCTGTCCCTGTGTCACTGTGGAAATGGAGGGGGAACCTCTGAATGCTAAGAAACTGTTAAGTGGGTGATGTCTTGTGAAGGCTGAGCTAGAGCTGAGGCTGGACAGAGTTAAAGAATAAAGCAGGGATTTATTAAAAGGATCTCCTCAATGGATCCACCTTGGGCAGCACAAGAGCCCAGCCAGGGCTGCACCCAAGATGAACCAAAATGGTCCCAAAATGCACAACCGGGCATGGAGTCTCTCACTGTGATCAGTTCTGCTCCATTTGCACCTTGCAGTTCATTGTCCCATTCCAGCTTTAGCCCATCCAGTCCCATCCTTGTTTTTCTCTCTCCAGCCCACAGTGTTTGTGCTCTTGGGCTGAGATTTGGATCATTTGTCCTTGGTGCCCAGCTGGAGCAGGAATTGTTTTGTCTCCCTGCTCTGTGCACAGAGCTCACCATCTCCTCATGTGAACCCAGACCCACACACTAAAGCAGCACAGAATGTGAGAAATAGAAAAGCCAAAACCTGAGGCATCAGGAGGGCATCAGCCCAGTGGTGCTTTCGTGCCCTTGGGTGGCATTTTGGCTTTGTGAGGGGGACTGAGGGGCACCATGGCTTTCCCCCTGCAGCTCCAGGCTTTTCTGGGATGCTCCTGGTTGGACAAAAGCTGCTGCAACCATTGATGTCTGTGCAGCTGTGCAGGAGCAGAGGCTGGAGCAGCAAAGCAAACACACAGGATGGAAAGGCTATGGACAGGAGAAGGGAAGGGCAATGGGAAGACAGAATAATTAGCCAAGAGACTCATTTTAAGAACAACCCCAGCACTGCTGGTGGAAGGGGCCACCAGCTCTTTCAGAGGATGGACCAGGGTGACAGAACCTTGTTCACCCCATCCCTGGGGCTTTACAGAACCTCCCTGCAGGACCCAGAGCTTCTCTTCATGCACATGGAAAACCCTTTGAGGACCAGTATGCAATGCATTTTAAATTGTCCTTGAAGTGATATCAAAAACAAGAGGGTGGCCAGCACCCAGATGGGAGCACTACTCTGGAGCGTGGCTGGGTGCTCCAGAGGCAGCAGAGGTAGGGGGTGGTAAGGTGGTTTGTGGAAGAGAAAGCAAGGAAAGAAGAAACAGATCTCAAAAGTAGGCATTACTTTGGTAAACTGCTCTTTAAAGACAAGCAAGCACCGACTTCTCCTCTTTCCTAAGGGAATCTCCCCCATTTGGGGAATTGCAGGGTGTCTTTGGGAGGACTGCAAAGCTGAGGGGGAGCTGCAAGGGGTGGCTGGCTGTCAGCAAGGTCCCCACTCAGGGGCTGTGCCACTTCTCCCTGGGGACTGCTTCAGTGGCACCAAACCCAGGGGACCTGGGGTACACAGCCCCGGGAGTGCCCCAGGTGACCTGTCCAGGGCTGCCCAGGAGCATCCCCTTGTCCCCACTGTTATGGGGAGCAGGGGAGCTTTGTGATACTCAGAAGCCTGGTGGGGCTTTGGGAAGAAGGGAGGGAAAGCTGAGGGTGCAGCTTCCAGGCCTCATGGCTGTGCTAAGCAGCCATGGTGAGGGACACTCCTGTGACACTCCTCTGACACCAGCTTGGCACATCCTGCTGGAGAGATGGTCCAGAGCCAGCAGGAGAGCAGAGGGAGCCTGGAGAGCAGCAGAGTGGGAACTGAGGGAAGAGGGGTCAGGCCCTGTGTCCCCAGCTGGGCTGCCCACCCCCAGCCTGGCTCCCTACACAGGTGCAAGGCAGCAGCCATTTTGAAGTCCCTGCACCACCAGAGCACCCTTTAATTGAGTTCCAAGGCATTTTTAAGGCTACTTTGGGACAGAGGGATAATGCATGTATGGGTTATCACCCAGGAGCCACCCCACCAACCTGAGTGGGGCTGCAGCCAGGATGAGGGAGGCTGAGCTCAGCCCCTCACACCCAGCACCCACAGTGCCCCAGCCCCTCCCAGCACACAGCAGCTCCCAGCTGAGGCTGCTCCTTGTCCCCCATGGTTTCCCAGGCTCTGGTGGTGGCAGGCACGGGCTCCCACCAGCCCCTATGGGGCACAGAAGGGCCTGACTCGTGCCCCAGCCTCACTAGCTCAGAGCACATCAAGGCAGAGCTGCTGCTTCCTCTGGAGCTGCAGCCCCAGCCTGCTGCCTGTGATCACTGCTGGGTGCAGTGCCTCAGCTCCCTTTCATCCCTTTCCTTTTCACTTCACCCTTAAAATTAGATATTAAGTTTATTCCCCAATTAGACCAGGAAAGGATAAAGTGTTTGGTTTGGGGGATTTTTAGTTTTATTTTTTCTTTTAAAGGCTCGCTCTTGCTGTGAATTTATTGGGTATTGCTGACAGCAGAGGAAATCCTGTGGTTTTTGCTTTCCCTGCTTGTTGTTCAGATGTAAAGGTACAGAGGATGCCTCAACCTTTGAGTGAGCTCAGCTCTCACACGAGGCAGAGAGAGCAAAATCAGTCCCTGGCTCCTGTTTCTGATCTCAGCCTCCCCTCTGCTTGGGCTGGGAGCTGAAGCAGGAATGTGGTTTTGGCAAACAACCTTAAAAAGCAAACTGCTTGCTCTGTGGACTGAAAATCACACTTTTTCCTCTAACCAGGTCCTCTCTGCAGGGAAACAAGCTGATAAATGAACAAGGAAAGAGACCTGGCTTCAAGAGCTTAGCAAAGCAAGGAGGTGGTGGGTCATGGAGCCTGTTCCTGCAGGTTGGTGAGGCCGATGCTCCTGCCCTGCTCTCACCCCAGAACCAGCCTCTGTCTCTGGAGGGGAGGAGGAGAGGGATTCACCACATAAAACACCATTAAGGGCTTTGCTTTAGGTACCAGCTGAGTGCACTTTGGTGGCCATAAGCTAAATGATGTGCATCTATTATGTGTGTATGTATAGAACACAGATAAGCTTGTTGCAGGTTCTCTCAAGGCAGGCTCTGCCTCCTCCCAAGGGAGGGCACAAACCCAAGCCTCTCACACTGTGCCTTCCCCAACGCTCCCTGGGATGCTGCCTGTGCTGCTGTGGGACTGGTGCTGCCTGCTCCCATCCCAGAGCTGCTTTGGGTCCAGCCCAAATCCCTTCCCAAAATTATGTCTGGTAATTCCAGCACCCTCATGTTCCCTGGGCTGGATGGGACAAAGGGAGCTCTGCCTCCAGGGCAGAGGTGGCAGAGGGGTTGCAGGTCTCCCAGTGATGCCCTGCATATATTTAAAGGCAGAAGAAATATCCTTTCCTTCCCAAAGCTCCTCCATTCTCTGCCTGTGACATTTCCAGGGGGCCCTGGCTGCCACACAGGGCCCTGGCTCTCAGCTCTGCCAGAAAAAATGATGGTGTTTGGAGCTGGGGTTTTGGCTCAGCCCCATCTTGAGCAATATTGTTCCTCTTGTTTTTGAAACCATAATGCACTGCACTTGGTGGTGATGTCAGGTACTTGTGGCTTGTAATTACTGTGTAACCCAGCAGCCTGGAGAGGGATGTCTCAGGAGGGGCAGCCTGAGGGGAAGGAAACTTAGTCCTTTATGAAATGCAGATGTTTTTAAAGGGCTATAATTAACTGGATTGGATGCAGAGTATTGCAAATATAAAAGTTTAACAGGCTTTTGATTTTAAATAGTTGCTGTGTCCTTCCAGGGGTCACTCAGCTCTGAAGTGCAGGATTTCAGTCCTGTCCGTGCTGCCCTCAGAGTCACCCTTGTGCTTCGAGTTCAGACCTTGCTGTGGTGCTTTTTCTTCTCCATCTCCATCACTTTGGCTCTAGAAATTTCAAAAATAGCCCAAACACTCATTGTCACAAAACAAACCCCTCTCAAACTTCTCCATATCCCTAGGATAATTTAACCCTTTAATCCACTGCCTAAGCATACCTAACTTCCTCAGTGGAGGACAAAATATTTCCTCTCACCTAATTGACCTTTCTTGATACAGAATACTAGGCCCAGAAGGACTAGCCAACCCACAACTAATAGCAACCAAAGCTGCAACCACCCTCCATTCCGGTCTAATAAAAACCTGAGGAGCACCTAAACTCTCTGTGCAGGGCTGTGTCCCTCAGCTCCATCCCTCAGCATGGCGCAGCCTGGAAACTGGAGAGTGAGGCAGGACGGGCAGCATGGAAAAGGAAAACAAAACAAAACCCCCCAGCGCTCGCAGCTGAATAGGAGCGAGCTCTGCAACCCCAAGTTATGAATTTTGTCAATGAAATTAGCCAACAGTGTTTGGGAAAGAATAAAAATAAAGCAGTGAGGGCTCAAAGGAAAAGCAGCCGAGGCCTGGGAGTGAATGGGGGCTTTGTTCGGGCTCTGTCCCTTCAATAGGCAGCCTGAAAGCCGGTGAGTCACGGCAGGGCTGCGGGGCCTCCGGAACGGCCAGGGGGAAAAACCCGCCCTGCTCCCATCCCACAGCTGACCAGCAACAGAGTAAAGTTAATTTACTGTTAAAGTTAATTTGCTGGGTGAGAGAAGGGAAACGAGAAGCATGTTATAATAAACTCGGCAGCAGAGAGGCTGCAGGAAGAGTGTCTGAGTGAGGGCTGTGCCTGGATAACGGGGCCCTTGTGGCTTTGGGTCTCTTCAGGGTGTGAGAGATGCTGCTCACTTCCAAAGTTTAGAAAGGTTTATTAAACCTTATCAAAAATACAACAGAAGACTGGATAGAGAAAATATTACGGCATCGGGAGCAAAGGATTTTTCCCACCATGTGCTCATCCACACAATGGAGGTTTCACCTTTTAACCCTTTTGCCCCTCCCAAAGTTCTGTCCATCTCCTTTTTCACTGTCCAGTGGTGGAGTTTTACTTTTTTACATCTTGATCGGAGGTCAGGTGGTGCCATAGTTACAAGCCAACCCTCCCAAATGTCCCAAACCCAGGCAGTCCCCTGATAACAACACAAGGGGGTAAAACATAACTATAAATCTATAAAACTTCTAACATATACACATGATATTTGCATTTTAATTGTGAGAGTCAACCATGGCATTATTCATCCATCACAAGGGCACAGCCAGGGATCCCAGTAACAACCTCTGCAGGGAGAAACCTCCTTCACTCAGAGGTGGAGCAGCAGAGGAGGGATGCCAGGGAAGGGATGGGCATGAACCTGGCCACATCCATGGCTGCACTGCCTGGGGCCAGCCCTGAGCCTGGCACTGGAGACAGCCCTGAGCCTGGCATTGGGGACAGCTCTGAGCCTGGCACTGGGGACAGCTCCAAACCTGGCACTGGGGACAGTCCCAAACCTGGCACTGGGGACAGCCCTGAGCCTGGCACTGCAGACAGCCCCAAGCCTGCCACCCGAGCCCCAGATCCGTGTCAGCCCCAGCTGGTGTGAACCTGGTGTGTTTTTGCCCCAGATCCATGTCAGCCCCAGGTGGGTGTGAACCTGGTGTGTGTTTGCCCCAGATCCATGTCAGCCCCAGCTGGTGTGAACCTGGTGTGTTTTTGCCCCAGATCCATGTCAGCCCCAGCTGGGAGTGAGCCTGGTGTGTGTTTTGGGGGCTGCAGCTCAGGCAGGGGCAGGCAGCACCTCGGCCACAGCAGTTGTGCTTTGCCCAGGGTGTGGGTGGGCTCTGTGGGGCTGCACAAAGAGGCTCATTCCCAGGCTGTGATCTCATCCCCATGCCTGGCCATGCACTCCAGTCTTTAGAGAGCCAGGATATGCTCCCTGCACAGACCTGTGGAGGTGACGATAGCACGGGGAGGGGGGAACAGGGGCCATTTTGTGCCAAACCACTCCTGTGTGTAACACGGGGTTCTGCCCTGTGGTGGTTTGGTGGCAGTAGCTGCTCTTTCCAAACAAAGGGCTCCTTTCTTCCCAGCAAGCAGAGGTAGCTGGTGTGAGCTGAATACAACCTGCTTCCAGCCTTTGTTCCGTGCTACCTCGCCCATCCCAGCACTTGGTGCTCGGCATTTGGGCAAATATACAGCAGGAAAGAGATGGTCCAGCCCCCACAGGGCTCAGAGGAGCTGCCTGGCTTTGTCCCACCACTCCATCCATCCATGGCCTTTCCCAGAGCCAGGGATGTCCCAGCTGAGGGTGGTGGCTCTGTTCCTGCACTGGCTTGGTGTGCCAGCTGTGTGCAAGCACCTGCCCCAAGCTCCTGTCCCCTGCCCCATCCTGGCCCTGGGCACGCTGCCACGCTGCTGTGCTTTCAGACAGGCACAGCTTGTTTTGGGATGCAGCTCTGAGCAGGGGAATTCGGGCATGGCTGGGGCTGGAGGTGGGGCTGCAGCAGGGGGAGCACAGCAGCACTGCTCAGCCCTCAGAGGTGGAAAGCTGGTGCCAAGAGCCAGTGCCATGGGCTGGTGTGGATGTCCAGGCTGTGATCTGGTGCCATGGACGTCCAGGCTGTGTCCCTGTGCCATGGATGTCCATGCTGTGACACAATGCCACGGATTTCCAGGCTGTGACAAGTGCCATGGATTTCCAGGCTGTGACAAGTGCCATGGATGTCCAGGCTGTGACACAGTGCCATGGATGTCCATGCTGTGTCGTGGTGCCATGGATGTCCAGGCTGTGACAAGTGCCATGGATGTCCCAGCTATGTCCCTGTGCCATGGATTTCCAGGCTGTGACACAGTGCCATGGATTTCCAGGCTGTGACACAGTGCCATGGATGTCCAGGCTATGTCCCTGTGCCATGGATGTCCAGGCTGTGACCTGGTGCCACAACCCATCCAGCTTTGACAGGGCTCTCCTGTGCTCCAAAGTGTAGCTGTCCATGTCAGCTCCCTCACAGTGCCAGCCAGTATCTAATGAAGCAGAGAGGCACCAAGATCGTTTCTGGCTGACACATCACTTGGGAGGAAATTTTAAGGGTTTGTTAGAGTGTTTTAAAATCTGGGTTAAGCCCAGAAATGGCTCAGCAGAGGTAAATGTCAAACAGCAACAAAACGGTGCCATCTCTTCTTCCCAGCTGCACAGGGCCACGTTGTGACCAATCCTCCTTTCTGCTCACATCACCTTTCTGGATTTATCATTTTAATGTTCTCTGGGCCACCAAGCCCCACAGCTGTAAATTAATTTTTAAAGTAATACAGGTTTTAAAACTTCCATCTGCTTTAATGAGCTTGGGGGAATCCTGTTGTATTAAAAAACATGCATGCAATTATTTTTCCATCTTGGGTTTCACCAGCTCCCAGCACCACTCGGTGATGACATCTTCCTCCCCTCTCCAAAGTGTTTTCCTGTGATAATGTGGCATTGTATCCTGATGGTGTGTGTGTGTTTTGCTGCACGTGGGCAAGGCTAGAGAGGACTTCTCTGAGGACACAGCAGTATCATTAGCAGGTCCCTCGGTGGCTTCCCAGTCACCTTTCCATTAATCCAGTTCTGCATCACAGAATTACACAGCAGCTAATGAACAGCTCCAGCGCCGGGAGCCTGGAGGTACCGCATTAACCGGACGTCTCTTTGAACTCTCTGATTTCTGGTGGGAAAACTTCATGGAAAAACGAGATTGTGTTTGTTTTCACAGCCTTCTGCATCTGTTTTTAAATATTTGCTCACAGTAGTTCTGGGCTTTTTTTCTCTTTTTTTTTTTATTAGCAATTAGCCTAATAAGGCACCTTTTCATTGCTTTGCATGTAGATTAACCACTTCAGAGAGTACAAAATAAACATTTTGCAATGCATGCGTGTATCTTCTGTAAAAGATGAGCAACTTGCTTCCACTGAGACAAAGTCCTCTTAACATCAGGGTTTTGCTCTAATCATTAGTGTCTGAGATTTTTTTTGTTGTTCGTTCCCCTTTATTTCCTCTTACAGCATTTGTTAACCTGAATTTTAAACACAATTAATTCTTATTTAACCAGTACATTTAAAAAGATATTCTTTATAAGTAACAAATAAATAGCCTGAGATTGTGCAATTTCCTTCTGGTATCTGAACATTTGGAAGATGCATCTCAGTCAGCCTGGCTGGCTCTCAGTTGAACCAGGAGCACAGCCAGGGAGTTGCTGTGCACTTTGTGGAGACCCTCCTTTAGTTCTTCTCCCCCACATTTGTAGGATCTAAACATTGTCCTGGCTTCTCTCTAGGTGTGCCCGCAAGGATGTGTCCCCAAGGATGTGTCCCCAGGATGTACCCCCAGGACCTACTCCCAGAATGTCCCATTGAGGATGTATCCCCAGGATATGCCCCCAAGGATGTCCCCCATGATGTTCTCCCAGGATGTTCTCCAGGATGCCCCCCCAGATGTCCTTCCTGATGTCCCCCATTATGTCTCCCCGGATGTCCCCCAGGCTGTCCTCCAGGCTGTCCCCCTGGGATGTCCCCCATGATGTCCCCCAGGATGTGCTCTCATGATGTACTCCAGGATGTCCCCCCATTATGTCCTCCCATGATATCCCCCCACATCCATGATGTGCCCCCATTATGTCCCCCGGGCTGTCCCTCATGATGACCCCCAGGCTGTACCCCCCATGTCCCCCTAAGGATGTCCCCCCCTGATGTCCCCCGGGCTGTCCCCCAGGCTGTCCCCACGATGTCTCCGGGCTGTCCCCCGGGCTGTCCCCACGATGTCCCCAGGCTGTTCTCCGGGCTGTCCTCACGATGTCCCCAGGCTGTCCCCCGGGCTGTGCTGGCTCCCCCGGGCCGGCCGGGCACGCCCCATCTCTAACACGATCAGCGCTGGGCGCGTTCCCCGAGCAGCAGCGGGAACAATGAGCCTCTGTCCCAGCGCCGCCTCAGCGCGAACAAGAACCAGGCCGAAAAACAGAGAGAAAAACAGGAGGAGGGGAGGAGGAAAATCCTCATTTCTGAGCGAAGCTGTGCCCGTGTGCCCCTCCTGCCTGGGCAAACTGAGCCGCTCAGTGCCCAGCCACAGCATCACCTGCCAGCTGTGCCCAGGGACAGTGTGGGGTTTTCCATCAGCCACCCCCTCGGGGATCCTTCGCTCCTCTGTGCCCACACGGCCCCTCTTCAGAGGGGTGACAAATTCCACATCATTGCAAAGGAATTTCCTTTCACTTCCCGAGGTACTGGACCGGGCTGGGTGCAGCAGGGTGGCCCTTTCCCCATTGGCATCTCCCGAGGGGGTTTGCTGTGCCCCTCTTCCTCCTCCTCCTCTTCCTCGTCCTACTCCTCCTCCTGTCATCAGCAAATGGGGTCAGTGGTCCAAACAGAGGGGGCTTTCCTGTACTGCCCCGGGGACAAGGAATGCCTTCTCCTCCTCCTTGTCCTCCTGCCATCACCAAAGGGGTCAGTGCTCCAAACACGAGGATAACCAAGCACTGAAATGGGAGATGAGTACGTGGGCACCACACTGTCCCAAATCATGGAGTCACAGAAAGGTCTGGGTTGGAAGGGACTTTAGAGGTCATCGAGTTCAATCCCTACCATGGGGGGGTGGAAGTGCTTTCGCTGTTGTTCCAGGATTTTGCCTCAATGACAGCTGCAGATTCTTGGGGAATTTGATCTTCCTGCCACTCTCAGGGCCTGGACAAGCCCAAGGTTTCCTGCTGAGCTGCTGGCCCTGCTCACCCTGCAGGAGCGTGGCCCCAGCAGAGCCCAGGGCTGTCAGCAGGACAGCAATGACTTTGGACCAGCCAGGCTGAGCTGGCCCCACAGGATTAACAGAAAATCCACTCTGGATTTTCTCTGGAAAGGTTTTTTTGGAGAGGAGCTCTCAGGAGAAGGTCCTTCCAACGAGGCAGGAATCGTGCTCTTCCCTGCTGCTTTTTTGCCTAAATCTTTCCCATGGGCCAAGCAATTAGTTGGTGTGACTCAGTGGCTTTGATGGAGCACTGCTGATTTACACCAGTTGATGAGCTGCTCTGATTTTCTTATAGAAAATCACAGTTAGGCTGTTACACTTAACCTGTACTAAACTGTGCATGAATGATTTATTGTGAACTTCTCATGCAAATGACATTAATAGACTCTGTCATACATAGGAGAAGATGCTAGAAGATTACTAAAAGCTGCTGCACTTAAAAATGTTTCAGAAGAAAATAATGTCTTATATTGTATTACCTGAGAAATCCATCTGATCTCCCCTTGAAACATGAACATGAGAGAACAGTGTGAAGGTTGTGCTGCTCGTGTGTAGTACCTTGAGGCTGTACCAGAAAAGCTACAAGAAGTATTTTAAAGGAATAGATATTGATACCCAGAGCTGCATTACAAGCAAGGAGAGAGCTGTTTTCCTCACGCACATCCTTCACCCCGCCTCGTGATCCAGGAGTGTTTGATGACTTCAGGATCACACTGCAGAGAAGAAACAAACCAAAAGCAGTCCTGTCTAATTAACTGAACATATTTACATGTGTAAAACTCTCCTGTAGTCCTCGTAATGACTAATGCATAATTATGCACAGACAAATCCCCACAGTAAACACAAATATTTTTGTTTGTGATTATTTATCTCAGGAGAGCTTGGCAATTTGTCAGGGCTTTGCTGAGCTTCTCAGTTGAGCCCAGTGAGGTGTGGGCAGAGAGTGGCTGCTGTGGTCACCTCAGGAGCCCTTTCAGCCATGAAGTAATAGAGGAGGGCAGCTTTGGGCTCCCAAAATGCCTCTGCATTGAGAAATGTAGATTTGTGGAATCACAGAACTGTTTAGATTGGAAAGAACCTTTAAGATCAAGTCCAAGCATTAACCCAGCATTGCCAAAACCACCACTAGACCATGTCCCTCGGCACCACAGCTACATATCTTTTAAATACTTCCAGGGATGGTTTGGATTAAAACGAAGTATTTTGCAAGTTTATTCCAATTCCATGGAAATCCTGTGATTTCTCCCAATTTTAGACAACATTCACAACCTTTTCATTTGACAACCTTCTCTCTTTTGTGCTGTCTCCCTCAGGTTGCTGGGATGGAACAGGCTCATGTGTGCTCATCTTGTCAGGATGTTACCAGGTGATGTTTGCCCACAGAGAAAAGCCATGTCCCAGTGGCTCCTTCCTCTGTCCATGTTCAGTTATCTGAGCTGCAGGAGCCAAGCAGGTTTTGTACTTTGTACTTTGACTTCAGCTTTTGTTGTCCTGGCACACTCCAGAACATTTCTGCAAGGACAGACAAACCTCCCCTACCCAGCCCCTGACCAGGGCCAGTCTGACATCAGCTCTGATGCCCCTGGTTTCAGCAGGGCTTCTGCACCAGAAAATCCATCCTGTTTTGATTCTCCACAGTGCATTGTGGTGCTCTGGAAGGCTGTGGGGAAGGAGGGCATGGGGCACCATGGCCAAGACAGCACTGCAGCAGGTACAGGCAGGTGTGGTGTGAAAACCCAGGACATCCCTCTGGCTGTCCAGGATGGGCAGGACCCTGCCAGGGGGCTCAGAAGCCCTGGCACGGAGCCCAAAACACCTGTGGGTTTGATTATGACCCGTGGAGCAAATTACCAACCTTGTATGAAGATCTGCAAGCCACAACAGTTTAGGTAGAATAATGGTGAAGTTATCACAGGGTGGAAAAGATTTAGGGTTTTTGGTATGGGGGTCAGGAGGCAAGATGGAGGGATCTGAGCGTGTCCAGCCTTTCTCCTTCTTCTTCTTGGCCTCCATCTTCTGCTGTGATGGTGGCACTTTTGGATTGGTTTAGAGTAGAAGCTCACTGTCTAACATAGGTGATAGGTATTGGGAAGTAATTGTAAACATTGTATATGTAGTTTTTAGTATAAAGACATAACACAGCCCTGGGGGCAGGCAGAGTGCCTGGAATGTCCTGCTGGACAGACCTGGGCATGGCAGGAGAAAGAATTTTATAGATAAGGAACATTGAGACAGAGAACTGAAGAGCTCTGACTCCTTCTTCAAGCACTGGGCTGGGAAAAGAGACTTTCTAACACATCTCGGGGTCACTCTGACAAGCTAGAGATCCCAACACTGTGGGAGCATCTGCCCAGTGCCCTGAGCCTGTGTGGGAGCTCTGAGCCACCCCACTGGGGTCATGTCTCTCCCCTGAGCTGCCATCACCCTGCCTGGCAGCTGTGTCACATCTCAGCCTGTGTTGCTCCTGCCTGAACCCCCCAGGGCCACCAGGAGATCTCCGAGCCCTCTGTGCCATGTCATCTTAATCCATGGAGCCAAGCAACCCCCAGTGATAAATTCATCACTTAGTCACTGGCTTTCCTCCTAAAATCCTCTTCAGGGAACAATTCTCCCATGTCTGATGCAGTGACTAATTGATAACTTTCTTTAAGGGGACTGCACGATAACTTTCTTTAAAGCAGTATATTATGATCAGTGGGTTTTCCAAGGAGTGTGCTGCTCTCTTAATTCTCACCTTCATTATTTTAATACCTCTGTAAAATGGATTTCTAATGGATCTATATTGCCATAAAACTTTAGGGATGGTGGGTGGGTGTCAATAAATTCTTTGCAATCCGAGCAGCTCCGCCAGCCGGGTAGGGAGCAGAGTGACAGGCTCTGGGGACAAGCCAGGTCTTGACTCAGGATTGCAGCTTCCAGCAGTGTGACCTTCCCTGATTTGACCCCATCCTGCTGTTTCTGAACACCTTGCAAAACTTCATTAAGCAACATGACTAGTATCTGTCAGAAGCAATTCTTTCTCTCCCACCTCCTCACCCCAGGGATAAGTCATATCAGCTCTGGCAGGAATACAGAAGCTGCCCTAGGTACAATCCAACCCCAAGTGTTGATACCTGGTGAGTCTGTGCAGAGCAGCAGTCATCACATCTCAGTGTTTTCACCCAAAGTTCCCAAGGCAGGTAATAAATGTACATTATATTGGCATCAATCCCCTTCAAAATGTCCTCTGTCACTGACAGAGAAGGAAGGCAGCAGCCAGGGTGCCCAGCTTAATCAAAAAAAGAAAGAAAGCAGTGGATGTTGTGGCCCTCTGAGGATTTTACAGAGGTCAAATTATTCCCATGTGTATTAGCCAGCACATTGGGAAAAACTCCTTTACCATTGGGTCCCATAAAAACTGCCCAAAAATCTCATTTTTGTCTCATCCATAGGGGCTATCATAACTCATTTTTACCTTGAGGACTGAATTTGCTGGCCCAGCAACTGCTCAGGAAGGAGCTGCAGCTGTAAGCATTTGCCACTCTGCCATGCTTTACCCTGAAGAGCTCCAGGATCAGGAGGTGATGGAGGGAGGGTGATGTCCACACTCAGCACATGTGACATAAAGAAATCCTCTGACAGAAATGGTGGGGGCTGAAATCTGTTCTGTTGTTCCACTGCCAGCATGGCATGACTGGATATTATAAAGTCCTGCTGCAAAACCCCACCAAAGGCTGGTTTGCCCTGAGGAAATGGTGTTGGGCTGCCACAGGCACTGCTCAAACCAGTGTGGGAGCAGTGCCTGGCCCGAGGTTTATTTTTTAACTTAAGCATTTGCAAGTTCTTTCACCACTGCTTTAATGTCTGATGGGGTGCTAGGAGGTATTCTCCCTAACCCTGGTTTCTGAAGAGTTTTCATCCCTTAGGTGCTTCTTGGGTGCAGCTGTTTGAGCTGCCAAAAAAGGTCAGACTGGTGTATACAGCAAATTAACCTTTTTTGTGGCCCCAAATCTGCTTTTTTTCACTGGGGTGAGAGACTTGCAGACAGGTAGGGAAACTAAAAGCACCTTGACTTTTGAGCACATCATGAAAACAGCTCCAGTCCTTCCCATTCTTGCAGGAGGCTCTGTGTGGGGTGAAGATAAAAATCTACAAGCTGAAGGAGACTTGGAAAAACCTTTTTTGGAAAGGCTTCTTTTCAGCAAAGAAGCACTGGCAGCTTCCTCCAAGTTCATTGAAATGTTGGGTAATCAGGGTTTTTTCCCTTTCTGCTGCAGGATTTTTATTACAAACCCTTGGCTTGGTGCCCCTGTCAGTACCAGGGGCGACAATTCCAGTATTTCACTGGGGATTCACATGCTCAGCAAGGGTTTTCTGTGCAAAACCAGGGATTTCTGTAACATTTGCAGTGCCTGGATGATGAGCACTGCCTGTGCCACTGAAACACACTGTGTCTTCCCTCTGCTTGTTCCAGCCCCCTTGTACCAATAAGTGATGACCTAAAGAACAGAGGAGGAGAGGCTGATTAATGGCAATACTTTTATTCTCAGAAGCACAACAGGGAATTTGCATCTTTGCACATTCCTCCAGCCTATAGACTTATCTCAAGGTGCCACATTCAAAGGTTCCAACCTCTAAATCATTGCTTCCTCCTCCCCAAAATAAGCTATGGGGCAAGCAAATCCTGGGCTCTGAGCCCTCTGTTCAGGGCAGATTATGTATTTATTGTAAAACAGCTATTGATAATAAGCAGAACGTGTTATCACTGCTGTTGTGGCAGGCAGGGTAGGGAGTCATGTGCTTCTTGCTTGCTTTTTGGCCTCAGGACACTTGTGTTCCTGTTTGTACAATAGCTCTGCTTGGAGAGCAAGAATAAAAAATCCCATGTTTTCCCCCCTGCCAGATTGCTGTTTAGCATCGTGCTACATCTGTCTCGTGGGAAATACAGGTTGGAGACTCTCGGGTTGGGGAGGGAATTGAATCCAGATGTTGTGTTTTCTGGGCAAATGTTTCAAGTATTTGGTTGTTACACAAAAATAAAAAGGGGAACCAGCTCATCCAGCGCAGGGTAAAAGGTGAACTGGTGTTTTCTGGGCAAATGTTTCAAGTATTTGGTTGTTACACACAAAAAAAGGGGAAGCATCTCATCCAGTGCAGGGTAAAAGGTGAAGTGTCAGACCCCTGGGATGATGCTCACCACAGTGGGTTTGCTGATGTGAAATGTCTGTGCCAGGCATTAGGAGGAGCATGGGGTACCAGGTTTTCAGGAGCTCTTTCTGCTTTGGGCCAGTGCCATGAGAGGACATTTCATAGCTGATGTGGAGGTGTCACAGCAGGGCATGGTCCCAGCAAGTGGGAGGAAAACGTGGGGAAAGAAATATAAGTTATGAAAGTGAATTTTTCCAATAAAAATTATGTATAAGCTCAGTGCAGTTCATTAATGGTTGAATCAAAGACCTTTGAGGTCTTTTTCAGTTTAACAATTCTGTGATTCTATTTAAGTGTTCACCCTAAAGACACCATTTGTGGTAGGGTGGCCAGGGAGGGATGTGTTTGCATCCTTCAGAGGGACTTTGTACAAATGGTTTGCACATTCATATTTTCATATTTTCCTTGGAAAACTTGGGAAGAGCCTGTGGTGTCCTGGATCCTGGCTTCCCAGAGTGATCCTGCCCTCTGAGCATCACCTCAGACAAGGGAGACCCTTGGAGCTGTAGCTTCACTTTGTGTGGGCTCTGGGAAATCCTGTTCAGCATCAGATACTGGATTCTCCTTAAGGAATGGGCTGTTTGTGTCACTGGAGCACGGCCAGTGGGCTTTGACTTTAATTTTGTGTGTGCTCCTTATTGCTGGGTTATAGCTCCACATTTCTCTTCACAGAGAAAAGCAAGGCACAATTCTTCCCAAGAATATTCTTATCTCATTTGCTGTGCCTGTGTTTGTGCAAAAGTAGGATGCAATATGGAGATTGTTTCCCCGCAGCGATGGTGTTTTGTTTCCTTGGCCTGTCAGGGCCAGGTGTGTTTGTGTGGGGACTGTTGAGTGACAGTCACAAGATTTAGTGCAGTTGTGTGCAGGGTTGAGTGTTTGGCAGGTTCAGTTTTAGATGTATAGAATACTATAGTATAATAAAATAATTAATTAGCCTTCTGATAAGATGGAGTCCTCCTCATCATTCCTCCATTGTTGGGGCCTTCTCAGCACAGCAATACTGGGTAAGAACTGCAAGAAATGCTGGGTGATGATTTTGTGCTCGGTTGGGTGATACAAAACCAAGCAAGGAATATTTTGCCTGGGTGTTAAGCCACCCCAACACAGCCCTGAACATGTGAAGACCTTTGCTTAGTTCAGCTTTGTGACTCTCAGCAGAGAAAAAAGCTGTATCTGTGTGAGTGCCTGGCTCTGTGTGCTCAAAGCCACCCACCCTGGGGACACTGTGGTCACAGCCCTTTCCCTGACACACAGGCAGACGGGGCAAGGAGGTTTGCAAGGCAGCAGAAGAACTCCTGCTCTGTGAGCACTGAGCCCTGGATCATCTGTCCCTTTGCCTCCCTTCACCCCAGCTGACATCTGCTCTTACCCACATGTGACAAAAGCACTGCCTGGGTGCTGGGGAGAAGGAGAGCCTTCAAAGGCAGCAGGGGCTGCCTGGAGTCCCTGATGGTTCCTGTGCTGGAGCAGCTCTGGAAAAACACAGCTCAGGGAGAAGCCTGTGCCCTGCCAGGATCCTGCAGCTCAGGGCAATTAGGGGACAGATGTGCCATGAGTGGTGACAGCAGCCACCAGCTGCTACAGAGCCCCAGGTGCTGGGGGGACAAACCCACCTGGATCTGTGTGAGCTCCCCAGGAGAGTGGGAGGACAAAACCCCAGTGGGAGACCAAAATAGGGGAGAAAAAAAATCAAATTACATTGGCTAAAGCCCTGTATTCAATGGCAAAGAGCTCAGGTAAGACAGGAGAAGTTTACTAGAATGTGTTTTTATCCATCAAGGACAGTATTTCAGAACAGGGGTGTCAAACACAACAGGGTCTCTGTGGGGCTGTGGTTATATCATGCTTTTGATGGTAATTTCTCCAGGGCCAAGAAAAGAGATTAGTACACAAATCACTTTCAGTTTTATTCCATTTTGACATTTCAGGGTCTCCAGCAACTTGGCATCACTCTGCGAAGCCAGAAATATTTGTGTGTTAAGAGTGTGTTTTGAATTACAAATATTTCAACATTCACACCACAGAATTTAGGGGACCAGGAACATTCCTGGGCACAATTGCCAAGCAGAGTTTTGGTGCAGGGCAGCCTCCTGTAGGTGCATGTTGTGCCATAAACATGACATCTCTGGAGTGAGAAAGGCAAAGAGAAGAAATCTCCTTTCCAAAAGGAAAGAAATCTCCTTTCCAAAAGGAATCTCCTTTCCAAAAGGAATCTCCTTTCCAAATCTCCTCGGAAAGCAGCAGTGGTGAGCTGCTGCAGCTCGGGGGTGGGTTGGGAAGGAGTCTATAGGTGCTGACCTACATTTAAGTGAGGAGAGTGAGGAGGAGCTCAGCTGGCCCTTGGGATGACACAAGGGCATTTTCCCTCCAAGCCAGGTCTGTCACCATCCTGGCGTATGAATTCATTCCCGGTGAAAGGTGCCAGACTGACATTCAAAATAAGAGAGTAGAAAAAAAAAAAAGAGCCTTGTTCTTAATAATTCTTTCTCTTCTTTGTGCTGATGAAGTACAATGGGACATTTAAATCTGATTTTTATAACATTTTGCATTGCTATAGATCACGGTCTGACCTGAAGAAGACACTTTGTTCTGACTACAATGATCTGATATTTCATATTTTAGTTTTTTTTTTTTTTTTTTGTCTTCCCCGTAGTGTTTCTGTTGCATTCTGGCACAATATGGGCTCCCTCCAGTGGTCAAGGGGCTCCGGGCTCCCGGTGTCGTTTGCCCAGGGGCTGGCACAGGGTGGCATTGGGGCTGGCATCACAAATGCCAACGGGAATCATGCTGGGATTGTGATTCTTTGCCCCCAAATCCCCCCTGCGGATGCCAGGCAGCAGAACCACCCCTGCCCTGTAACCCCTGCTCCATTCACATTTCAGATTTCAGTGGAACAGCCCGAGAAAATAAAGATTGAGGCTCTGGATTTCCTTGCAGTTCCCAAAACGTTCGCTGCAGGAGGGGGAGAGGAAACAGGAGAGGAGAGAGAACCGGAGAAGATCTGCTGGAAGACCCAGACACAACAATTTTTAGCAAAAAAAAAAAGACTTTTTTTTTTTGGCATTCCACTCTTCCCGTGGTATTTTGAGATCAGACCCTGACTTTCTCCTGGCAGAAACAGTTAATGTGGTTATTGTGGGGGACAAGTCAAGCGCTGCCACTCTGAAATGTGACATTTCCATGTGCTCAGCCAGGGTTGCATTTCAAACACGGGGATTATTTTTGGAGTCCCCGTTTAGGACGGGGATCCCCTCGGATGGCCCTGAGCCCAGCAGGGCTGTGCGGGGAGGTGCCCTGGAGGGCAGGGCCATGTCCCTGGGTACCCCAGAGTGTCCCCAGGTGTGTCCCTGCAGTGTGTGCTCACACCTGCCACAAACAGGGGGGCTCTTGGGGTGCAGCAGGGATGTGTGTGATCCCCCTTTCCACCCCTGGACCGGCCCCACAGAGCCCCAGCCCGCGGGAGGGTGTGAGGAGGGGTGAAGGCACCGACCCCCATTTGCAGGGGGTGGAGGTGAAGCCCCACTGCACCCCTTTACACACCTTTGGGGGTTCAGATCTCCTGCCACCCCCGTTCCCAGGGGTTGGGAGGAAGGGATGAACGCACTTAACCCTGTTTTGCGGTTTGTGGGTGTGAATGCACCGACCTCCATTTGCAGGGGGTGGGGGGAGCCCTCTGCACCCCTTTATACACTTTTGGGGTCTTCAGCTCTCCTGCAGCCCCGTTCCCAGGGGTTGTGAGGAAGGAGTGAACACACCTAATGCCGTTTGCCGGTGTGTGTGTGAAGGCACCGACCCCCTTTTGCATGCGGGTGGCGGTGAAGCCCCTCTGTGTCTTTTGGAGGGGGGGCACAGCTCTTCCGCCCCACCACCTCTCTGTGGGGGCGTACGACGGAGGAGTGAATGCTCCGACACCCATATGCAGGGGTGTGTGTGTGTGTGCATGTTTTGCACCCCTTTCGCACCCCTTCTGTGGGGACACAACCCCTTTGGGGGGGACACTTTTCTGTCGCCCTCTCTCTCCTCTCACGCACGGGGTGGAGGGGGGTGTGCGAGGGAGGGGTGAATTGCCGTTCGCCGCCGTTGTCACGGGGGTGGTGTGTGTGTGGGGGTGTGTGTGTGTGAAAGCACCAACACCGACCTGCCGGGGTGGGGGTGACCCCCCTGTACCCCTCAAGGCTGTGAGGGGATGTGGGGGGGGTGTCACAGCCCTCTCCCCCCTCCCCCCGCGCGTCTCGGCGGGGTGGGGGCGTGGCCCGCGGCGCGCGCGCGCGGCCTCGCCGCCGTTTGGCTGCGGCCGCCGCGCTCATTTGCATACCGGCGGGGGCTCCCCCTCCCCTCTCCGCGTCACGTGGTCGGAGGGGCCGGGTCGGTGGTGGTGGCGGAGAGCGGGGCGGGGGGGGAGGGGGAGCGCGGCACTTCCTGTTGGCGGCCAGCGCGGGAGGGGGCGCGCGCGGAGCCGCCCCGCGGTCTCGCGCTGCCTGGCGGGGCTCTGTCAGTCAGCGACAAAATGGCCGCGGCGGCGGCAGCGGCGGCAGCGGCTCCTCTGCTCCCCAGGGCGGCACCGGCGGCAGCGGCGGCGGCGGCGCGGAGGAGCGGGGGACCGGCCCGGCGGCACTGAGCCCGGCACCGCCTGCCCTGCGAGCGGACGAGGCGAGAGCGAGCGGGAGAGACGGCGAGCGGCGCTGCGTTCCCCCCCCCCCTCCCCCTCGGCACCCCGGCGGACCGACCGACCCTGCCCGAGGCGTTGCTGCGGCTCCCCGGGGACACGCCGCCGCCTCGGCTGCCCCGCTCCCCGCCGGTCCCTGCCGGATCCCTGCGGAGCGCACGGAGAGAGCCGCGGGATCGCCCCGCTCCCGCCTGCCCGCGGATCCCGCTGCGAGCCAGGCACACAGACTGTCGGGTTTCCCCGCTCCCTCCTCCCTCCGTGAAAGACTTTGCTGGATCCTCCTCCCCGGATCCCCTCCCCGCGCTCGCTCCTTCCTGCGGGAGCGGCTGCCGGATCCTCCTCCCGCCGCGGATCGCCCGCGGGGTCCCTGCGGAGCCGCGGACCCTCCTCCCCTGGCAGAGCCTCCGCTGGATCCTCCGCCCCCCCGGAGCTCCCGGCGGGATCCTCCTCCTGCCCGCAGCCCCATGTGAGACTCCGCATCCCCCCGTGCCTCCGCCGTGCTCTTTCAGTTGGGTTTTTTTTTTTGTTTTTTTCCACCCCCTCCTCCTTTTATTTTGAAGGGGGGATCCATCTTAAAACTCTTTTTCTGGATCCCGGTTTCTCTCTTTTTGATTTGCACTTTTTGAAAAACCCTCAGATGCTCCTCCATGTGGACTGAGAACCCATCAAGACACACACACGAGAACTCATCCCGATCAACTCCAAATCCTGGCTTTCCGTGGGTTTTGCTGCAACACATGAAAGCAAACTTGTATTTAAGACACACTCGTGCAGAAATTTAGCTGGGGACTTGAACGTGTATTTTGTCTTGGTTTCTTGGTCTTGGTTATTTTTTTGTTGTTTTATTTTTCTTTTTTTTTTAATTTTGCTTCACTGGAAATCAAAAGCTTGTTTTGGAATTGGACCTGCTTTTGCTGCACTTCTCTGGGCTGGATAACACTGAAGCTCTTTGCTTTTCTACTTGGATCGTGTTTTCCTGTTGATCTGTTGGGTTTTTTTCATCTCCTGTGTGGCAGACTTTTTTTTTTTTTTTCCCTGAGGGGGGTAAACAAACGACAAAACAACAAAAAACTTAATTTTTTTGGCCGTGTGAGATTTTTTTCGTATTCATATTCGTGAAATTACGGGTACACTTACAAAAAAAATTGAAAAAAATAAAAAAGAAGCATTAAAAATAAGAAAGGAACACGTCAGAGAGACCCCTACACGGTAGACAAAATACTCACTTGTTTCCTTACAGCAAGACTGAATCGAAAGCTGCCAAAGAGCCCCATAAAGAAAAGACTAAAAGGTAAGAAGGGGTAAGAGCCTCTCTAAATCCGGGCACGGTAGAAGTTAGCAGGGGAAGAGACCTGCAAAGCCGGTGCATTGCTCCTTTTTCACAAGTCTAAACTAGATTATTATTATTTTTAAACTGTTTATTAGTCTGCGAAGCAAGAAGCACCCCAAAACGTTTCAAAAATCTCTTTTATTTTTATACGACTTTTAAAAATACGAGCCACCTCCGGATATTTTTTTAATGGCAGAATTAACTGGATGTTTTTTCTGTGTCCGGAATCGCTGTTTGTCCCCGCACAGCGAGCAGAAAGTGCCATTTGTGAGCGTGTTGTGCCATTCAGACATGACATGAAGGCAGCTCCTGCTGCAAGGCACGGCCGTGTGCTCTTGCTTTAGAACTTACACGTGTGAAAATTATCGCACAGCGCCTTGGAAATGATCCCAGGGCTGGAAAATTGTGGGCATGGCCAGCAGTGCTGCCCTGTGGGCGAGCACATGAGCTCCAGCTTTGTCCTTCGTGGCTGCTTTCTCTTAAAAGTTCAAATATCTAGCTTTGGGTTATTTTTCCTCTTTTTTTTTTTTTTTTCCCCCGCGTAATGAGATTGTGAGGATCCGCAGTAATTTTCTCCTGAGTATTCACAGAGAGATCTTCGTCTAAACCTGGAATGTCCAGGGGGAGAGAGAATATTAAACAGAGTTTATTCCTTTAACTGCGACGCAGAAGGGGAGGAAAATGGGGAGGGCTCAGTTGTTAACCTGAGAAATCTTGAAACACTGGAAGTTTATTAATTGTTCGAGGCTTCTTTGTTTGTATCACAAGTTTGTGTCAAAGGTTAATCTTCTTAATATGTAATTAGTTGAAGGTTCAATTATGGGATTTATTGAACTCAATTGGGTTCCCCCCCCTCTTTTCCCATTAAAAATAATACTGCAGGTCTTTGTGACTAGTTTATTTTCTGCTACAACTCGAGTGTATCTGCGAGATGAGATTTATTCAATTATTCTAACAGCCAGTTTAAATTTAGAAATAATCTTTGGGACGTCATACCCGTGTCTGTTGCATATTTTTCCTTCTCGTTTGCATATGTATGTATCTGGCGAATTATGCTAATTTATGTACAGAAATTTGCTGTGGACATTAGGCCGGTTAAGGTAATTAAAATTCCAATAAATCCCGCTGTTAGTGGTGCAGAGCTTTAAATCAGGTGGGTGTCGGTGGTGCTGTGGACCTGAGGACAATGCCAGAGCGGAGGAGCAGGAGAACATCTGCACTGCTGCTGGGTGCACTGGGAGAGCCAGGCACGGCTTCCAGATCCTGCCCTCCTTCCTTGCGGTGGGTGGGGTTTTTTGGGTCTTTCTTTGGATTCCCCAACAAATTTAAATGAGAATTTAAATGGAGTTTCCTCTCGGATATTTCGTTTAAAAAAAAAATAATAATTTCGAGAAGGTACACACCGGTTCTCACTGCTTCCCCTGGTGTTTTCCAAGGAAATAGGAGGCGACTTGCAACCTGTGCTTAGCACATCGCAGACTTTCCTTCCCGCTGTTCCTGGGCTTCAGGAATCCCGGGGATGTCTGGCTGGCTGGTGCTGTGTGTTATTTGTGAGCTCAAAATGGTGTGTGCTGAGCAACAGCCCCCGGATGCGCTGGCGTCCCTGCTGTGGCTTCTGGAATTCTTTCCAGAAGGTGAAGGCAGCAGTGGCAGCCCTGGATACCCCAGTGAGGAAGCGGCTCCAGCCTCTGGAAGCTCGGGCTGCTCTGGGGAGCACTTGGTGTTTTTTGGCTGAGATTCCTCGTGGATAACCTGGCTGCTTCCGAGCCCAGGACTCTATGAGAAAAAAAAAAACAAAACCTGTAGTAAATCAGATTAATTTCAACTTTTTTAGGGAAAATGAATGCTTAGGGGCAGCAGCAGTAGTGTAATAATGCCTTGTGTGGCTTTGTCCTTATCTTCAAAGGGGAACGGATCATTTCTGAGTGGAAGTGATCTGCCTGGCTTCCTGAGATGAGGAGGGTTCATTGCAATCCAGCCCCCGGAGAACAGGTGCTGCCACGGGGAAAACTGCTGCAGCAAGGACTTGCTCCAGGGCGAGAGGGATGGGCATTAGCAGGGGCTCATTCTAGCCAATATTTTTTATTTTTGTCTAATGTTTTTGTTCATAGCAATGAAAGAAACAAGACAAATCTTTTAATTGAGAGCTCCTCTGGGTTGCATCAGGATATATTCATTTTTCTGTTCTATGTGTGGATTTCCATATTGACAGATTTAAGTCTGGGATCCATCAGCCTAAGAGCTGCTGTGTGTGTGCTGTACATCAGCTTTGCAGCACACGGATTATTTTGGGGCTGTCAGCGGTGCAGGTTGCCAGTCCCAGTGCCCGGGAATGTCCTTGCGGGCAGCCTTGGGCTGTGCCATTTCCCCGCTGGCCACAGCACAGTGGAGTTTGCTCTGGGACGCTGCCCTTGGGCTGAAAACCGTGTGGGGACTTGGAGGTTCACCCTCAGCCATGGGATCTTGGCTTCCTCCAAAATCTGGCTCTGATCGCCTGTGAGTGGATGGGTTTGCCCATTGCAAAGCCTGCTGGACTTGATGGGATCAATGAAAACCCCACCTCCGCCTTAATTTCTAGTTTCTTCTCCAGGATCTGTCTTTTCTAATAATATCTCACACTCTGCTTTTAATAAGTTGAGGTCTCTCACTGATATTTGTGGGAAGTAAGGTAATTCTGTACTCTTTTTGCTTGAAAGAGGTTTTTAAGACTTTAAAAATAATGACATGGAATTTCCTTAAAATAAGAAAAACAATTGGGCACAGAACTATTTTAATCTGAAGATTCTTTGTTGAAGTTTTCAAAGCTCTTATGTTCCATACCTTGCCAAGTATGGACTAACAATAAAACAAGATCAAGTGAAAGGTTTTGTCAAGCAGGGGTTTATAATCTCCTTGCGTAGTCAAGCAAACTGTTGCTGAGTGGCAGTCTTATAGAGAGCATAGCTTTAAATTAATCTAGAAATAAACCCGCTTATTTTTCAGTTTTTCATTCACTTCATTCAGAAAGGCCAGGAATTTTATTGACAGAGTTACTGCCTGCTGTTCTCTGAAAATGACCGGGACCTCTGCAGCCCCTTCAGATGCTCCGTGCCATGGAGACTCCTTTTCTCTTTCATGTTACATTTATGAAAAGCCCAATGGCAGCGTTTACTTTCAGTTTTAGCTGTGAAGACTTAACCAAGAGCGGGGGATGTGGGAACGGGTAATATGTTAACTTAGCAGCTGGCCTCGCCGAGATAAACATGCGCTTTTCCAAATGCTGTCATCTGGCCCCTTTCCAAAACAAGCTGAAGGAGGAGGTCAGGGGTGGAGCCATCCCCTGCTTCAGTAAAAAGAGGCTTTCATTTGGAAAGAATTGCCAGATCGTATTGACTAAAAGAACTGCAGATTTTAAATAAAATGACCAAGCCTTTCCTGAGTAAATCAAATGGTCTCTCTTGATGGCTTAAATTTAAGTGCCTTGTTACAGTGCTGCTTCTCTTTGAAGGTTCAGCAGCTTCAGTGCAGAGTGTATATTTCTGCTTTAAAAAAAAAAAAATCAGTGTTTTATGTAAGACTTTGAACATGACAACTGATAAAAAATGTATCATCTTTGGTAACAGTAAGAGACCTGCAACACAAAAGTGCTATTGTTTTAATTGTTTAAAATTCAGATTACAAGATAATGGTAATACCATTAGAAGGTTTCCCCTTGGCCTGGAAGCTGCAGGTAGGAGTGTGTCGATCCCTCAGTATTAAAGATGAATGATAAGGAAACCTCTTAAATGCCTGTGACGCTGCAGTCTAGCCAATTTAGGATCAGCTGATGCCTTCTAGTGATAATGGCTTGAGGTTTTCAGCTGTATTATGAAGATATCAGCCAGGGCAAATAGTGTTTAGAAGAGAAGTACACTTTATTGAATGGGGAGATGATCTAGAAGTGACAGTAAATTGCATTACTAAATGATCTATGTGCTCTGTGCTGTCTCTTCACTGGCAAATGCTGTTGGTAAAATGAAAGATGGTTATTCTTAATGTATGAAAGCAGAGGAATCAAAGTATTATTTGATCTCCCTTTAGGAATCTGTGCTAGTTAGGAAAATTGTCAACTGAAAGCATGGCTGAGTTGTACATCTTAAATACCAGAAGGAGATGTACTTGGGCTTATTTTATCATTACTTAATCATGGTTAACTTCACTGTGGATTCCCAAATACAGTTACAACTGTGTTTTCTGGAACTGCATTTGTGCTCTTTCCTACCTTGTCACTAATATGTTTTAAAATCTCCCGCCCAAGGTACAAATGTCAGGATTTGATCATAAAGAAACTGGCACCAAGCAGTCCCTGTGCTCTTTGAGGTCGTGTCAAAGATGGTGGAAAATGCAGCACTACTCTAAAACATGCATCTGATTCTTTTGTCTTATTTTTGAAGAGAGTAGCATGTCTGTCTCTTCCTCCCAATAAAAAGGCTTCTGTCACTGAAGGCAGCTGTAAAATCACTGGCAGTTCTTGCATCTCGAGGTTCAGGCTACCAGGCAAATCCGAGTGAGTTTTGGTCTCAGCCCTGGGTGTGAATCAGCGCTGTAATTTTTCAGCACTGAGCTCTCGAACGTAGTTGTAATTCAAGTTCATAAAATATTAGAAGCCCTGGCGGTCCTGAGGTCTGGTTTCTGGAGCTCTTCCCCGTGGGTTTGCAGCCAGGGATGGCTGAGAGGGAGAACAGTTATCTGTGCTGCAGCAGTGATGGTTTATGGCTGGGTGCCCAGATTGTCTGGCTTTGCACACAGCTTTATAGTTTGCCTTTGAGGGCTGTGGAGGAGGTGGAAGTCATTTGTAATAAACAGCTATCTGCAGCCTGCTTTTTCTGGGGTTTGAAATGTACAGCCATTTAAAGAATTGCAAACCAGATGTACATTTACTTAGATTTCAGTCTGGAGCCTCTATGTTTTAGGAACTTGGTTATGAGAAATGATAACAATTGCTTAATGCTTTGTATTAAAAATACCTAATATTTATCCCTTGGATGTTTGGGCTGTTTTTTAAGCTCTGCAGTGCTAGACAATAAGATTTTTTCAGGTGGTGGTTTTTTTTTTTTTTTTATTTGAGAGAAAAATTGACTTGTCAAATCGGTTGGCATCCTTTGTGGTAATTAAACCCCAGAGAAAAATATGTTTATAAATCTCAAAATAGTTATCATAAGCTACCAGCTATAGGCTCATTTAGGAAAAGACGGCAGCCACCCCCCTTCCACAGCAAGGAAAACAACCACCCTGGGCTATGTTTAGTTGCTGCCCATGGGTGTTTTCAGAGGGAGATCCGTTCTTCGCTCTACTTCTCTCCCCCACCTCCTTGTTCTGGGGTCTGTGCATGTTTTCCCATGCTGATTTTCTGTAGGGACGGTGCTGCTGCCTTTGTTACAGTGTTGCCCAAGAGGAGTCGCTTAGAATGGCATTACCTGATTTTTCTTGGTTGTGCTCTTTTCCTTCCTATTCCTTTCTTCCCTTCCTGTGCTCTGTATGCACAAAGTTTACAGTTTTCTCTCTCATCCTGCATTTCCAAAGCTTCCCCATGGGAAGTGGGAGAGCTGTTTGTTTTGGTGGAGGGATGGAGAGTGCTTGCTGTGGCTTGAACACATTCTGGGTGGTCCGTGTGTCTGTCCACAGATCGATTGTTAGTCCAGGCTGACTTCTGCCAAGTCTATTTTAAGCTCAGCCCAGATATCTGTGTTGTGTCAGTTTGATTTCAGTCCTGCTCAAGCCTCCGACTCTCAGGTCTTTGAGTTCTGCAGAATTCCGAAGTGTTTTCATGGCTGATGCTCGCGTCATTCATTGGTGCTGACAATGGAGATCCTTGTTTTTAAACAGTAGCTGGTTACTGGTAAACAAAAGAGCATCAGCCCAGTGCTTTAACACAACCCGTTCTAGAAAAAAGGAGCAGTTCAGGGAGAATGCCAAGGGAAAAAAATACAAATCAGCTGTACAGATGCATAATGTGCTGACTGCCATTTTCCTGTGTTCCTACAAGGTCATTCATAGACCATGGAAGGTGCTTTTGGTGGTGTTTGTAATGTTTCTGCTTGAACTCAGTGTATGTTCACAGTAGCCTTGAGGATGATCCTCACATGAAATATGGAGCTAAAAGCTTCAGTAGCACTGCAGGCATAACCTAATGGGGGTGTTTGTAAATCAAGTAAATCACTCCTTGTGTTACCACTCCGTGTGTTACCAAAGGCAGGAGCAGGATTCCTCATTATCTCTCTGCTAACATCGTTCTGTCCATCTGCAGATCCACAACTTTGCTCTTCCCTCAGTGTTTGTAGTTGCACTTACCAAGTGCCCAAACTTAACAGAGGAGAATTGCTCCCACTGTTTCTATTGTCTGAGTTTTTACCACATCGTCAGCTTTCAAATGGGTGCTACCCTGAAATTCTTTCTCTTACAAAAGATGCTCCATCTCTGCAAAGCGAATCAACCTTATCTCCTTCTGGTGGAATGCTGTAAGTGCCCAGTACTCATTCCTGTTTTGTGATGCAGAAGAAATTGCTCTTAGTTAAAAATAACCTGTTGGCATACATGTGCTGTTCACATCTTCCTGCCTGTGAAATTTTTTGGTTTCTCTTAGCTGATGTAAACTATAATGAAGTAAATGTTTATCTTGAATGTTTCAAAAATAAATTATAATGGGGAATGCAACATCTTCTGATAAGGAAGGAGGAGAGCCTAGTGGTAGCAAACTAAATGCTATTTAATGTTCTCTAGGATGATCATAATAAAATATGTCTGATCCAGGTGTGGAGCTAAATTTGATGTCTCACAGCAATAGAACTGCTGCTGTTGAGGAGCAGTCTCTGTATAAATAGCTCTGTTTCAGGTGAAAGATTTATTATCTAGGACTTCCTGGAGCTTGGTGAATTTGTAATTTTTACTATTTCCATTCTTCTAATCAATCTCATAGAATCAACTCCTTCACTTGAGAAAAGAATGGTCCAAATAGGTCTCATTACACCAATAGTGCATTAGAGATGTCAGTGTTTATACTCTGCCACCACATTTACATGTAATAATTGAATAAAGCAGTGGTTGGCTTAGTGGATGGATGTTTACGTAATGATTTGCCTAAAAAAGACCCTTAACTTTACTTTTTTTCCTGCATTTGTGAGAATGAAATGTACTTAACAGATCTCTGGGTGAAATACTGCAGTGATGACAAAACTCATTGCTTTTGAAGCCAACAACCCAGACTGATGTAATCTTTTTTATCTGGGTGATATTGCAGCACTGATAGTCCACCTGCCCTGAAATTGTGCTTCCATCCTGCCCCATCCCCAGTCCCTCAGTCAGCATCCAGACAAGCAAGAGCTGCTCTTTCTGGGATTCTGGCTGCATCTACTGATCAGATAACATACTTGGAGACATATTGGATATATTTCTGAGAATATTTGCTCCCCTGGGCATTTCATGCACTAAATGAAGGCATAAAATAGTTATTACCAAGATCATAATTGACCATAAATTGATTTCCAAAGTGGTATTTACTGCAACTAGTTTTCCTGTCCTGGAAGATCATTTATGGCTATTTCCTTTGCCCATCTCTCCCCCACCCTGCCTCTCCTCCCCCGTGGAGCTGCTATTCATTTGCTAAGTTGAAAAATGCATGATGGCCCATTCTGATGCTGGGGCCGATATTCTAATTCATGCTTTTAGTATGGAAAGTGAAGAGAGGAGCAGAGAAGTTTATTTCCATTAAGCACAAGTTTTAAGGATTACCCTTGGAGCACTGCAGAGCTAATCTTTTAAACTCTGGTAGGTCTGTGGAAGGAAAGGTGGTTGGATTATGCTGTTTCCTTAATTTTGGATGACAGGATAAATCTTGAACTGAATCCAGTTTCCAGCCTAAAGATAGGTACAGAGGAATTGTTTCTTATCTTACTCAAATTATGCTGCCATCTTAATTTTCAAAACAGTCTTGCAGCTGAAGATGCAGTGGAACAAAAACTTAAAACTTCAGAAAGTATTTTCTTTAAGTTAAATGACATGATTAGGGTGAACAGTGTGTTTGGATTTTTGCAGTGAAATACAAGGAGTGTATAAAGTGCACAGACCAAGTAGATTTTCTTCATTTGTGTTTAAACTTTCAGAAATTCGCAGTGCACAACTTTTAGTACAGTTTATTAGTCTATAGTGTGTTTTGTCTTCCTTGACTCGGATCAAATTTGGTGTTAACCTCCTGCCGAGAATTCCAGGACCCCTGACATTTTATTGTGACTCTTGATTAGCTCACCAGGGTTCCTGCTAAGAATTCTTCTTTCATTCATTTGATAAATTGAATTCCCTATTCACAGTGCCTTTAAATAGAATGGTATTTGGAAAACTTGAAGACAACAGCTTGAATGTTCAATGAGCTCACTCAGCAAATTTAAAAATGCAGCAGAAGGAAATTATGGGTTTGTGTATTCTGAAATGTTCTAAAAGAATAAACATCTTACAAAATCTTAGATCTCCATCCTCATATTTGCTTTAAGTGTATTTCCCATTTGGTTTCTAAGACGAGGAGTTTTTTTTGACATCTCTTTTCCCTTTTTCATCTCGTTTTGCCTCGTTGTGTCAGCAGCTGTGCATTTAGCTTGCCTTAGTTTACCTGTGCCTGTGGGAGCAGGTGTGGTGAGGTGACACAGCACAGAGGGACTTCAGCTTCCCAAGGTGGTGTGGGGAGAGAGCACCTCATCCTGCCCCCCTGGGCTCTGCAGCATGAGGAGCAGTGTCCTTGTTTTTCTTGGGATTGTAGATTTGGGGACATCCCTTCCCTGTGGGGCTGCTGTCCTGTGATTCCCCCCCCCAGATGTCTCTGGGGTGCAGCAGTGTCCTGCATCTCACCTGCACATCTCAGTGCTGTGGTAACAGAGGCTCACCCCCTCTCTTCCTAGAGATTGGCTTCTACAGCTTCTGCCACTCATCTAGGAAATGATTTTAATGTCACAGGACAGCCCAGGCTGGAGGGGACCTCAGGTCATCTCAGCTGGGCAGATGAGTGTTCAGCTCGGGTGACACGTGTGTGTCAGGTCCCTGCTGCTGTGCTGTTTTATTCCTGGCCGTGCCTGGTGCAGTGTCCCTGCCTGTGGCTGCAATGAGGGCAGTGTGTGTGCATTTTCCACTCAGCCTCAGGGGAGGTGTTGCTCACCTTCCTGGGCCTGTGTCATCGCACTGAGCCACTCATGAAGGTGGACACCCAATGGAGCTGTGGCTGCTGTAAGCTGGGGGTCTTTTGCTGAAGGTGTTAACACCGCCTTATTCCCAAAATAATCACAAGGGCAGCACCACAAACCCTGGCTTCAGGGTAAATTCTCTTTCCTTTTCTTTGATGCTGTGAGTTGTGTTGTCCACCCCACCTGTGTGAGAGCACCAACCTGGTCTTCAGCGCTGGCAATAAATAAGTTCACTGTGCTTTCACCTGCTGCTGACCAGGTGATTGGGCTCAGAAATAATTGAGCACTGGCACCTAACTGTGATGGAAGGGGGAAAGGAGGATTAGGTGGAAATCCTTAGAGGTTAAATGGTGCATCCTTGTAGTAACACAAACTTGATTTTCATTTTTTTGTCAATAGAGGAGCATGAAGGCTTAGCTTTGCTTGCTGGAGGGCTCTGAGGGTTCACTGCACAGTGCTCCCAGCTGTGGCCTGTCCCTCCTGACCCCGTTGTCCCTTCAGGATGACAGGTGACTGACTGGCTCCACCAGCCTCCCTCCCTGGGAGTGGCAAAACATCCTGTGGAGCTGCTGCTCCTGTTCCAATTTCCTGGCCTCCTACATTGCAGTCTCTCTGTGCAGCTGCCCAGGGAAGCAGAGCTCCTCTAAATTGTTCTTGGAGTTCAGCTGCATAGAGCCAGCTGCTTGTCTGTGGCTCCTGGGTCAGCTAAAGGGTGACACTTGGTCACTGAGGGGGACTGGCACGGGGCTCTCATCTTCTGAAGTATTTCCAGAAACCAAAATAGCCAGCAGTATCTGGAGAGACAAACATGCTGTGCTCTTGCTGAGCTGCTGGATTCCAAAGCTGTTTTCCTTTGTGCATTATGTCCCAGGAAGATTGGGGACGAGCTGTGGAGCAGATGCCAGATCAACTGCTGGTAACTATCATCAGGCCTGGGAGGGAATGGAGATCTGGTTATCTGCACCCTTCACTGTGTGGAGCTTAATTTTTCCATCACTCTGTTTGCTGGGGGAGGAGTCTTTCAGAGCAGGTTTCTTGCTGTTTGTAGCCTGCTTTCAGTGATGAATTTAAGGCAAGCTTTTTTTTTGGATGTGTAGGGCTTTTTTACTTTTGGTTCTTGCATAGCATGAGTGATGCCCATGGGCTGGGGTGTTGTCAGCAGATTGAGGGAGTAAATTCTGGTATGGTTCATGCCTGAAATACACAAATGGCTGAGGTTTGGTGTAGAACTGGGTGCTAGAACTGCCCATGGCCACATTTAGCTGTAACTCCTTGATCTGCCCCATGTTGGAGCTTGAATGTGTACTAATATCCCTGCACTGTGGAGAGCAGCACTCCCACAGGAGAGGGGATGGACCTGTGTGCTGGCATCCCTGTGGGATTATCTACATGAATCTCTTCATTTGGATTGCAACTTCATGATTGATCAGGTGATTGTCCCCACTTGCTGTGCTTTGATTGGTGTCATGTGTCTTGGAGTGCAGTTCTCAGATGCCTTTTAAATCAAATGTCACTGGGTGATGAGTTCCAAGGGTGCAGTTAATGCTCTCGTGCTGCATGGGAGCAGGCTGGAGCTGGCTCCACCTGGAACAGGGATGGTGTCAGTAGGAAATGCTCTGCAGTGTCACTTTTGCTCAGTAATGAAGGGTTAACAGCACCTGCAATATTCCTGGTTTTACTCCAATGCTCTCCTCAGCACCCATCCCTCTCAGCTAACACACCAGGAGAAACTGGAGTGTTTAACAAAACCAAAAGGAAGTCTTTAGATGAACAAAAAAACAACTCCAAACCCTGCAAACATTTACTGGAACTTGGCAGTGCTCAGATATGGGCTCTTCAAACTTCTGGTTTACCAGTCATAGTTCATCTGCATCTTTAGTTTATAAAACCTTTTCTTCTCTGGAATTTCCCTCCTCTTCCAGTCATTGGTAATAACCAGGAGAAGCTAAAACAAGGCCAGGCTGGTGTGCTTTTGAAAAATATCTTGAATTGAATGATAGTAACTCCCTGTTCTGCTTTATTTTTGTTCTAATCTAATCTGCTTGAGTGGTTATTTACCTTATGTGCACACAAAGGAGGGTCACAGTAAGTTAACACTGGCTGAGCTGGAAGCTTCCAGTGGGAGCCCAGGTCCTGCAGCACACACCAGCTGCAGTTCTCTTTTTCTCTTCTTGGGGTCCTGCCAGGATTTTATTGCTCTTCAACCAATATTCCAAAGTGACATCTTAGAAACACTGTGTGCATGGAACACAGAAACTCTTTCTGATCCTGGAATTTCTATTTTACACTTTGTAGGAGCAGGATTATTAATTTAATCTCTTGGACAACCTAAAATCTGCCTGTAGTTTCACCAATTTTAATTGAGTGTGTTGCTTTTCACACCGTGTTCTCAGCTAATGCTGTGATGTTCTGGGTTGGTTTTGAATGGCAGCTCCATTCTGCTCCTGCAGAGACTCCAGGCTGGGTGGAATTTCTGAGTGGATGCAGAAATCTGGCTGCTGCCCCTGTTCAGATCAATTTTCTGTTACACATTTCAAGATAAATTCATCAGAAACTGGAGGTATCAAAGTCGCAGCCCACATCTGTTAGCAATGGATGATATCTTGATGTTTCAGAGGAAGCAATCTCCTGTCAAGGCAAATAATCTATTAATGAGGGTTAATTGCAGGACAAGGACATAATTGGACAGTGAGAAACCCCAAAACATGGCATCAAGAAATCATAAATTGAGGTCAGACAAAAATTCTCATTGAACTTCACTTATGACTCCTCACAGGAACAAATTTTGAACCCAGACTTTCAAATTACAGGGTGTAATTTCAATCTGTGTGCTCACAACTGTGAATGTAACTCCTCCATAGATTTATCATGGAGGATTGTGCACAGGGTGTGACTGGGGGCTTTCCCCCCACTAATTCCCTGGAAAGGAGATTGTAGGATTTCACTTTGTACATGGGTAGAGGCCTCCAGTTCTCTGGCTAATTATTTTTGTGTTTAGGAGTTGGTGTGGCCTTATATCAATTTTGCTTCATAAAAAAGAAATAATCTCTTCTTTTTATGTTTTTCCTCTTCTCCGAATGTATATTCATAAAGGTTTGATATACATTTTAATGTTGGGAGTTTTTAAAATGCTTCAGTGTGGAGGATTTTTCTTTACCTAATCCAAATCTTCTTTGTTGCAATTTAAATTCAGTGCTACTTACCACAGCTAAAGGAGAAAGATTTTACTCCTTACTTCTCTACCTGTGTCTTGAGCACCTTTTTGAATAACAGGGTTGCCATCTCGTTAGATAAGTGAAGTTTTTTCCATTTGTGAAGTGCTTTTTTGATTTCTTTGGTGCTGTTTTCTGGGCTCTCTCCAGCTGACCTGTGTCTCTCTTGCTGTAAAAGTCCCAAACTGGACACAGCACCTCAGCTGAAGAAATTCTGACCATCTGTGATGTTGCTTTGCCTTTGGAGTGAAATCCACTGCAGCGCCTGCTTTTTTGTCTCCACAAAACTTGTGTTCTCCCACTTGTTCCCTATGCTGTATTTATATAGGATTTTTCCTGCCAAACATGGTACCCTGTGCTTTTTCTCACTGATTCTCTGCCTTTTTGAGTTCATCAGGGTGTTCTGAATATTGTCCCTCCTTAATTGTTTTCCAGCCCCATGACTTGATATATTCTAGAAACTAAGTGGACACATTTTCCCAGCAGCCAAGTGGTTCATTAAAATTTTACTGCTGGACATGTGGCACACTGCAACAGAAATTCATCAGGTCCCTGCCTTGGGGGAGGGGTTTTGTGGGTTTTTATTGGTTTTTTTTATTATTTTACATACCACTAATTTTGGTATGTACCTTAAATTACTAAATAATAGTTCTTAAAGTGATTAAATAATAAAGCAATCATATTCCTACTAAAAAAAATCTCCATGTGGATTGAAAAGTAGTTTGGTTGCTTCTCTTTCATCTTTTCCAAAAATACTAGGACTGTGCTGTAGGGAAAAAAAATTAGGCTTTTTTTTTTTTTCCCTCCACAAATCCTTGTTAGCTCTTGCTGATATTTTTCTCTCTTCCCTGTAAGTTTTGTGCAGTCTTTGCCCTCTGCTGCTTTTCCAGAGTGCCATCCATCCACCTGCTCATTCTTTAGGTACCCTGCAATGACTTAGACATGATAAAATGTCAGCAGGCCCAGCCAGGGGGGAACATCCCATTTCTCTCAGGAATTTTTAAGCTGTTCTTGCCTTTGCTGGCCTGATTTCCTCTTTGGAGTGGTAGCAAAATGTTTATCTCCATCTCATTTTCTTCCCTGCTATATCATATAAGTTTTTCTGAGAAGCCAAATCATCTCAAATTTTGGGAAAAGGGACTTTTAAACACATCTTGAGTGTTTTGCCTGTATGGTTGTTTGCTTCTCTTGATGGGGGAAACTTTTTTGTAACAGTTTTGTGTTAGGAAAGAGAGACCTATGGGACTTTTTTGGTCTTCAGTTTGTTGTTTATTGTTATCTCATTAAAAGTTTTGGCACATTGTCTGTACTAGATTTAGTGTACAGGAAAAGCACTGTAGGAAGACAAAGACAACATTAAAAATATTCCATCTTATTTATGTCTATACTAAAAATCCTAAAACTTCTCACCTGTGGTGGTGTTTACAGGGGTCTGAGGATGAGGGAAGAGATGAGGATCTGACTCCATGTTTCAGAAGGCTTGGTTTATTATTTTATGATATATATTATATTAAAACTATACTAAAAGAATAGAAGAAAGGATTTCATCAGAAGTCTAGCTAAGAATAGAAAAAAAATTAATAACAAAGACTTGTGAGTGACCGAGACAGTCCAATACAGCTGACTGTGATTGGCCATTAATTAGAAACAACAACATGGGCCAATCACAGATGCACCTGTTGCATTCCACAGCAGCAGATAACCATTGTTTACAGTTTGTTCCTGAGGCCTCTCAGCTTCTCAGGAGGAAAAATCCTAAGGAAAAGATTTTTCAGAAAATATCATGGCTACTCTCACCTAATAACAAGCTCCACTATTCTCTATTATCTGTTTTACACTCTAGTAAACTCTAGTCTATCTCAAGGTCTTAGTAGCCCTCTCTGTAAGCAAAAATTGAAAGCAGTACTTCAAAATATTCCCTGTACCCCAAGTTCCCACATCCTGGAGCTATATTGATCAACCCTTTGGTGGGAAGGAAGCCAGAATGGACCATTGCAGGGATGGAGGTGGAGTGTGGGAACCCAGAACATCCCTCTGGCTCTCCAGCATGGCCAAGACCCTGCCAGGGGGCTCAGAGACCCTGGCACAGAGCCCAAAAATGCCTGTGTGGGTTTGATTATGACCCATGGAGCAAATTACCAACCTTAAATGAAGATCTGCAAGCCATGACAAATTAAGTAGAATAATAGTGAAGTTATCACAAGGTGAAAAGTAGATTTTGGGTTTTTTTGGAATGGGGGTTCAGGGGGGCAAGATGGAGGGAACTGGGCATGTCCAGCCTTTCTCCTTCTTCTTCTTGGCCTCCATCTTCTGCTGTCATGTTGGCACTTTTGGATTGGTTTAGAGTAGAAGCTCACTGTCTAACATAGGTGATAGGTATTGGGAAGTAATTGCAAACATTGTGTATGTAGTTTTTAGTATGAAGACATAACACAGCCCTGAGGGCAGACAAAGTGCCTGGAACTGTCCTGCTGGATGGACCTCAGCAGGGCAGGAGAAAATTTTTTATAGATAAGAAACAATAAACAACCTTGAGACAGAGAAATGAAGAGCTCTGACTCCTTTCTCAAGCTCCAGGCTGGGAAAAGAGACTTTCTAACAAATCTCGGGGTCACTCTGAGCAGCAAAACATCGTGACAGTGGAGCAGGAGCAGCCTGGCTCCTGTGGGTGCTTTGCTGCCCCTGGCACCGGCTTGGCCAGAGCCCCGAGAAATCCCTGGGGGCAGAGAAATCGCTGGGAGCAGAGAAATCCCTGGGGGCAGAGAAATCGCTGGGAGCAGAGAAATCCCTGGGAGAGGAGAAATCCCTGGCAGAATTGGGTGTCGTCACCGCGGCAGCGCGGCCGTTGTTGGCCATCTGTTCCCCGCTGACCTCTTTAGGGAGGGCTGAACAGAGAGAAAAGTGCTGTCACTTCAGCCCTCCCAGGGTCATCTGTCACTGCTCCCCCTTCCCCAGCAAGAATCAAAACTAATATTTCCTCTTGCATGTTAATGAAGCACTTTAAGGTTGGTTTGTTGTTGCTTTTTGCTCATATTTTTCTGGTTTTTCTCAGTGTGTCCCTGTGTGTTTGCACTGGGGTTTTTTTTCATATTTCCTTCTTATTTATTTGACCTAATTTTGCATGCTGCTTTCTTTTTTGAGGTGATTGGAGAGCTTGTAATTAGGGACCAGCTTGACTCTTTTTGATTAATGACTGAGCCTGGATATCAAGGGAACAAAGCTGGCACTTTACCAGTCACACCAGCTCCTTCCCTTCACCCGTATTTACTCTGCAAAGGTCACAGAGCTGCACCGTGCAAAGATGAAGCAGGAAACAAAATTAGCAATAGGCAAATACAGATTTTTGGTTTATCTGTTCCAGCACTTGTGAAAACAAGGATTGTAGATGCTCTGGTGACCTCTTGCTTTGTGTAGGATTCCTGCTTTACGTGTGGGTATCTGCATTGTTGTTTAAATTCCTGGTGACTTCCAAGAAACAGCTCCTGCCTCTTCATATGGGAATATGGGACATATTTCAGGTGTCCTGAAGGAATCCAAGCCTGCCTTTCCAGAGTTTGATACTCTTATTTTGATGTTAATTTTTAATCCCATTTTATCACCACCCTTCATGCTCTTTTCTGCCCTAAAGATTTCAGCCACTTCTTTCTTACAATGGGATCTTGAAGAATTTCTTAGGTAGTCATTTTCTTCCTTTCTGTTTAAAACTGTGATACCAAATTTGGAGAATTCTTCTTTGAGAACTCATGTCTGTGCTGTCCAAACCCTCTGTTATCACCTGTAACAATACATGGATCTATGAATTCCTTCCATAAAACCTCCATACCCTGCATTTGGATGATTATTTGCCAGTTCCTTACAATTCCAGTTATAAGATTTTCTTTCCCATTTTTTCCCCTGCCATCATCATGGTTAGTAAAAATGCCTGTGCAGGAATGCACAATGACCTCTTGTATGGTGAGGAAAGTCAAAACCAGAGCAGTGCTTGAGCAGCTGTGTGCAAATTATGGATTTGTGTCAGTAAAAGCAACTTCCACCACTGTCAGGGGAGTTTGTTCCAGCATAAAGTAGGATTTAAGGTGCAAGATGTACCTTGGAATTAAAGTGTGGTGGCTAAACCAGACAAAGGCATCTGTAGGCAGGGATTAGGAATGCTGTGCTGAAAAGGCAGTTTTCCTATGTTATTAAATAAACCTTCAGCATCTTGCTTATACAACAAAATTAATGAGGTTGTTGAGGTTAGGAGCAGTGTGACATGGAATGAGAAGAGAGACAAGTCTGTGTTTAGCCCTCAATTACTGCAGGAACTTCTGAACTCTAAAACCCTGTGTGGGCAATAATACAAATAGACTCTACCTGAAGGGTGTTGAAGAACACTGTTCCTAAAAGGAATATTGCAGAATATGCAATATTCATCCAAAATGTCCCCTCAGTGCTGATCCACAATGCCAGCTGTGCCTTAAGCTGTGGAAGCAAGAAAACTCAAGTTCTTATTTAGCTAGATTTGTTAATTTTTTAAAGGGATTAATAAACCTTTCAGCAGCAGGCAGTGTGACAGAGCCACAGTGCTGGAGTTGTTGTGGCCATGACCTGAGCTCCTCTTGCTTTCCTGCTCTCAGGGAGCTCTCAAGCACATCCACTTTAAAGATAACCTTGGCTTAGGTTATTGGATTTCATAAGCAATTTGCAATCTGTGAAAACACCGCTTCATTCTGTAGTAAAACTCCTTGCTCATAAAAATCCCTCCCCATTCAGATCCATATGTAAGAACAAGGCAAACTCCTACAGGGATATTCTGAGGCACTCCTGCTTTAGAACATGAGCTTTGTATTCAGAAATGTTTTAGCCTGTTTCCTGCAATAAAGATTAAATTGTCGCTCAGGAAGCAAAGCTGCAACATGTGCCTTTGACAACGTAATCAAACTTTATATAGCCATGTTTTTATTGTTTTCCTTTTGTTTTGCTCTTAGATGACTAATTTCTGCCTAAAAGTGACAGCAAGAGTTGCCATCTGAGAGGCCGCTCGGAGCTTTATTTCTATTTTAAGCATATTTAAAGCACATGTATTCACAAGTGTCATTATGTAAATCAGGTTTGAAAATTGAGCTCCATTAAAAATTGCAGTATCATTTTCTGAGCTAATCCAAGGCTATTTTAATCTCACAAATGAAAAAATAACCCCACAACCAAACCTCAGGTTTTTGTGAGGAGCAGCAGTTCTACCTCTGATGTTGTAATTGCTGTGCTAATATTGTCATAAAATACATTGGATTCTTAGTGGAGCAAAATGTTTGCTCTTCTTGGATTTGGAAAATCCACTAGCCTGAAATTTGGAATGTTTGGAAATTCCACTACATTGCCTGGAAACAAAAATTGATAGTGGAGTCCAGTGTAAGGAATGATTTTGGCAATGGTGAAAGTGTCCAACCCTTTAAAGGCTTGGCTGGACCAGATAATCTTTAAGATCCCTTTCAACTTGGTATTTTAGGAAAAGGACTTGATATTAAAAAGGAGGCTTAAAAAGGAAGTTGGGTAATAGATAATTTATAGCTTAAAGAAAACTCTGCATGTTAGGCAGAGTGGTGATGGTGGTTTGTTTTTGTGTGTGGTTTTTTGTTTTTGTTTTTAAATACTGCCCTGAGTATTGAAGGGGATTTAAATGTAACTGTGGTGTTCTGGAATGGCTGTAATGGCATGAGGTTTCTTAAATACCAGCAAGAGAAAACCAAAAAGTTTCTCATTTTACATGGACTTGTTTCATTCACCTGCTTTCAAAAACCAGAAAAAGCTGAACTTCCTGTGGCAATAGTGTGAGAGCTTGGGGGAGTTCACTGGAACTGGGCCTTTGTGGAGTCTGCTGTGACTTGGGTAGGGAGCACTGCAAATGAAGGGAGTGGATGTTGTTTCTTTGTAGTTTCTGAGGTCCTGGGGACTTCAGTTCTCCACTGAGCTAAAAGGGATAAAGGCAAATCTGTTACAGTTCCAACTCAGTTTCTTTTGGCAACCAAAGTCATCACTTTTTGCAAAGTCCTACAAGAAGCCATTTAAAAGTGCAGTTTCATGCACCTTTGTCTTAAATGTGATGTAACAATTTTAGATCCCCACCTGCAGTTCCTGAGGGCAGATATTTCCCAAACCTCAGTTTATATTACAGATTTTAAAAGGTGGCCCCTTGAGACTGGCAGAAGCTGAGCAGTTGTGAATTTTTGGCCATGACAGAAAGTGAACCAGTGGTTAAAAACCAGATTCTTAATGCCACGTTCTCCACTGAGCTAACAGGGATAAAGGCAAATCTATTACAGTTCCAACTCAGTTTCTTTTGGCAACCAAAGTCATCACTTTTTGCAAAGTCCTACAAGAAGCCATTTAAAAGTAGTTTCATGCACCTTTGTCTTAAATGTGATTTAACAATTTTAGTGTAATGCACATCCCCACCTGCAATTCCTCAGGGCAGATGTTTCCCAAACCTCAGGGTTTAAAAGGTGACCCTGTGGGACTGGCAGAAGCTGAGCAGGTGGTGAATTTTTGGCCATGACAGAGGGTGAATCAGTATTTTAAAAGGAGATCATTAATGCCATTCCAGCTGCCTGGACCTCCAGTGGTGCACCAAGAGCTCCCAGATGTGCCCAACCTCTGGCTGCTGTTCCAGACCCCGGGTCTTGCCATAGCTCTCACTTCTGTAAATAGGCTGAGTGCTGTAAAGTGCCTTAAAAAGGCACCAACACCTAAGTTTAGAGCTGTGAATTGCGTTCTGTAGTGTTTATAGTTTGGGGTGACACAGGGAAAGGAAATTTGCTTTTAATTTAGTCTGGAGCTCCATACAGGATCTGTGTAAGCATTAAAGCATCTGCATGGCCAGGATCAGTATTTACAGGCAAGGGAAAAAGCCAAAATATCAGAAGTTACAATGTTCCCTTTTTTTATAACAAAGGGAAACTATGTAGGAAAATGCAAACTTGTTAAGAGGCAAAATGTTTCATGGGGAATGTTTGAAGACACAATGTGCAAAATCTGAAGAGTGGTTTGTTTTCTCCTTTAGGTAAAGAGCAGTCTGACAGATTGTGACCAAAAATAAAAAGTTTTATAATTAAAAAACTCTTTTTTTAAACAACAACAAAGATCCAAACAAAGAAAAGGGAGGGGGACTGCAGGCTTTGGCAAGTTAGATGTAAAGTGATAGTAAATTAGGCTAAATGTGATCTTGAGGAGTAATTGGAAGGCTTTGAATCTAATAATAGTGATGGTAATGGCTTCAACCCATCAGAAACAGCATTCTCAGAAGATCTGTGAGGCTGATAAATGATCAGGACCTGAAGAGCTGTCAAGGAAGATAAAGCAGTTAGAGAGAAGTAAATGAATTATTTGCACTGGTATTTATTGGGAAGGATGTTGGGAGGGTCATTGCTATAACCATTTATTTCAGTGATGGACATAGGAAGCAGAGAAAAGGTTTCAGGTGGGTTTTCTTCTTGATTTGGAAGGATTCAGGTTAATTTTTAATCAAGATGATACTGGAACAGTCTTGTTTTGCATTAATGCAAATTCTTCAGCAAGAATTTATAGGATGAGCACAAAATATGATTATTGGAATTCATCTGGGCCTTAGTTTACAACTCTTGAGAACAAAATTGATGCGTGTGGAAAATTAATACAGCATGTGTTTGATCAAAAAGAGAAAAATAGTTGCAAAGTAATGAAAATAATGTAGTTGCTCATGATCTTCAAGGTGTATTGTGAATCACAGCTGCTGAAAGCCAGCAGAACTTGCATTCATTACTTGGGTTTGTTCCTTTTTTTTTTCCAGTTTCAAACTTTCTTTCCCCAGGATATGCTAATATTAAACAGTGCTTATGAGTGATTGTGGAAAGAGGTTCCAAATAAAATCTGTCCTTTCTGAATTCTCACTGCCTGCTATTTTATTTGTTGTGAGTTTCAGTTTTGGAACAGCTCTTTTTTAGAGCTTTTATTGCAGCATTAGAAGCAGCCTTTTTTAGACATGAGATGTAGAAAGTTAGCAATGCAAATATGGATTATTCACCTTCCTAGAGAAACTTCATCTTACTGAAAAACTCTTCCTAACCTTTGTTCTTATCAGGGAGAAAGAACAAGAAACACAAGAAGAGGAACATTTGATGGAAGAAAAGAAAAAGAAAAAGCAGGAAGAAAAGAAAAAGAAGGAAGGTGCTCAGAAAAAGGTTTGTTCATGTTCCTGTTGTAATTGATGCCTTCACTTTTAAATGTGGTTGTGGTTACTGATGCTGCAGCTCCACTTGTGGGAGTTTTAATTTGAAATAAGACTTGATTGCTGTCTTTTCTTGTATAAAAATCAGGCATCATAAAAAGTTCCAGATAGATTATAAAATAAACAGGTCCTCTGTGCAAGGTGTGGGTGTGGGTGGATCCAAAGGGATGCTGGATAAAGTCACAGAAGTTCATTGTGCTGGGTGCTCCAGGGTCCAGAAGGGCTCTGCCCCCCAGGAGAGGGAAGGCTGGCTGGGTGGAAGGAGCTGCTGCCCTCTCTTGTCGTTCTTTACACTTCTCTTTGGCATCTGCTTCTGGCTTCAGGCAGACATTTCTATCACATGGAGTTAAACTGGAATTCTCTAGTCCTTAAATGAAACAAATGCCAGATTTATGTAAGCAGTTTCTGCAAAAAGTTAAGCCTGCAGCCCTATAATTGGTAGGTATCATTTGCAGTATTGACAAGTGGTTGATTTGTTTTGTTCTTCTCTTCTTTCAGGCTGCTGAACAAAAAACCAAAGGTAAATTCATGTTTATTCTCTGTGAAATGTTTGATATTTTGATAAGCTTGTTTAAAAAATGTGCTTGTACTTTTTATTCATTGTGTCTGTTTAATGAGGGGAGTATATCTTACTAGGATTGTTATATTCCCAAAGTTTTGTTGGGATTCTCAGCATAAGCTGTGGCTTATCTTGCTGGGTGTATTCTATGGCAGCCTTTTGACAAGAATATATGGATTAATTTTCTGTGAACCATAACACAGCATGTGTCATCTCTTTTGTCAAGACAGATGCAGTTTTCCATTTAGTTGTTAGTAGTTATTTATCTGTTTCAAAGACAAGTAATTGCCCCTTTCCCCTTGCACAATTCAACTCAATTTAATGTGTAAACTCAATTCATGGAGCTTAGAAGAAACTATTTCCCCTGCTGCCACCATTGCCTGTTTTTCTTTCTGTGTGGCTTTTCTGCCTGGGAAGTGAGTGGAGCTGCTTTGCAGCAGGGTCAGGAAGCAGCAGAGGTAAGAAATGCCTTTCCCTTTGGGGGCACTGGGCTGCCAGCTTCCCTGGGAGAAAAGTTAATGAAGCTGTGCCTTTCAGAAAGGTGAGGAAGAGAGGCAAGGTAATGTCTTTCTTCTGCATCTGATGGCTTACAGAGCTTTTTGTGTCTCAGTTCTGAGGCAGCTCAAATGCATTGTCATTTCTTGGTGGGTAATTAGGTGACAGCCAGGCAAGTGGAGCTTCCCAGAGTCCCAAAGAATGAGAATTAGGGAAGAGCCAAGCCTGACGTAAGGGCTGGACTAAACAACTTATGTTTCTAACACTTATGATTTATTTATGTTTCAAACACTTATGATTTATACAGCAGAAATGAAATATTACTTTGATGAGATGAATTCAGAAAAATAAAGTAATAACGGCATGATGAAGATACTGTAACAGTAATTTATCAAAACCTTGTCCTTTTCTTTCTGAGTTTTTCTTATGTAGAAAGGGAGAGGTCAGAAAGTTTTAGTTTATATTCTGTAGCATCTGCACTGTGAGATTTCATGTCATTTTTAACACTGGATTTTACTTTCAGGAGAAGGGAGCAGAGGTATGTGGGTCCCACCAAAACTTAGGTACATGAAAAACCTTGGAATTTAGATACATAGGAGCAATTTCTATCTAAATGGAATATTTCTATTTTCACAGCATTGCTTGTTTTGTTCTCTGTATCAGCTCATTTCTGTGTGAAAAGGTTTCACTGTTCTATAATGGATTATAATGACTTTTTAATATCACAATTCAGCTGCAGATGTTTTTGCTGTCAGGGTAACTAAATTCATTTTCACGTGGTAATGCAGTGGCTCTTCATTTCTGTTACGAGTGAGACACAGAGCCTTCTGCTTTCCCTCTGTGGGATGTTACTATTTCTGTCTGTGTTGTGACAGCTTTGCTTTTAATTGCTTGAAACTGCCACATTTAAGTTTCTAGTTAATAACCTCAGTTTTTCAGGTATGCTTGTGAGTTTGTTTCTTTCAAATTTAGGGACTGCATTTCTCCATCTGTTAGATTTTTTTGTTCATTATCCATGTATTTTAGCATCTTCTATTGCCATAAAATATGGATCAGGGAGAAGACAGCAGTGCATCAGGGTAGTTATGTTAGAGATTAAGCAGCTTTGGCATTTATTGTTTACTCTGTGAGAGCAGTGATGCAGCTTTTTGTGGTTCAGCATCACTGGAAGGGGAGACCTGTCCTACAGAGAGCCCAAACCTCCTGTTCATGCTCAGGGCAAGGGCCAGGGGTTATTTACAGTCCTGTGAGTGACCCTTCTTTGAATTTCCTTTGTCTGGCAAATACTCCTTGCTTTTCAGGTTGCTCTGTGGAAATGTTTTATTTCCTCTTTATAGTGCAGTTCCTTGCATTTATCTTTAGGAGAGATGTGCATGAGCTTATAAAAGGTAGCAGGAATTTCTTAAAATAGATTAAATATTAATACAAAAGTAATGAGAAGAAAAATCTGACCGAACATTTTTCCTACAATATTCAGAGTTGACTGTAAACTTTATTGCATTGCTGCACCAAGTGCTTTATTCAGATACATTTTTGAGGATAAGTGACACATGCTACTAGAACTAAAAGGCAGCACAGGGATTATCATTGAATTTAGTTAATTTATTTCCTATCTGTGGCAGAGCAATTAAATTAGTTGTGATGACAGCATGGCACAGCAAAACTGAGTGAGTGGACTGCAGCAAGTAATGCATGCCAGTGAGCAGGATGTATTAAATCAGAGATTAAAGCTGGACATTTTGCAAAATGTAAATTTTGGTAGGTGAGATCTTTATAAATATTATTTAATGGAGCTCTTTGTGGTAACTTAAAAAAAATTTGCTTAATTTTCTGTGTGTGTCACTGAGTTCTGCCAGTGGGTTGCCATGGCAGTGAGAGGTGCTTGCACTAGTTGGGTCCTAGTGGAGAAAAAGAACTCACACAAGTGCAGGTGGGATCTGGCAGGGTTTTTCAGTTTGTTTTTCAGCTGGCTGGGGCAGGGTGTTTGTGCAGCCCCTGTGTGCTCTCAGCAGTGTTTGTGAGGAGAAGGCACTTGGCTGAAGTGGGTAGAAAGGGCCAGGTGGTGAGGCTTGAGAGGGAGGGAGGAGTTGGCTTCTTCTGTGCTAGAAACCTGTGACCAAGGTCTAATTGTTTTTAATTAATAGTTTTTCATGGATTTGTCTGTCTCAGAGGTGTGGAGTTGCTGTGCTGGCCAGTAATGGACTCGTGTGGTTTGTTCATGTAGCTCGGAGCTGGCCTGGGCTGCTGCAGGTTCAGTCTCTGGTGAGGCCTCAGGAAAGAGAAGGGAAGAAGGAGGAAGGAGGTTTCCTGTGGGGGTGTGTTTGTGGTGTGTTGTCAGTTCAGCCTTGCTCTGAGGCCTCAGCCCCAGCTGAATGTTTCCATTTGTGATGTGGAGCACAAACCCTTCCAAAATAAACACACATTTCCACCCTTAGGGGAAAGGTATGTGCTGCTGCTGGAGCCCAGGCTAGCAGTGCTCCCTCACACAGCTCTTGCATCCACTGAAACAAATTCTTTTCTCTTTTTTAACAATGATCCAACCCTTTAAATCTTCTCTACAGCTCCTTCAGTTTCTATTTTTTTCCCTGCAGCGTTGTTTGCCTGAGTATTTTTGTGAGGCTGGATCTTTTATAAATACCCCGTTGGCAACAATTCTAGGGAATGTGAAAAGAAGAGAGATTGGAGAGCTGATAAAGACCTGAAATGTTTCTCAATTACTTGAAAACAAATGAAAGTAGTCTTCCTGTTCAGCTGGAGAGAAGCATTGCAGAATTAGATGAGGTGGGAAATGAGCAGGTTTTTATTGCAAATTCAAGTTGTTGTTCTTTTATGGTAATTTTTTTTCAGAACAGGACTATTGAGCACAGGCTATTAGTGTTTATTTTACATGTATAAACTCTTGCCAGTTTATGTGCACTTGATCAAGAAACTTTGTGTATAAAGGCTTTTCTAATGAAAACATTCAGCTGTAATTGTGAGCTCTATTCTGTGTGGTAAAGGGTCGCTAGCATAGGAATGGCTGTTATTTAATAACCACAGGGGCTTTCAGGGAGCTGGGCTTGTCATAAATACTGCCAGGGTGGGTTTTGCTGCCTGCTTCTCTTCCAGCCATCCTCCTGCAGGTTTAGTCAGCACAGGTGATCAGTTCCTGGCCTGCTCCACTCCCACCTCAGCTGAATGCATTTGTTTAAAGCTGATACAAAATAGCTTAAGTGGTTTGTTACTCAAACATCCACCCCGGTAATTGAAAGGCAAAATATCCATCCAACCCTCCAGCTTTATATGCAATAAAGGTAAGTGCTAAATCTGCAAACAGAGAAGTAAAAACAGTTAAGACTGTATACTGCAGTTAGTCTAACATAAAAAGTATTTTGGTAAATATTTTTATTAGAATTGTTAGCTGGAAAATATTTTTATCCCTTTACTGTAAAGTACAGCTGGTCAATCTGTGCCTTTGAAAACCTCCATGGTCCCTGCAGGTCTGTCTGGCATGTTCATGGCATGGGACCAGGCAGGGAGAGGTGGGCTTTCCAAGGGGAAAATGGGAATTTCAGCTCATGCTGGGGAGTGATGGAGCAGGATTGCAGGAGCTGGAGGGGCTGCAGTGACCCTGGGGCTCAGCACTGGCTCTCCTGTGTCCCAGAGGTGCAGTGGCTCCTGAGCTGAGCATCCTCCCCTTCCATCTGTGCGCTGTGAGGAGCTGTCTGGGCTGTGTGCCTTGGGACTCCTCAGAGTGTGATGATTTTAATATGCAGCTTGCAGAGTCAGGGAGCTTGTCTGCAGCCTGGGAGATTGCTCTGCCAACGTTTATGCTTTCATACATTTTATTCAGGGGGACTGAACAGAAATCATGTAACAGTGTGTGGTTGCTGGGTAAACCATTGTGGTGTCACAAATGTTGGCATACTTCCTTCAGGTTATCTGGATATTTTACCTGGAGGAACATGCTCTGCTCTATTAGAAAAGAGAGTTAAAAGGAAAAAAAAAGAATAAATGAAAATATCTAAGACTCTATCCCCTGCTCTGGCATTTCTGTTGGGATGACAGGAGTTGCAGCATACCTGTTTCCAAAGCTGGGTTATTTTTATTTCCAAATCAGCCATGTAGATTATTGCATATCTGTAAATTGATTCTTTACTTACCCTGCCCAGATGGGCTGTTACAATTTTCTCAGGCTGTGCTCATGTGTGTGTGAATCACCTTCCTGTAACCTCCATTCTGCTCATACAGAAATGAAGTTTGTGTATATTGATAATATGCTCCTTCTGGCTGTGGTAGATGTTACTGATGTTTAGTGGTAGTTCCATAGGAAAAAGGGAAAATGAAACTTTTTTAGAGAATCTCATCGGGATTTTAAGTAGAATTCTGACAGAGTGTAACACAATCAGTCTTTTTTCAAAAGAAAAGTCCTGAGTTTTTCTAGTTCGTGTCATATTATTGTAGGAACCAGCAGAGGCATTTTCCATAAGATTAGAAAATGTGTTCCAGCCTACAAATCAGGTATGATTTACAACAGATTTACAACCTCTGACTCATTTGAGTATTTATAGCTTGCGCTGGAATATCTGCCTCTGTCATCTTGTTAGTTAAGTGCTGTGTTTGTACTGAACTGCTGCACATTGTAGTGACAAAATGTGCCATAAATCATCATTGCAGAAGGAGGGGGAGCCCTGCAATAAGTTCTTCAATTAGATCTTAATATGCAGTCACTTGATAACTTAATGATAACCTGTGGCCATACGTTAAGGCTTTGTAACACAGAAATGTTTTCTTTTTGATAAACGTTATCATGGGGGTGTTCTGCTGCTATAAGTATCTTTAAACAAACATGAATTTGTTCATAAAACCCACTGAGATATCACTTCTCTGATAGAGCAGTAATTACCATTTTACAGCCTGCACAGAATAGAGGATGGAGGTAATTTGTGAGTCCAGCACTGGGTGAAGAGGAGTAGAAAATGCAAAAAGATTGAAGCAGAGAGGAGGAGTAATTGCATAGTCAAGGAGACAAAGCAAGAAGGATGAGCTGGGAATTGGAGTTAAAATACTAAAGAAAAAACTTCACTTTCCTACCTGCTTTTCTTTCAAGTGGAGTGACTGTGAGGTATTTAATAAGCTTTTTGCTCTCACAAGTGCAAGAAATATTATGAGTATCTTCAACATTGCCATTGTGAAGTGAAGGAGAAAAGGTAAACAGTAAATGTATAAATAATCTGTGGTAAACATTATTTGGGTTTGTAGCTCTTTCTGTGTGTGTCTTGCTGGTTTGCAAGTCAAAGGTGCCCAAAGAGAGATTTGCATTGATAATTTTTGCAGGGTTTGTCAGGGCTGGACAGCCTGAGCCCTGCAAGCAAGCACTGACACTTCTGAAGGTTTAAATCTTCTGTAGCTCCTGGGAAGCTAAAGATTCTACAGCAATTAGTACAGGCTTTTGGGAAAACATTTATCTCTTACAGAAAAACAAACAAACACATAACTCTGGGGTTATTTGAAAATAAAAGAAGTAACCATAAAATATATTCCTCCTAATGTACTCCAAGCTTGAGCTGGATGTACAGAACAGCTGCCCCTCAGAGGTGCTTTGATGTCCTTGCCTGGAGTTGCTGCTGCTTTGCTCCAGTGAAGCACCTCCAGTCCTGGTGGTGCCTGGAGAGGCTCCTGGAACAGAGGCTGGACAGAGTTAAAGGAATAAAAGAGGGATTTATTTGTCACTATGATATTTTCTGTAAAATCCTTTCGCCAGGATTTCTTCTCCTAGGAAGCTGAGAAACCTCAGAAAAGAATGAAAACAATAATTATCTGATTGTTTGGGAATGTGGTCTGGAGATTGTTTACCAGCAGGTGCATCTTTGATTGGTTCCATGTGAATTGTTTTTAATTAATGACCAATCACCATCAGCTGTGTGGGATTCTGAGGAGTCAGTCACGAGTTTTTATTATCATTTTTATTTAGCCTTCTGATATCTCCTTTCTCTTTCTTTATTGTAGTTTTAGTATAGTATTTCTTGAAATAGAATATAATATAATAATAAATCAGCATTCTGGGAACATGGAATCAAATTCTCATCTCTCACCTCGTCCTGAGAACCTCACAACACCACATTTATTAAAAGGCCTTCAGAGGATACACCTGGGGCAGTACAAGAGCCCAGTCTGGGCTACACCCAAGATAGACCCTGAGTCACCAGTTTTCGCACTTTTATAAGTTTTGGTCCATTTTGGTATTGGGGTTAATTGTCCAATTACAGCTCCAGCTTGTGCAGTCCCATCCTCCCAAACAGTTCTCTTCAATTTATTGTTGTTTACACTTTCTGTCCTGAAACAGCCCAAAAGCTCCAAAGGTGTTCTGGGCTGGAAAAGGATTGTTTTGTCTGACTGAACTGTGCAGAGAACCTGCCAACACTTTATATGAAGTTCAGAGTCACACACTAAGGCACTACAGAATCTGAAAAATGTGAAAGGTAAAACTTCAGGCATCGCTGGTCAGTGCTTGCCTTGTGAGCTTTGCAGATTCCTCATCTAGGAATGGAAAAGCAGGTAAGGGCTCAAGCAGATACTCCTAGTGCTCCTCAGGTAGTTTCTATTCTCCTTAGAGATGGTCTGTTGTAGTTTGCTGTTCTGCAGATTTTGGCATGTGCTCATAATATAAATACAGGCAGAATATTGCTTTTTCTGTTTCATCAGTTAGGAATGATATGAGTTTATTGGGTTGAAGATGTCAAGAGCTTGACCTGTAAATAGTTAATTCTAGAATTAGATAAAAATGGGATTTTTCCAACACTAGACACAGTTGGTTAAAAGCACTTTTCAAATGCTCTAGGTTGTAAGGGTTGATACCCTGTGCATCATCAGATTTCTCTTTACATGATCCATTGTCAGATGCACTTCTAGCCTAGGACATTTTCTCTCCAAGAACACCCTTTGAAGAGAGAGCAAGCACAGACTGGGCAACACAGCTTAGGCTTTTCTAGTCTAGACTAATTGTCAGTGGGAAATGCTCTCAGGTAAATCCCAGTTTGCTTTCCCAGCAGCAAAACTGCCAATGCAGTTGTGGACAACTGGGTATTCAATGGATAAATTTTAACCCAGCTGCACAGTGCTCATGGTGTTGGTTATGCTCAAACTGTACACTGGGTTATGGGCATTTGTCTGCCCACAGTGGGTGCTTTGCTCCCTGCTGCTGCTCCCCAGTGCAGTGTGTGGAGGCTGTGGGCTGTGAAATAGCCAAACTGCTGCTCTTTTGGCATTGCAGCAGCTCAGGCATTGGCAATTGCTTTATTCTTCTGTCAGTCTGCTTGTAAAATAACTGTTTTCCAATTATAAATAGAATGTTGTCTGATATTTGCCCTCCATCAGAGCATGTATGCCCCAGTATTTCCTTTGTAGATGCCACTTTTGTATCTACTGATAGCAACAAACACCCATCCCACATCTCCCCACCCTGCAGAGATTTGTTTTCCTGGAAGTGATTTTATAGCAAAAATATAAGCACACTGTTAATCAATGTGTTTCTTTCTCCCTTTACTCTCTGAACTAAAGTCTGCTGTTCGCTTTTATTATTCTTTTAGAGAAACATGTCCATGAAGGGAGTTCCTTTTCTGTCTTGAGGCCTGGCTCACACAGGTTTTCATGGAGAAGGCAGCTAACAGTTTCCCATGAAAAAATGACCTATCAGCTTTGATTTATCTGCAGCATGCTGACCACTTTCCATTATTAGATTATCATCTTGCTACCTGGAGGAGGCTTGTAAGGCATATAAATATAATGTTGATAAGATCTGCAGACTGTGAGCTGGAGGAGAGGTTCATCAGGAAATGCATTAGCTCTCTTTGGTAATGATTGTTTTGAGATACATGCTGGGTTTCTGAGCAAAGGGAAGGATGAAACCCACTTTGAACTGTAACACTAGTAGGTGCTCCTGGAATAGTCACTGTACAAATGCTGCAGAGGGTTATCTTGGGAAAAGGAAGGGAATGAAAACGTGTTTTTGATTCTTTTACACTGTGTGTGAAGTGTTTGGCCTGAGGGACCTTTGTGTTCTCTTGTTGACTGTCTGGTGTTGACATTCCTCTACTCTGAGAGCCCTTGGCTTCCCTGTGTTTTGCTAGATTATTTTAATGTTTTTTCCTGAGTTGTTAAAGGTGGTAGCCCATACTTTACAAATCCTACAGGACTATTTAAAATATCTCCTCAACCAGCTCACACTCTGGTAAATGCTCCAAAGCTTCTGCTCAGGTGTGCGTGGTGCAGCTGATCCTTCAGGTTATTCCTGTACTGGTTCAGGCAGTGCAGAGTGCATCAGCATCCAGGGATGAGGTGATTTTCCCTGCAGGCATCCTGCCCCTGTGGGGTGCCAGCAGTGGCTCATGCTCAGCTTCTTGTGGGCCCTGTGTTTAACAGCAGCGCTGGATCCTGCCCTGGGCGTGGCAGCCACTGTTATTGTCACCTGCCCCATGGGAACAGCTGAACTTGCTGTGACTCAGGCTCCTGGTGACCTTGCCATGTTAACAGAACTTATTCTGTGTTTTAGCATAGTCTCCTAAAGACCTGTCCTGTTACCAGGATGCTCCTAAAATTTCAGGCAGAATTTCTGATTTGGCTGCTGTTGCTATCTTTTTTTTCATAAACCAGATTTTTTTCACCTTTAGGAGGCCAGACAGCTCTCATGGACTTCTGTTTTGAAGTTGAATTAGCACATCAGTTACTAATTGTGAGAATTGATGATTCTTCAACTCTGTTAAAAATTCAAATGCCACCTTGAGGTCTTATTATCACAGCAGTAGATATATCCCTTTAGATGAGCAAAAAGGGATGGTCTTAACCTTCTCCCCTCTCTCAGACAGGCCCAACAGATGTTCTTGAAAGATGCTGATTATTCTTGGAAAGGGATCTTCATATTCAGTCTGTCTTTGCTATAACTTAAGCCCCTTCTTTGTTAGAACCCCTTCTCCTGGGCTGCTTGGCCCAGGAGAGCTGATCTTCCTCTCCACTGCAGAGGCCTTTTTGTGTCTCCTGTTTTTTACTGAACAGCCCATCCAGTTTTCCCTGGTGCTACTATTTTCAGGCTATAATAATTTATGTTTTTCTTCTTCTGAAATCCTTCCAGTTAGTGGAGAATTATTTTTTTGAAATGCAGTATCTGTATATTGTGGTTTAACCCCAGGCAGGAGCTGGGGCTCGCTCCCCCGGCAGGATGTGGAGAGAATTGGAGGAGTAAAAGTGAGAAAACTCGTGGGTTGAGATGAAAACAGTTTATTAAGTAGAGCAAAAGTCACACACACAAGCAAAGCAAAGCAGGGAGTTGATTCCCACTGTCATGGCGAGCAGGTGCTCAGCCATCCCTGAGGGAAGACAAACACCACCACCCCAAACATCCTCATCTTCCTCCTCCTCCCCCAGCTCTGTGTGGTCACCATGGCACCATCTGCTGTGGAGTATTCCCTTGGCTCAGCTGGGGTCAGCTGTCCTGCCTGTGTCCCCTCCCAGCTCCTGGGGTCCTGGCAGGGCTGAGGAGCAGAGCAGGCCCTGGCTCTCTGTGAGCACCAGGTAACAGAAACACCCTGGGTTATCAGCACACATCCAAACCACAGCCCCACAGCAGCTCCTGTAAGGAAATGAACTCTGTCCCAGCCAAAACCAGCACAATGTCATTAAAGAGTTATTAAGATGCCCCTGAGTTGATCTGTGGACAGTAACCTGCTGCTGTTCACAAGTAAAACCTAAGGCTGATTTATTTTCTGTGCCTTTCATGCTCACCCCATTGCAGAGCTCTGTAATCCAGGCTGTTCAGGGCAGTGCTAATCCTTCTTTTTCACTTTTCTGTCCTTAAACTCATGAAAAACTCCCAAATTTCCGATACCTTATCCCATAAAGACCTCAATTTGATAATGTGCAGTTTCTTTTTCACTCCCCATTTCTCCTGTTTAATCACTACCCATTTCCCCCCTGCAGTATACATTTAAATCTATTCCTTGCCATAATTTCCCACTGGGTTGTTTAGGCTTGATTGTCAAACCATGAGCACCCTTTCTGCAGGTGCTGGGGGTGTCAGGCTGTCCTGTCCTGCACTGGCATTCTGTCCTGCTGTGTGAACACCTAGAATTTCCTTTCAAAACAGGAGAAAGGCTTCAGAGTGGACCAGGATGAAAATGTGTTCAGTGCCACCTTTCTGACACAGGCTCCATCATAATTCATGTCTTGCTACAGCTTCTATATCTTCCTGCCAGTTTCCAAGAGCAATAATTTAATTTTTTTTCCTTTGTTGTATAGTTATCTCCAATCTTGTCCACTGATCACTCTGGGAAATCAGGCGAAAGGTTGTCTTCAGCCTCCTCAGTTGTTCAGCTTTTCCTTCCCAGAAAAGATCTGTAAAAGACTTTGTGATTTGCTGCCTTATTATAGCTACTAAGACTTTAAAAAATATATATAATTCTAACTTTAAATCTATGGATAATAACTTAGATCCATAGTAACACTGAACACTTAAATCCATAATCTCATTTTACTGATACCTGCAATGGAGGTGGGATGTTGAAGCTCATCCTGCTCCACCCCACGGGGTTGTCACAGCCTTAACTCCCATTTGCTGGAGATTCAGGGAATGTTTTAATCCTTATTTACCATTTTTATTCTTTTAGTGGCAGTGCTGCCTTTCCTCTGGTGTTGGGCTGACGTCATTGTCACCCTGTGGCCAGTGGCAGATGTGACAGCTCCGTGTGCTCCCTCTGCTGTCACCAGCTGCATTCTCAGCACAGGCACAGCTTCTTCCTGCAACCCCAGTAATGGATAAAACTGAATCACACAGTTCATAATTCTGAGTGATTATTGGTAAATACCCCCTGGTTTTGCCCGAAGTGTCTTGGTGTGTCCCGAGTTCAAGTCAGGGTGGTGGGACAGCACAAACACCATCAGCTGCAATTTTCACTTTTTATTTACCTGAGAAATTGGAAGCATTATAGATTTGCCTCCCAGCTGTCTGTCCTCCAAAGTGCAAGAATCTACTTTAAAAAACAAACTTAACAATGCATTGTGGGATAGATCTGCAAAGCCATTAAAGGGCTGGTTTTTTGTACCCTGCCTAGGCAGACATGGTGTTTTCCTCTTTGTTTGCAATTGGCTTTACTACAAGACATTTTCATATTTTTCTGCAAAAGGCAGAAATGAAACCCTTTGGAAACTGGACACAGTGACTCATTGAAAGTGTGCAGTTTACCCAAAGTGTGAGTGGGGAGGAAGAATCTTAGGATGCCACTCATTAAACCAAGCTGTATTTCTTCTTAAAGTGCTGGTGTTACTTCTTTTAGCTAAGTCTAAGCCCATTTCTATGAAGTAACTGTGTGTAATGCATGTGGAGTAATTAGCTATTCCTTCCTAGTGAGGGCAAGACATGTGTCTAAAATAAACTGAGCAGAATTTCTGAATTAAAATTAAGTAATAATATTAAGTTATTATTAGTAATCTTTATTAAAACATCTTTAATTTCTTTTAACATTCATGTAATAGAATCTGATTTACTGGGAGTGGCATTTAATTAATTTAATTCAATTTAGAGAGTTAACTCTATTACATATTAGTACAGAAAATTACCTCTGAACAGTCATTTCTCACTGGTGACATGCAGTAAGTTAATTTAGCTCGGAGTTGGTTTGGGTGCACTGTGAGTTCTTGGTGAAAGTTGCTATGGTGACACAGGGCTGTCACTGGGACAACAACCCTGCTGGAAACATGGGGTGGATCCTGTGGCCTTGTTCTCCTGCTCCATGTGGTGCTGGGATCTCAGAAGTTTCCCTGGGCTCTGCTCCCTGAGGGACTGGGCTGTCCTGTTACAAGGGTTGCAGGTGAAGAGAGGAGATGAGAATGTTGACTTTATGTTCAGAAGGCTTGATTTATTATTTTATTATATATATTACATTATAACTATTCTCAAAAAAAAAATAGAGAGAAAGTTCTCAGAAGCTAGGTAAGCTAAGAATGAAAAGGAATGAATAACAAAGGTCTGTGTCCAGGCAGAAAGCAAGAACAGCTCTGCCGTGAGTGGTCAGTAAATCCAAACATTTACCTGAGACCAATCACAAATTAACCTGTTGCATTCCACAGCAGCAGATAACCATTGTTTGCATTTTGTTGCTGAGGCCACAGCTTCTCAGAAAGGGGAAAAATCCTAAAGAAAGGATTATTTTTCACAAAAGATGTCTGTGACACTTTCCTGCAGGGTGTGCTTAGCAAATGAACTCACTTGGAATTTCCTTAGGTTCCACCTTACCTGCAGGGAAATGATTGCTGAGCCCCCATCAGGTTTTAGTCTGCTTTTCTTCAGGAAATTTTCCTGAGGAGCCTGAGTAGGAGAAGGTGTGTAAACTTCTGGAAGTGCTTTCTTCACATTTGTGAATAATTGAAATCCTGTTTTTCCTATGTAGCAATAATGCACAATGGTACTGGAAACATAAAAAAATCTGTTCAGCTTAAGGGAATTAATGAAGAGTTTGCTTCAGATTTGGTGTTGAATCAGAAATGAAGAGTTTGTTTCTGACTCTCCAGGTTTGACTGTCAGGTAGATGAGCTCAGAGTTCCAAACAAAAACCTTCCAGCATTGAGAAGCTCATTCAGAAAAACACGATTGCATATGAAATGTCATGTTTAGGTTTAAAAGGAAGTATTGAAAAACCTGAAATATTATTTTTAAGTTCAGTGTATTTTCTTCCTCCCCCCACTGCAACTCTGTATGCAGACTTAAACACTCATTTGTTTGTTCTATCTCTAGAGCATGACTTTAATTTCATTTGGTTCAGCTGAATAAGGGATCACTCTTCATTTTGGGCTTCAAGTTCTTCTCAGCTGCTCTTTTCTGAAGGCAAGAATGACATTTTCATGTCTTTCAAATGCTAGGAACTGCATCCAAAGAAGAATGTAGAGCCCCAAACAGGTTTTTATATTAGACAGTCTGTGAAATTTTATTATTAGACTCCCCTAAAGTGATAATGATATCCCTATGGGTTCTGTATGTCAAAGACCTACTTGCTCAAAGCAACGATTTTCAAAATAATTTTATGAAATATAAATGAACACATCTTCAGTTATCCTAATAAGGACGCAAGATTTTAACAGGTAAGGCCAAAATATTTTAGGTTTACCTTTCATTGACTTGGCTCCATGCACAGTTTCTCAGGGTGATGCTACCTGAAACTTGGAATAAATCCACACTGCCCAGGAGAGGGGGAAGCTGCTCCCTGCTGGACACTCTCTTGGATCTGCTTCAGTTTTTCCTGCTGACTGATTTAAAATGATAGCTCAGATAACTCTACACTATCTTTAGAGCTGTAGTATAAACATACTAAGTCTTTTTTTGAGATAGAAGATGAACTGGAAGGGTTATGCCAAAATTACAGGAGCCCGTTACTGGTTGCTCACAGAATTGTTGTTATTTTAGTGTCACACATAAGATACTCATTTGGTACCATACATGCCCATGACAGGAGGGCTGAGGCTTGGTGTTTGCACAGCCTTTAGTCAGTGTGACACGTGTGCCCAGTGCCATGGTTGCAGCAGCACAGGCAGTGTCAGGCAACATTACACATCCCATGTGAGAGCAGCCCTGTCATCTGCAGGCAGTCCCAGCCTGCTGCCATGGGCATGCCTGAGAGGAATTAAATATCCCCCAAAACAGAAATGAAATACCTGGAGGAGCTGTATTTGTGGTTTCCAGGAGAGAGATGTTCCTGTGTGTAGTGATGGGATGTGTCTGGGCTGTTGGGTGTGTCCAACCTCTCCAGGCCTGGACACTGAATTTTGGGTACACAAAATCACACAGGCACACCTGGCAGCCCAGAGGTGTCCTGCACTCACTGATCTCTCTATCCACATTAGGATCTTGATCCAGAAACACACACTGGTGATTCCAGGCATTCCAGAAAACACCCAGAGAGTCCTTACCTTCTTTCCAGCTCCAGTGTCCAAGTGGAAATAAAGGTGTTGTACCTGCTGTAGCACGAGTGTTTGGTATTCCCAGTTGTCCTGGGTGGGATGGCTGTGCCCTGGGACACCCTGAAACTCCAGGAGCACCCACCCAGCATGGACAGGCCATGGTACAGCACACATTCCAAGTGGGAATCTGGATCTGGGACTCTGTGCACTGTGTGCCAGTGCTGAGTGATCTCTGTAGAGCAACCCCAGCAGAAATGATGGGGTATCTTTACAATACCCAACCACATCTGTATGAAACTGCAAGCACTTTCACTCAGATTCACTCTTCAAGCCCCAGCTGAAGAGTGAGCTGCATGTGTAGATCCATCACTGTTCAAGGTGAAGGAAATTTCAGGCTCTTGTATCCAGTAAATCAGTGGATACTGAGGAAATCCTCATTTTCAATTTCTTAGGAATGTATTATTTACTGGGAATTTGCATATTGAGCTGTTTGTGTGCATAGTTTAACAATTTGATTTCTGCTGTAAAGAATATTTACTCCTCAGTCTGTGCCTGGAGGTGCTCTGTGGAAAGAAGGAAGAACACGTCAGGTGTGATGGCTGTGCCATTTGTAAATTTGTTTTTAAAAATTCTTTTGCATATGAAAACTGTAAAACATTGTCTAATGAGATTAAATGCACACAGTCAGTTTAAAATTGAAGGATTCACTTCCTGGGTCTGCCCAGACTTCTTATGTGACTCTGTATGAAGTTATTTAATCTGTTATTATATGCTTGAATTTTCCCACTGGCACTTGCAGTGATGATGGTGTTGGTTTTGTGTCATTTAACTTTAAGCTGTTTCCTGTCTTCTCTGACTCTTTTATTGTGTGGTTCCTGCTGGGGGTCCCTTGCCTGGAGCAACACTGAGGAGGGTTTGGAGTGAAGGGGGAGAACATGCTCATGGTTGGCTCCTGACATCCTTTGCTGTGTTCCTGAATTATTGGGATTGTGTTTGGGATGCTCTCATGTCCTGTTGGTGGCATAGGACTTATATTTTTCCCTAATGGGTCTTTATGCAATTAGTTGGTGGAGTTCAGATGCTCCTAAATACTCTGAGAAGGAATACAAGATGTGAATTCTCTGTGAAGAGCTCTGAACAGTCTACAGGAAAGTGTTCTAAAACCTGAAAATATTCTGCCAGCATTTCTAACCACTTGCTGAGAATCCTTCACTTGATTCTGAGCTGCCCTCTCACTTAAATTTTACAGTAGTAATTTCCTGCACCAGTTAATTCATCTCAGCAATGACTCTTATCTCCCTCCTGTCCTTTTCAGACAGTTGTTAATGCAGTTGTTTCTTGATGTTATTAATATGGGTGATTAAAAACTTCTAATAGCTTCATTATTTTCCTTTAGAATAGCCAAGTTCTCTGGAGGTGGGAGGTGGGTTTGCAGGAGTCTGAATTCCAAGTGTGATGATGTGTTAAAGGAAATACTCCTGTGCTGAGGTGTCAGAGGCTTCAGGACAGAGAGCAGCTTTTAGTTAGGTGAATTCATTTATTTATTTATTTATCTGTTGCTTTTCAGGGGTAGCATTTGGGCAGGTCTGTGTGCAGAGATGTCCATGATTAATGCTGCTACTGGAGAGCTCTCGCTTGAAAGGAAACAGATGAATTGTTAATTCTTGAAAGTTACCATCTGTTCTCAGTTCACGTCCTGCAGGAATGCTGCTCTGTGAATTTAACTGTTTAACCACAGTCCTGGTTCCTTGCTTGGGCTGCTGAGTTTGAGCCTGGTGTGTGCAGTCCAATTTGTGCTCATCAATTAGCTGATGGCAAACCCCATGTGTGTGCACTCAGAGCTTTCAATAAACATGAGAGAGTTTGGCTTGCACTGGGAGAGCATCATATTTACTTTGGATTATCAATCTATTGTTGATGACAACCTATCAACCTAATTAGCTGTACCATTTTTAATGGCACAGCTAATTAATTGTGAATTTAAAATTAAAATTATAATCAGTGTTAACGTGGAGGAAAGCAGTGAAGCAAATATTAAAACTGTTAAAAGTATAAGTATTCTTCACAAGATTGCTGCATGTGACACCAACCTGAATAATGTAGAATAGGATTGAAAAAAACCTTAAAAATACATGTTGAGTCACCCAAAACAGGTTTTGTATCTTTCTGTCAAAAGATGTATTTGTCACCATCTCTGCTGACAGATCTGAAAGAAAAAAAATGTAGATGCTGTTCCAGAAAGGGAAACAAAATCCTGTGTCTGAGCTCTGAAGTACTCAAGAATCTGTGTTTTTGTTAGGAAATTGTCCAGCTCTTAAGAAAAAAGTTCAATTTGTGAATAGAGTTGGGCTCTGACCCTGTGCTGCACAGAAGTTCTGCCTCAGGGTGGGCTGTGCTGGGCTTACACAGAGGATTCACTGTGGTGGTGGATGGATAAAATGTCACTCAGATCTGATATAATTTCAAATTTACATTAATCAAGGACAAAATGGAGAGGATCTGCAAGCAAGGCTAGTGAAGAAAGGCCACATCTGAAACTTATTTAAAAACCAGCAGAAGCTGGGGAGAGTGCTGTGGAATATCAACCTGAGGGAAAAAGGATTTCTTTGTCACTGCTGAGGGAAGTGGGAGAACTGAGTAAGATGGATTTGGAGCTCTGTTTTACATGCAGAGTGGTAGAAAATGTGCTCTAAAGGTTCTTGAGAGGTCATTTATTCCATCCTCTTGCCCTGAGACAAGATCACCGGACCTGTATCATGTCTGCAGATAATCCTTAATCATCCTTATTGTTGGAAATGTAAATCCAAATCTCCCTGACTGCCATTTAAACCCAGCAAGTCTTGTTTTATTCACTGTGGGATGGAGCAAATTATTTCCTCTTCTTTGTATTTTTTAAAATTTGTGTACCCAGTGTCTTGTACACTGACTACTCCCTTACCTCTGCCTGCTGTGGTAATTCCTTTTCCAGATTCCCATTTTCTTTATGCCCTTTTCAGGTGATCCAGCTCCATCTGGAAGAGCTGTGGGTACAGCCAGGGAAGGCTTTGTGATGCCAGGCTCCAGTTGATGGGTTGCTGGTTGTTTATCCCATTCCACCAATTGGAATCTTTACAATCCAATTGGAAAATTCCAAATTGGAATTTTTACAGTTTTTTTTATTATCTTTTCCTCCTCTTTGTTTTATGATCTGCTAAAACATTGCTTCTTTTTTTGCAGAAGTGCTGTGGGGTGAGTTGTTTGCTGTTCTGCATTAATTCCCCTTGCTCATGACGTGATTCTCCTTATTGAATTGTAGGAGTTTTGTCACATCTCTTCTCCACTTCCTCACTGCTGAGCTCTGATCCTGTCACACAGTGATCTGACCACCCCCATCTTCCTTCTCCCATCTTGGTGTCATTTGCAGATTTAATAAGGATATTCTCTAGTCCATCATCCAGCTGTTAAGGAAATATTGAACAGCGTAGGCTCGGATCAAGTCCCTGTGGAATCTCTTCTGAAACATTTTCTGTTTTGACAGCAAGCCATTGATTCTCCCAGAGAACATTTCAACCAATTTCACATTTTGCTCACATTTCCCCACTTTGCTTATGACAATATCAAGTAAGAATGTCATTTCAGCAGCCATTACATAGTTAAGATATATAGAGTGAGCTTTGGCTGGTGGGACATGGGTGGGAAATGTGAGCAAACAGACAGAACTTGTTTGAACTGAGGTGAATGACAGGGTCTGAGGGGTGGGAGGAACAAAGGAGTGTCTGGGGTCAGCTGGATTTGTGGATACATTGCTTTAGAGTCAAAGTGGAGGTGGGGAATGGAGTCCTCAATGCTTCTCTATTTCATACCTTTGCATAAAGCCAGCTGTTGAGAACATAAGATCTTCTCTTGCTGAGAAATTCCAATAACTCATTTAGAAGTTTTCCATGAACTCGGGAGTCTGTCAGGAGAAGTGGATTTTAGATGAGATTTTTGTACTGGGCTGGTGAAAGGCTAAGGAAGGAAGGAAATGTTGTAAAGGACAAGAGAAGAAAGTGGGGAGGAAACCTCTGGAAGAGGAAGCAGAAGAAGCTGCACCATGGTCAGCTGTGGGGGGAAATGAAGTTAATCCAGGAAAAGACTTCATTTGTTCTGGGTATTAGATAAATGATATCATCAGGAATTGGCCCAAGGTCAAGGCATTTCTTTAAATAAATGGTGACAAAGTTCTAAAGCCACAATAACTCATGTATTTTTACTTTTATCACTCAGTGTGGGCTTTGATGTCTAACAGCAACTTCTGGTTACATTATTAAAGCTATTATAAGTTTGGGGATTATCTTGCCGTTAGACTGCAGTTTTTTTCTCCCCAGAAGTTCATGATTTTGGGGGAGGGGATGATGCAGGGAGAAAATTTGGCATTTTATGTGTAAAAGCATTAGAAATGGGTTTTATGCAATAGTTGTGAGCGCCTTTGCTGTTGCCAGCAGATGTCACTGTGGATAGCAAATCCCAGCACTTAGGAGACAAAGGAGGTAATTTGCTAAATGAAAATTCAGCCTTTGAAAGTAGATTGGAGAGGGGGGGGGAAGGCAAGAATATTTTTCCAGCAACAGACTTCTGTGAGCAAATAAAAATGGGTTTCTCACTAATGAGGACTTGTGGTTTTGCCCACTCTAATGCTGTGTTTGGTGGCTGCCTTAACCAGACTTGGGTAAGTTCCTGGTGCTCTGTGTGACCTCGAAGGGGGTGTCTGTGGGTTTGTGCTCCTGCTCAGCTTTATTTGGAAAGCCTTTAGTGTTTGGAGAGAGGTGAAAGCAGCAGTGATGTGCTGCAGTGTGTGTGTGAGTGCAGGGAACTGGCCGTGGAGGAAGTGGCTTCATTAAGGTTGATTTGGAGGGGGGAGCAAGATGAGGAAAAAAAATTGCCCAAATGATTGGCTGGGAGAATAGCTCTGAATTATGGGATCCATCTGTTTCCTGTAATGAATTCATAAACCCATCAAACAATGACCTGAACGAATTGCTGAAGGAAAAAAATAATACACTGGCATGATATGTTTAACGCAGTGAGGCATTGGCATTGTATAATCAAAAATTCTCCTCACATCCAGCACTTTGTAATGGAGCTGCTGTGTTTAATAGAAGCTGTAAATAAATCCTGTCACAGTAGCAGCCAAGAATGCATTTCTGGGTTTAACTGTTTCTCTTCTGGAATGTCTGGTCCTGGAAGGCTTTAGAAATGCAAGTTTTATAGAGCTGGAGTGGGGGATTCTGAAATACAGAGAAATGTTAATGAGGTGAATGAAAGGAAAAAGCTGCCATAAATCAGTATTATGTGGCTTAACCAGTTTCTTTCATTTATGCATGTTCTTTCCTTATGTCATAGAAATGTACTTAAAAGCTATTGTTGTAATTGAAATCTGTTGGACTGATCCTATTCATTATATTAATAAAATCCACCTACAATTGCTCGTAACACTTTTTTATGCAGTTGGGATTCCCGAGATTGTAATCATCAAAAAGCATATGGAGTAATTATTGGATTTGTTTGGGTAAAATTGGATTAAGAAGTTTAGATACCATTAAGTACTGATAATTATTACAAGCAAGCTCATTGTTTAGTGTGTGTACAGCTCGGAATGGAGAGTAAGCAGATACCCATCACAAACATCTTAAGAGCAAGCAATCTCAAGGCTTTCATTTTATGCCTTTAATTGTATTTTTGCAAGAGCCTTTCCACTTAAATGTTTTTGCTTTAGCTCTTTAATCACGTGCTGGTTATGAAAATCACTGCCTGTTAAATCCTTTCCCCCACACGATTTAAACAACATTTTTTGCATTCAGCTATAAAATGGCTAAAATCTGTGTTTTAATTCCTGCCTTTCCAGCAGCTGCCCACATGCCATTAGCAGTGACAGTGGATTCCTTGCAGGTGGGAGGGTGAGGCTGCTCCTGGGGCTGCCAGGGCTCTCTGGGGGTTGGCAGCTCTGCCCTTGTGCCCACAGTGGGTGCTGCAAGGGGCACCCACCATCTCAGGGCATGGGATGGCTCAGGGCTTCATAAAGATGCGGTTATTGCCAATATCGCACGGCAAAATTCAGAATTAGGACAGCCAGGGCAGAGACTTGGAACATTTGGTATTTCTCACAGTGCATATCAAGTGAAAATTGCTGGTTAAACATTGCTGAGGATGACTTTTAGAACACAGAGTCATATTGTCTTTGTAATATATATTCTCTAAGTACTGTTGCTGTGTTTGAAGTCTCAATTCCAGTCTGGTATGAAGCTGGAATTTAGGGCTCAAGCCCATTCGTGTGATGTTGTGCACTGTTCTTGCTTTATTCCCTGTCATTTTGTAATCAAGCAGTTCTTTTCCAGCTACCATGATTTGTAGACATAGTATTCTTGCAAGAGCTTCCATTTAAGCACTCTCTTTAAAGAGATTTTGATGTACAAAATAAAAATCACTTTGCTGTGTTGATTAGAGAAAAAAAACCAGGAGCATGAATATGCAGAAATATTTTAATTCTAAAATACTGTGATAATTTGATTTTCTTTGTTCTTTTCTCTCATCTGTAATTCAGATATGTAGAGGGGACATTGTCTCTAACACTGGGAAAATGGATTTCTGTGGCCTCACCTTTGTGATGAAACACTTTTGTTTACATTAAAGTGAAAAGTGTTGTCTATTCTATGACAGTGATAGAATAGTGATTAGTGATTTCTAAAAAATAAATATATCTATATTCACACCTCTGTGGAAGTATCAGATGTGATTTATATATACAACATTGAGAATATAATGCTTTTGAAAAAGCTGCCTGTCTTGTTCTCTAAAATACGTTTCCAGTTAATTAATATTCCTCATGAAAATCGTGGGGCCAGACAAATCCCAGCTCTGCTGGCATGGTGCCAGTGAGTGGTTTCCATTCTCTTGTCCTTTTCCTCCCGTTCCCTGGCATTCCCTGTCAGCTGCTGGCACCAGGGGGTGTGTGCTGGAGCAGCTCCCTGGCTGCCATGCTGGGTTATTTTTGGTTGATCAGCCTGTGTCTGCAGTGCTCTGGGTGAACCTTGTGGTAAATGACTTTGCAGAAATCCTGAGTCCTTCAGATCTCACTGGTTGTAAATGTTTGCATCTCTGTGATGGTGGTGGTAGTAGAGGTAAATGCTTACACTGCAGTACCAGTAGTAGCAGAAGCAATAGGAGCTAAAATAAACCCATTGCAATGAAGTCAGACTTATTTTCTTTCACGTGAATGATCTGTTTGTATTGTGGAAATAGAACAGTTTTCACATGCATGTTGAATATGCAGATTTGGTATTTGAAAATAATTACTCTGCAACCCACAGTACTTTCTATCTACTTTTTAAATTTCAAAGTAAGGATAAACTGTTTGTTTAGGTGACAAAGCTAAGGAAGGTTTGTTCTCTGCTCTTCAGGTATTAGTAGTACTTCAAATCTTTTAATATACTTTTTTGTTCAGACAGAACCACAGGTGAAAGTATTTAGGCTTCCAAAACAAATAGCTTGGAGAAGTGAGGTGCTGATGGCTCTGTCAGACTTCTTGGCGTATTTGACTTGGTCAAGTCCCTGCTTGTTTCGAAGCCACCCTGGGCATTCCCTTGGTGCTGATCACTGCTGCAGCTGTAGAAATTGTTCTGTTTTCTCGCTGTGTCAGAGCCTGGAGAGAGGCTGACTGTGGGTTTGTAGTGCCTGTGACAGAGTTCAAGCTACATTTGAATACTGTCCTTGGGCACTCCTGGGGAGGGTGCTGTGCAGGGCCAGCATTTGGGGGATGTTCCATGTGTGTCCCTTCCCACTCAGCATACTCTGTGACTGAATGAGCTGCAGTTTTGCACTTATTGGATGTAACTTGTGATGAAGAGAGTTTCTCTGGGTGACCAGAGAGCTGCTGCCAGGTGAGCTTTGCCAGGGCTGCCATCCCCCAGCACCATGCCCACTCCCTCCTGCCCCAGAGGGACCTGGCACTGCTGGTCACTGGTGCCAGGGGTGCAGGGTGGCCTGGCTGGCTCACTGCAGGCTGGGTTAGTGTGGGAGGCATCACAGGAATGCCCGGAGTGCAGATGTTGGTGGCTGGGATGTCCTAAGTGTCTGAATAAAGACCACAAGAAACCCAAAGTTAGTGTGAGTGCTGAATAAGCTGGTGGATCAGATCTTTTAGCTTGTTTGTTTGGGAGCTTATTAGAAGCTTGAAAATGTTTTCATGGATGTAGGCTCTGGCATTTGATGTTAATATTGGTGAGGTCACCCCCGGACTGAAAAAGGCAGTGGGGGCTCAAGGTGGGTGCAGCAGAAATGAGTGTTCTGTTCAATACTGTATTGTCAAAGCTTTCTTTTCTCCTCCCTCCTGTTTTAAACCATACAGATGATTTGTTTCAGTAGGGCATAAAAGCTTCAAGTACCATCACAGAGAGCAAACCTACACAAAAAGTAACACACTGCAAACTTCTCAATGGCAGTAAACCATCAGTTTACCTGTTAGTTAAAAACCAACCTGATAGCTTTTCAGATCCTAAACCAGTGATGTTTCTTTTTTTTCCCCCCTAGTGCCAGAACCTATTTAGACCAGTTTAATCCATCCCCAACCTGTTGGTACCGGTACCAGTACTACCAACAGCAGCAATGGCAAGCGTGTGTCTGCCAACAGGTGGATGGTGAATTTCAAAATTCAGGCAGCAGTCTGCTGTTTTAAACCATACAGATGATTTATTTCAGTAGGGCATAAAAGCTTCAAGTACCATCACAGAGAGCAAACCTACACAAAAAGTAACACACTGCCGACTCCCCAATGGCAGTAAACCATCAGTTTACCTGCTAGTTAAAAACCAACCTGATAGCTTTTCAGATCCTAAACCAATGATGTTTCTTTTTTTTCCCCTCTAGTGCCAGAACCTATTAAGACCAGTTTAAGCCAGCCCCAACCTGCCGGTACCGGTACCAGTACTTCCACCAGCACTCTCACCAACAGCAGCAATGGCAAGCGTGCGTCTGCCAACGGGCAGCAGCCTGCGGCGTCCCGCTACCTGCCCCGAGAGGTGCCTCCCCGCTTCCGCCAGCAGGAACAGAAGCAGCTCCTAAAGCGGGGGCAGCCACTGCCCACCGGGGCTCTCGGTGCCCCCGGCCCGGCGCCGGGCACGGCAGCAGCAGCGGGAGCCAGCCCTCCTCCTCCTCCTCCTCCTCCTCCTCCTCCTCAGCAGGGAGCAGCGGCACAGCAGCAGCAGCAGCATCCCGGCAAGGCGCAGCCAGGTAAGGGCGGGACCGGGGGAGCGGCTGCTGCAGCAGGGAGCTGCTTCCCCCACTGCTGAGATTGGTTTAAATGCCTTTTGAAAATTTTGTTCTAAAATTCCATTTTCAAATTTCGTCTTAAAATGCCTTTTGAAAATTTTGGTTTAAATGCCATTGGAAAATTTTGTTCTAAAATTCCATTTTCAAATTTCGTCTTAAAATGCCTTTTGAAAATTTTGTTTTAAATGCCATTGGAAAATTTTGTTCAAAATGCCATTTGAATATTTTCTGTTAAAGTGACATTTGAAAATTTTGTTTTACAATGCCATTTGAAAATTCTCGTTTTAAAAATGCCGTTTTCAAATTCTGATTTGAAATGCCAATTGAAAAACCTTAAGTTTAAAATTCCATTTGAAAATTTCATTTTATAACGCCATTTTGAAATTCCGATTTTAAAATGCCATTTTGAAATTCTGGTTTTAAAATGCCATTGAAAAATTTTGCTTTAAAAATCCATGTGGAAATTTCCTTTTAAAATGCCATTTTAAAATTCTGGTTTTAAGTGCCATTTTGAAATTTCGTTTTAAATTGTCATTGGAAAATTCTGGTCTTTAAATGCCATTGTAAAATTCTGGTCTTTAAGTGCCATTTTAAAATTTAGTTTTAAAATGCCATTTTAAAATTCTGGTCTTGAAATGCCATTTGAAAATTCCCTTTTTAAATGCCATTTGAAAATTCCAATTTTAAAATTCTGTTTTAGAATGGCATTTTTAAATTCCAGCTCGTATTCTTTCTCGTAACATCATCTTATTTGAGGATTACTTGTAATTCTTGGCCATATACTCATATTCTGACACAATGTGCCATTTCTGGCATCCACTTGTAAAATGTTTTTTTGTTTGTTCATGTGCTCAAAGCTGTGGGGTCTTCCTCCAGTTTGGTTTTTTCCCCCCTCGTGTTTCTTTGGTAGCTGTAATGGATCTTCAGGAAGTGTAAATATTTAGTGGTGATTCTTACAGAAGCATTGGTAATTTGGGTATTTACAGGTTCTATTTATCATTCTGATAATTTTAATGTTTCTTGAACAGTGTTTTGCAAGTTTGTAAATAAGGAGTAGTAACTTCACTTATGTTCTGTTGTGACATTTTTATACCTTTGTTTGGTTATGCTCTCAATTATTATTTTCACCTTAGGAAAAGAATAGCTTGGGAAAAGTAGTTGAGTGTCTTAGGCCTTTTTACCACTTCATTCTGTCCTTTGCAGGTCACAGAATGGTTTGAGTTGGAAGGGACTTTAGGGAACAGCTATTTCCAGCCCCCTGCCATGGGCAGGACACCTGCCATTGTCCCAGGTTGCACCAAACCCTGTCCAGCCTGGCCTTGGACGCTTCCAGGCATCCAAGGGCTTCTTTGGGCTTTCCCACCCTCACAGTGAAGAATTTAATCCCAATATCCCATTCAATGCTGCCCTGTGCTAGTGAGAAGCCATTCTCTTTGTCCTGTCCCTCCATCCTTTGTCCCCAGTCCCTCTCCAGCTCTCCTGGAGCCCCTTTAGGCATTCCCTGGAGCTCTCCCTGGAGCCTTCTCCTCTCCAGTGAGCACCCCCAGCTCTCCCAGCCTGGCCAGAGCAGAGGGGCTGCAGCCCTTGGAGCATCTCCAGGTCCTCCTCTGGATTCTCTCCTGCTCTCCATCCTCCTGATGCTGGGAGCCCCAGAGCTGGACACAGCACTGGAGGTGGCTGTCAGACAGACAGGCCTTTCTTTGGCTGTTGGAAATTGGATGCTGAGGAATAAATCTCTTCATTTTCCTGAAGCTGCTGATGGGAAATAAGAGCTCTCTTCAATGGTGTGAGCTTTGCAGTGAGGATGGGCTCGGTGCTGCACATCCCCTTTTCCATCTCTGCTTTGTGTGGATGTCAGGCAAAGCAGGGATTGTTCAGGCATACAGTTATCCATGGCTTAGCAAAGTGATCTGGACTAAATCATAAAGGAGGGGTTTGATATCTTGAATATTAGTCATGTCTGTGTGATCTCAAGTGTTGCTCATTATCACTCATTAGCACTGTCAAACATCACAAAATCTGGATCTGAACTGTCTGCAGTTTTTCCCTTTGGGCATTAGTGAATCTTTCGCTGTTTTTGCTGCTGAGCAGAACTACAACAGAGAAAATTCTTTGGTGTTGTCCTTAGAAGTTTTAGTTAGATAAGAGAATAATCTCTCTCTGAAATTACAGCTTCTATGGTTATTGAAATACATTTGAAAATATCACTCAGCTGCTCCCCAGAAACCTAAAACTGAACAGACAAAATGAAACAATTTATTATTTATTAAAGTGGTTCTTTTTTAGGAAGGGTAGAGATTCTGCTTCTGTATTCTCAAGTATTTGGCTTTAGTGAGATAAAAAGTAATCATTTCCCAGCAGTTCTCTAACTTTTCTGACAGCAATCTTCCCTGCAAATCCCAATTCATCAGGGATGGTTCTGACATTCTTGGCTTCTTCTGGATTGGGAAATGTTTGTTAACTGTCAGACTAATGTTCTGTGGCAGAGATATGTTTATTATTTTATTATCAGAGCTCTGGAACCATAGAAATCATAACATATTCTGAGCTGGAAGGAACCCTCAAGGATCACCCAGTGCAGCCCCTGGCCCTGCCCAGACCCCCCAACAACCCCACCCTGGGCCTCCCTGGCAGCCTTGGGGCTGTGCCCATTCCTGGGGAGCCTGGGCAGTGCCCAGCACTCTCTGGGGGGGAAAAACCTTTCCCTAAAATCCATCCCAACCTCCTCTGGCACAGCTCCAGCCATTCCCTCAGCTCCTGGGGAGCTGAGATTGGAGCTGCCCCTCTCATCTTTATTTATGTGGCACATTCAGAGCAGCCAACTGCAGTGGCTCAGGCTGCCTGAGGGTCAGGAGGTTTCTTCCAGGCATCCTTGTAGATGGATCTGAAGCATCTGTGTTTGAGTTTAATGAAACAAAGGCCACTGTAAATCATAACATAACTCATAAAAGAACTTTCCTTGTAAGAGTGTAGTACGAGCTGTCTGGCTTTGATCTTGCCAGATGCATTTCTACCTTGAGGCTTTTTTTTTCCCAATTCCTATTTTAACTTGCTGTATGTGTAGTATTGGCAACCCTCAGCAGATGTTTTACACTGTTGAATTTGTTCAGGGGGTTTTATTTTTTTGCTTCTTTTATGTTACCATTGGAAAAATTCAGAGGACAGTCAAGGTTAGTAGAAATGAGAGGAAAAGAAACAGTGCAGCTGCTTTTCAGCTTCATTTTATATGATTGCCCCAAACAAGTTAGCCAAGATCAAACTCTTTGTAAAAGTGTTACTTGGCATCATAATCATGGAATGGTTTGGGCTGAAGGAACCTTAAAGCTCATCTCAAAAACTGGGACACCTCCCACCAGACCAGCTTGCTCCAAGCCCTGTCCAACCTGGCACCAGTGTCCCACCACCTTTAGAGTGAAGAATTTCTTCCTAATATTTCACCTAAACCTACCCTTCTTCAGCTTACAGCCATTCTCTGTGTGCTGTCCCTCCACCCCTTGTCCCAGGTCCCTCTCCAGCTCTCCTGGAGCCCTTCAGGCTCTGGAAGGGGCTCTGAGCTCTCCCTGGAGTCCTCTCCAGGTGAACATTCACAGCTCTCCCAGCCTGGCTCCAGAGCAGAGGCATTTCCATGGCCTCCTCTGACCTTACTACTCTCTGAGTAAATAATTTCTCCCTCACTTCAAATCTAAAGCTGCAGTTTTAATTGCTCAGTAGCAGTTTGTCCATAGAGTCACAATTGTCCTGTTGCTCTTTACTCTGTAAAGTCCAAACAAAAATTTCAAAGGCACCACAAAATCTGCAGCCTTTGGAACAAGATCTTAAACAAGCTAAATCTTGGCTACCTTTTGTCTGCTGACACAAGGTGGAGATTTCTTTTGGAGAATGAAATGTTTGGAGATTTCAGTGCTGCCCTTTTGCACTCAGAAAGAACTTGCTGAATTCTGGAGCTCACGTAGTTCTTTCCAGCAGGTGGAGCATCAGCTCATTTACTGACTGAAGGCACAGGAGGAAAAAAGAAATGTCCAGCTCAGCTTATAATGACAGCAGCTCTGTGCCTGGCTGCCCTGGGAGGCCAAGGGAGGAGTATCTCTCTCCTGAGAGACCTTTGTAGCCATGAATTGCACATATCCACAGTCTTACCCTCATACAGGCTTCTGTTTTCATCTTGTCGAGCATAAAGAGGAAAGAAGTAGGAAAAGTATCCAGGCAAGGCCAAAGCCTTTTTATCACAGCTGTTGGGGTTTGAGTGACTGTTAGATTTAGAAAAAAATAGGGAATTCTGTATCCTATAAACATGAAGATTTTCCCAGAAATCTTCAACTGGTGTGTTTTTGTGAATATGAAAATGAAGAATTTTAAACAGGAGAATTCTCACAAAGAAATTCTTTATTGAAAATAAGTTTTTTGCCATGCTCCTCTTAGCATCAGTAGGAACTGTTTTCCTTTAAATGTCTGGCTCTGGCTCCCTGAGTATTTCATTTACTAAAGAGTCTTTGCAGGTAGAAGTTCTCTGGGGAAATGATGGGAAGGAAAAAAAAAATCAACCTGTCCAGAAGAGTCAGTGTAGGTACCTGAGCCATGTGTGAAGAGGAATTTTGTCTGCTTGAACAGCACCTGCAGTGGGAGAGAAATCCCTGCAGGGGCATGATGGAGACATGCCCAGGGTGTAAAGGCAGAGATGGAGCAGTGCTCAGGGCATTATTGGGCATCTCCAGGGTATAAAGGCAGAGATGGAGCAGTGCTCAGGGCATTATTGGACATCCTTACGGTATGAAGGCAGAGATGGAGCAGTGCTCAGGGCATTATTGGCCATACCCAGGGGTAAAGAAGCAGTGCTCAGAGCTCCCTCCCTGTCCTGCCCAGAGCCCCTCAGACCTGGGCTGGCTTCTTTAGGCTCATCACAAACCACAGCAGCACATTTTAATGGATGATCTGGTGTAATCAAAGTGTCAGGATTGTCCTACATGAGCATCTTGTACCCAGAAGATTTTTGATGTAAGTTCATGTCTGTAGCTTTTCTTGTTACAGCTTCATATCCCTTCAGAGTTAATTTGTAACTATGCCTCCATGCTCCTTTCAGGCCTTATTTATAACTACCCAGGTACAAGGAATACTGTTAGAGAGTCACTGCCAGTCTCTCCATTCTAACAATCACACTATTTTATCTCTTTATTCTCTTATCAGCAGCCCCTGTTATCTACTGCCTCGGCCTATCCAAAACACTTATCAGAATTTAACTGCAATGTCATGAATTAAAAAGGATGTTCTGCCAATGTTAGGCGAGTGGGAATTAATGGCCACTAATATATTCTTTGTCAGGTTTATCACCTGGAAGTATCAGTGAAGTGGAAGAGAGTAGGGATTTTTTGTTTCTCTCTTAAGGTAATCTATAAAACATTAACCAGACAAACTGTTATGAAATGAAAACGTTTCAAATTGCATAGAATATTTTAGAAATCTTACCCCTTGAAAAACAGTCTTTTATTCATTGTTAACAATTATGGGACTGTTTTCTGAAGTACTTTGGAGTAGAATAGTTACTTGTCTGGAATGTCTGTGTTGAGCCACAGAGCTTGTTCTTGACCTGCCCCCTCTGTAATCCTTTCAGGATTACACTGAAAGAAAGCTGTATCTCTAATTTATGAGCAGTGTTCTATTATCTAGTCCTTGTTGTTATTTTTAAAGTTGTGACTCTCTATCTCTTCCCACTTTGTCATCTAACTCCACCAAACAGGTGAGTAAATAACTTCCCTCATTAAGGTGTGAGGCATTTTCCTATTCATTGAATTATTGGAATGATCCTTTGCCACGTGATCTAAAAGAATTAGGATCATTTCTGGAAGCTACCATGGGAGATTAAAAATAACAAGTGATAGAGATTTCTTAGTTTCTTTACAAATGATGAATTTTATATGGGAGTTTCCAGGCAACCAGTGTGTTTGATGATTATTAGAGCAGAGATCAAAAGAAGTAATCAGTTCTCCAAGACATCTTTGACTTCCCTGAAATTCAGCAATGTGAAATCACCATCTGTCAACTCAAAAGCAACCTGCAGGAGTCAGGGTGGAACTTGTGCCCATCTTTTTATTGGCAAATAGGTTATTTTGCAGTGCAGATCCACATTATCTATTTCTAAAGTCCAGAAAGAAATAAGAGCAAATAACTCCTGCAGTAAATCAAAATGAGTAAACACACCAGTGTTGTGGGAACTCGAGTTACACTCTTAATTTCTTCTATCTGTTGTTTGTTGTGAAGTGAGAATTTGACAGCAGTTAGAAACAGAGATATATTTTCCATGTGTGGGCTGATGCCAGATTTTGTGCTGAACTTTGTTCTTCTTTTCTCTGGAGCTGGAAGGTTTATTTTGTGTTTGAAGGTTTCTTTAGCTGCAGTTGAGAGATTGATGCTGATGGCATGGTGTGGTGTGCACCTTGAAGTGGGCAGCTGGAAATTGCTGAGTGCTCTTCTGTGAGGTGAACTCTTCTTGTAATCCCTTTGTATTAACTTTCATTTTATTAGTTTTTTAGGAAGCAAGATTAAAACATGCTGCTTACTGTTAAAGTCATGTCTGACAATACTCATTCACAGCTCCAATCCTTTAACTGCAGTTACTTCAGAATTCCCTCAGAATTTTATTTGGTTGTAAAATCAAATTTGGAGAGAAGTTTTCCAGAAAGATTATCATGTTTCAGTCAATATGGTTGGAAAACACTGATAAGCTTTGACATACAATTGTTTCATCACATCCAGCAAAGTGATGAGACCTTTCTGCTAAAGTCATGCTTGAAGAATTCAGCTTGAGCACTTCAGCTCATTGTGATTTGTGAGGGCTGTAGGTAAGGCTTGCATGCCAAAGCAGTTCTGAAATATATTAATAAATTTAATTTCAAAAGTCTGAAATAAGATTTTACTTGATCTCCTGGAGGCATTGCAAACAGGCTGAGCCTTGACAAACAAAGCACATGTGAAAAGTGCTTTTATGGAAATGATTTGCTGAACTTTACCTCTTTGGGCTCATATTCTGCAATTCCATTAGCAGTATATCTTTGCTGGCAAAACATTACTGTGTTTTTTGCTTTTAGTTGGAAAGTTACACAATTAAAACCAGAGACTTTTAAAATGGATTTATTCTGGATTTCCCAGAGCAGAGTTTTTAATCTGTAATAGTTAAAACACTAAAAGCTTTAAAGTAGAAATTAGGTAATATTAATTCACTGTGTTTGCACACTTCCTATGTATATAATTTCACACTTTATATAGAAAATACAATAGAGCTGCAATCCTTACTCTCCTCTGTTTGCCATGATTTGCAGAGCAGTCCCCTGTACATGACTGTCCATACATTTCTGTAATGTGGCTGTGGAAGATTTCTCCTACTGCTGGGATCAAAACATGGGAAAAATCACCAGAATTTGGCAAATGCTGGTTATTTAAAAATTTTAAATATTACCAGAAATTTGAAAAATTACCAGAATCAAGAATTTGGCTTGATTGCATTTTTTGCCACTAGTGCCAGGTGTAGGTTCAGACAAAAGGAAGTTAAAACACCACACAAGGCCATAAATGTAGCAGATAACACTGATAAGGGATCTAACCCATGGCTCTGTCTCCTAGGTGAGGAACATTTTCTAAACTTTTCAGACATTTTCAAACTTTTCAAACATTTTTAAACTTTTCAAACTTTTCAAACATTTTCAATGGATGCCCTATATAAGTACTTATCACTTATCAGTGAGAGGAAAGTTGTGGGAAGTGAGTCTCAGCTACTTAAGAGTTTTGTCTCCATTAAAATTTTCAAAAACTCCTTTTAATGCTTGGAATACAAGAAAATGGCAATCTCCTAGCCCAAATATGGGCATTAGGAATGAAAAATGGTAAAAACTCATCAGTAAACTAATCTTTGGAACAAATTTTTCTGCATTGTGGATGTTATTTGACATCAGGCAGCAGAGCATGAAAAATAAATCTGCTGCTTCAAATCTCTTTGACAGCGATTAGAATTTTGCACAGGGAGAAAGAAAAATAGAAATCTGTGGAAGGATAAATAACTGAGGTGCTTTTGTAGTTTTGCTGTCCTCTATTTCAAAGAGTGGGGCTGTACAAAAACCTGGCTTTTGCTTCAGGAGCTGCAGCTCTTGTCCAGCTTCACTGTGGATGGCTGTGCTGCAGGGCCAGCCAGGGACAGAACTGCCCTGCTGAGGTGCCTGTGAGGGAAAAAAAGGTCAGAAAAAGCCTGGCAAGGTGGTCAAATGTGCAGGTGGCAGCTTCTGATAGAGTATGTGAAGAGACCAAGTAGCAGGAGCTGTCCTGATGGTGGAGAAGTAAAAGGTACAACACAACTCAAGTCACAGTGATCAGGGATAGGAAGGAGTTTAGTCCTTGGGAAGAGGAGAAAGTCCCAGGTGCACACTCAGGTCATGTGAAAATTACAGGAAACCTGAATTTTTACAGCTTAGGAATTATATATAATTATACTAGGAAGAAATAAAGACATTTGTAGCAGTTTGGAGGGGAAAAAGCCCCAAAGAACAAAAAGCAAAATCTTTCATGAGTGAGTCAGTAGTAAGAGCAAGGGCAGTGGGACAGAGGGAACCACTGATGGGTGGCATCAGGAATACTTTAAATACCTTTCTCCTTCACCTGTAAACTTAGAACTAAAGCTGGAGTGAGTTAGAGACTTCAGGAAATAAGAGTTTCCAGTTGTCTGGAAATAATGACATGTCATCTTGTGCATCATTCATCATGGACAGACTGAGCAGAGGAGGGATTGGAGCAGTGTGGTCACTTTAAGAGTGTGAAAACTACAAAAGAGAAAAAAGCCAACCCATGTAAAGAGGTGAGAAGATAGAACTTGAGGAAGTGTAAATCAGCCAGAGTAACTGTTAGAATGATCCTAGGGGGGAAAAAACCCCAAAGCAGCCATTTCTGTGCATGTTGAACTTTTCAGGAGAGAAATGCAGTCACTGGGGATTGTGGAGAGTAGGTTATACCAAAGGGGATGGTTAAACAACAGCCTTCAATAAATTTTTGGTTGAGACCAACTGGAGAAGAGTGCTAGGTAACAGAAAGGCAAAATTACAGTATGGAATACTGGTGATACAACTGGATAGCTGGGTAAGAAATAAAGAAATATAAAATTTCTTTATTTTGGCCAGAGCAGCTGTGTACCCAAATACAGATGTGTGGGTCTCACAGTGCAAAAACAGGTCTGGTCACAGGGTAAGCTTGATTAATGTGTTAAAAAGAGAACAGAGCCTGAGGGATAGAGGCAGCACTGTTCCTGAGGGACATGTGGGTAAGGCCTCTGAACTTTCCAGCTGGAGGTAGAAAGAACCACTTGGAAGAAGCAGAGGAATGCAACAGGAATGGGTAGAAATCCTGGAGAAAAGCCTTGCAAAGAAGGAAGGAATCAGAGCCCCTCATTGAAAGGAAGATTGGAATTATAAATGCTGAGATACTTAAATGGCTGCTGCAGGGAAGGAAATTATACTTTCTGTGTGCCTGTGAGGGATCAGATAAAAAATTATGGGCTAAACTTTCAACAAGGAAGATTGAGGGGGGACATTAGGAAAATCCTGCTGTTATGAAAGCAATCTTGAGAAGTGAGATAAAGCACTTGGGAATGTGCAGGCTCCATTTCTGGAGGCTTCCTTGCTGTGTTGGGATGATGTCGCCTTGTGTGTATCAGGAATAGTTCCTCTGACCAGGTGAGCAGGCTGCATCACCTCTCAAATCCCCATTTTTAGTCTTCAGGTATTAATAATTATGAATTTTAAATTTATGAGACACATTCCCCATCAAAGTTTGGCCCAAGATAGGAAGGGAACAGATGAGCTCTGCCAGCACAGTTAGTTGGAAGCTGCACTTCTTTTTGCTCCCAAGCTTTTTATTGGACTGTGACTCATTTCTTGGGGTTCTTCTTTGCCTTTGTGTGCCCTGACTGGCAAAAACAGTGCCCTTCTATAGATGCCCTATATAAGTACTTATCTTCATAAATTGGAGTTGATTATAGGAAGTTTATGTTATTTATAGGAAAAATACAAGGAACTCAGTTTTGACGAATCATTTTAACTAATGGAAATTTCCATCATGTATAGTTAATTTTAAAGGAATGTAATAATACCACAACAATAGTTCCACTTAAAACTGTTCTTGCAAAATTGATTCTCAAGCCTAGTTCCTGGGTGCATTTGAAATAATTTTCTGACTAGAAACAAAACCAAACAGATTTGATTTCTGTTTATCTGTTGTTTCTGAGATGAGGTTGAACCCGACCAGTATTGCAGAGAAACAGAGAATAAATGTCTTTAGGAGGAAACCAACTATTTTCAGGAGTCCTTCAGTGGAGCAGTTCTTGAGCCAGGAATAGCAGCAGTGATTGTGCCTTGGTGGAGTGGCAGCGACCCTGAGAGCGTGGCCAAAGCTTTAAAGAGCCATGGTGAGATCCAGGACAGAGGGGCAACACTGCTCTGATGAGAACTGAAACAGCACAGCTGAAACGTGCCCCATTTACCACATCATTAATATGTATTTGGGGCAGGTAGGAGGGGAAATCATCGTAAAGGAGCATATTGGGCATGCTGGAAGCTTGTGTGAATTAGCCATTGAGATTTGCGCTGATAAAAGCCCTCTGTGTGCAATTATGCATTTATGATGATCTTTAGGCCCTAAAAGTGTGAAGCTGACCCCATTGTGTGTTCCTGTGCCTTGGAGGGAGCCGAGGCTGCCAGCCCAGGGTGTTCCAAGATGGTCGGTCCTGCTGTGCAGGCAGCGCCCGCTCCTCTCTCCTCTCTCTCCTCTCTCTGCATTGTTCGGGCAGCTCTTCCCTGCCTCTATAAACAACCGTGCCGCTGATTAATGCGCTCGCATTTGCCACTTAGAGCTGGTTTAGATAGAGGCAGGGAAGTCATTAAGGGCTTGGCAGCAGTCCAGGGTACATCTGGGACTTGGGAGCTGCCGCTGGGGCAGGGAGGAGGGCGGCGGGCGGGAGCTGGGGCAGGGGAGAGGACGCTTGGCACAGGAAGGAGCTGGGGCAGGGAGGAGAGCGATGAGGCTGGAGCTGGTGCTGGAGCAGGGAGGAGGGTGATGGGCAGGAGATGGGGCTGGGAGAGAGAGGAGGACACTGGGCAGGAGGCATAAATGGGGCTGGGAAAAGGGAGGGGGAACACCAGGCAGGAGATGGGGCTGGGAAAGGGAGGAAGGCACTGGGCAAGAGGCAGGAGGAAGGAGGAGGATGCCAGGCAGGAGGAAAGAAGAGGGCACCGGGCAGGAGGCATAGATGGGGCTGGGAAAAGGAGGAGGACACTGGGCAGGAGATGGGGCTGGGAGAGGGAGGAAGGCACTGGGAAGAGGCAGGAGATGGGACTGGGAGAGAGAGGAGGGCACTGGGCAGGAGGCATGGATGGGGCTGGGAAAAGGGGGGGCACCAGGCAGGAGATGGGGCTGGGAAAGGGAGGAGGGCACTGGGCAAGAGGCAGGAGGAAGGAGGAGGATGTCGGGCAGGAGGAAAGAAGAGGACGCTGGGCAGGAGCTGGGGCAGGAGGAAGGAGGAGGACTCCAAGCAGGGGCAGGAGGAAGGAGGAGGACTCCGGGCAGGAGGAAGGAGGGAAGACTCCAAGCAGGGGCAGGCGTTCGGCAGCGCCCGCGTCTTGTCTTGGCTGACTTTCAAAAGCGACAGAAAAGCAGCTACGGGCGCTAATTGTAGCCAGGTCCCAAAGTGAAAATGTTTTGTGACAGTTGAAAGAATTTAAAGAGGAAGGAAGATCGGTTTAGTGTCAGCTGCAATTAGATAATCAAAGCTTAAAAATCCTGCTCTGTTGATACCTTCACCTAGAGCCGGGGAGCGGAGCTGGGAAGGGGGAGGAGGGCTGTGCTGGAAAGGGCATTTCCATAGCCAGTGCAGCCGAGGCCCGGCCGAGCTCGCAGGTTGTCTGGGCGCGCGCTCGCACAGAGAGATTTTCTTGGCAGCTCTACAGGATGAGGCTTACACTGTACACAGCCGACATATTGAAGCCGGGAGCCCTGGAGAACGTAGAGGCAGGAGCAGAAACAGCTCTGCACACAATGTAGCGTCTCCTAGGATGGTTGGGCGGCTCCTTTCTTCAGGTATTTTATTACCCATCAGCCCTTTTTAGAGCCAAAAAAAGAGAGAAAGTAACCCTGACCCTGAGAAAATAGCATCTGCTTCTGTTAAATCAATTTATTACATAACATTTCAGCGAGAGAGCAGCAGCACAGCGTCCTGAGCTTTTGGCTGCGTTTCAGGTTTGATAAAATGGCGTCTTCGCAGCGAGCTGCTTGTAAAGATATGTTGCACTGAGCAGAAAAATGCAATGATTTGGTGTTTTCTACTGCTGCTTTTGTGTCAGAGGGGTAGCATTTAGTGGAATCTCTAGTAATAATGAAAAATCTTGTTTATTTTTTTGCTTGTTTTCTTAATGCATTTGAAAGCTTTCAGCATCAGAGGGAAGGAACTACGTTTGAATGTCGTAGTGCAGAAAATGAAAAGGGGATAACAGGCTTTCCCCCGTGTGGGCTTAGCTATGGTTTAGTTTTAAAATAAATAAAGCTGCTTTATTCAATGCTTCCATCTCTTTTCTGCCTTTCCACATTGTGTGTGTGCTGTGCAAGATTTCAGCTTCCTCAATCCATGAGACTTGTGAGTGAGCTTTTTAGGGGCTTCAGATAGATGCCAGTTTTCAAATCTGTCTCTGTGCTTAGAGCTGGATGCAGCAGGTAACCTGAAATGTTAGCACTACAATGCCCAAATTTTCTGCTTTTTTATATTTTGTGCTTCAGAACAGATGCTTATGTCATGTTTTCTTTATGAAATTAGGCTACATTTGATTTAGCACTTAAAATGTTCCTGGCGATTCCTATTTGATTCAGATTTAGAAAAACTCATTTGTCGTATTTTAAAGATCTGCTCCCCTTGAATTGAAAACTATACTTTGAGGAGGGGAGAGAAAATAATTTGCCCTTTTTTTCCTCCTGTTCTGACTCAGGATCACTAACCTTTATGTGCCAAGGAAAATCCCCAGTGGGACTGTGAGTGGCCCTTGGGATTTTTCTGTGTTCTCCATGTCAGAGCAGGGAGCACCGTCTGTCATCTGTCCTTTGGGCAGCGCAGGGCGAGCCAGGGGGTCTGGTTGTTGTTACATGACAGACGTGGGCTGAAAAACAAAACAAGTCATAAGAGAGGAGTCACTGTTAGATCTGATTTAAAATGGGCTGAGCACAGTTTATTAATAATGTTCCATTAAAAGTTCATCGCAGGCTTTGCCATTTCGTACCCTGTCCGTGCTTTGGTTCCAAAGTCAGCTGAATGCTGTGTTATAGCTGAGGAGACAGGGATTTACTGCACAGCATTTAACTAATTACTGCAGTGGAAGCTATGAAGGTCCAGTTAGTTTTAACTCACCTGAATTTAAAAAAAATAAATATGATTGTAAATGAGATTTTCAGAAGAGGAGGGAAGTTGGGGTCAGTTGCTTGTACAGGCAGAGTATTTTCTTTTTTGAGAAATGCGTGCAACAGCTTCTCCCATTTCACTCTACTCATATTTTGCACTTGTAATCTATGTAAACATTAAACTGATTTTGTAACTAATTATTCATTACTCAACACAGCCAAAAATGTTTTCTGTTTTTAATAAGTACTGAATTGAAGCTGGTCAAGTATGTTGGCTACAGTGCATAATAACACCAGCAATCTCCTCCCACCCCATTAAGGATATTATTTAAAAAAACAGCAATCCAAAACAAAACAACTCCCTCATGCTATTATTTATACTGCTCTGAGCTGTGCATTTTCCAGGTCATGTGTATGGTTGCTGTTGGACAGAAGTTCTATGCTTGTTAAAAACAAATTTAAGCCATTATCCTCAAATTAATATTTCCTTCCTGATGGCTGAAGAAATGTTGTTGATCACTGCAACGATATTTTATAAAAGATGCATAATTAAGATATTGAAACACAAAGTATTAATTTAAAAATAGTTTCTCACTTTGTGGTGTCCCAGCAGTAGGATTTGCTAACATGGAATACCTGTGGTTCCTGTTCCTTGTGCCTTGTTTACAGTCTTTGCTCAGCTCACAGAGGAGGGATAGAAATGCTTCTGGTGGACTCAGTGCTTTTATTTCACATCTTTGCATAAATAAAGAGGAACCCATTCTTAAGAATTTTGAAAATGAGTTTCCCATTTCAATCTTAACAGCTTTGAAAAGAAAACAAAATATTGTGAATTTCTGTGAACAGTTAGTTTCCTAGAAAGTTGGAGTAAATATGCTTTTTCAAAAAACAAACAAACAGAAAAGTTCTCTTGATTTAATCGTATAAAATATTTCACATTCATTATTTTTCCTAAATGTTTAAGGTTGTTACAGATTAGGTAAGGCTGTGCTACTCATTATTTATTTCATAGCAGCAAGTCCCTTTTAGTTAAAATGGAAAAAAGCCTTTTTGTTATTTGCTTCTAGAGACAAGAATATCAAACTTACATTACTTTATTCAAGATCTGTATTCAAACTCTTGGTTTGTCTGACAGCTAAGCCCCAATTTCTGCAGGTGTCTGTTCATGCTGTGAATTCTTTTTTCCATTTTCTTCATATGTCTTTTTCTTGCGAGCTTTGTGACAGCAGCCTTGGTGTTACAACCGATTGTTGCAGTGTGTGTTGGACACTCTGAGGTTATTGCAAAGTTTTTTCTGTGATTTTTGAGCTGTGATTTGTGGGAGGCGCCAGCAGGACCCCACTGCTGCTCCACAGAGGATCCCTGATTTCACACCCCATTCACAGAATTGCTGTCATCCCTACCACAGCCACCACTGCCAGATTAGCCCGTGGGTGTTGTTGGGGGAATCATCTGAACCTCAGGGAGAGTGGGACAGGACAGGGAGCACCTGGGTTTGCAAAGCCTTGGGAAGCCCCGGGGTTGGAGCTGCACGTTCCTGGGGGAATCTTGCCAAGCTGTGCTTGGCCAACCAAGCCCAGGCACTTGGCCATTTTCTACTCTTAACATAGACATCTCTTTGGTTTTAATAATTCTTCTCCATCAAAATTTTATTTTCTTCTTGGTTTCTCTTACTGCTCCTGAAGATCTGGTCTTGTGTTTAACAAATTATTTTGCTCCCTACTCTCAGCAATCATTCTAAGCTATTTTTTAATCTTCAATCCCTCTCCTTTCCTTTATTTTGTCTCCTAAGTCTTCTCAAATTTGAGCACTGCTTTAACCAGTGTCTTTGGGGAGAGGAGAAAGAAACTGCTTAAACAAGCAGCTGCCTTTCATCTCATCAGCCATGGTGCTGTGAGCATGGAGACGTCCTGGGTGCTCTCCTGATCCTCCTTCCCCAGCCTGCCCTGCAGGGCTCTGCTGGGGCAGCACCTGCACACGGAGCTGAGCTTTCAGCTTTGAGGAGACCTTTCATTGGAACAATGGATTTCCAGCCACTTTCAAATCCTTCTGTCAGCCTCAAACGCAGCCCTGAGTCGCACCACCCACAGGGTTGAATAAAATCTCCTGTAACTCCTCTTATCTGATTCCTTGGTTGCCTCAACTTCTTATCTTCTGGCCTGGCCTGCTGCTGCTTTTTTCCCTTTGTTCATTCCTGCTCTGCTAAGAATGTTCCTCAGCTCATTTCTCTGACCCTGCTGACCCTTTTTAAGTCCTTGCACAGCCTGCCTTCCCCTTCCATGTCTTATCTGGGATTCAGGGCTCGGTTTAACACCTGTGTAGCAAATCTTAGATCATCAGGTAAATGTTCAACGTGCTGTAGCAGTGGCTGTATCCATCCAGGAATAACTGGATGCTTTCTTCCTTTCCAGCCATTGCATGTAGAGGAAGGAATCCAGGTAAATCCAAGTGGTTCTGTTCACATTCTTTCAGGTTTTTCATGTGCTTGTCAATTATTATGGAAGAAATTCTTCCCTGTGAGGATGGTAAGGCACAGGGTGCCCAGAGCAGCTGTGGCTGCTCCTGGGTCCCTGGCAGTGTCCAAGGCCAGGTTGGACAGGGTTGGAGCACCCTGGGACAGTGGGAGGTGTCCCTGCCCATGGCAGGGGGTGGAATGAGAAGATTTTTAAGGTCCCTTCAAACCTAAGCATTTCTGTTTTCTGTGATTATTTAGGTCTTTTCCTGGTATGATGAGAAGATAGATAATGAACTAAGACTGTTTTTCCTTTCCTCTCTCTAAAATGCTTTCTTCTGCTTCAGTCAATTATTTTTTTTTTTTTAAAGCAATCTGGGTTGGTTTAGCATGTTAGTTCTTCATCTTGCAAAGTCTTCATAAAGCAACCAAGCAACCACCTTAAAAAGCTACAGGTAAAATGTGTGAACAAGACTTTGTCAGAGAGAGAGAGAGAGAGCTTTTTCTCATCTCTGGAGTAAATTTTGCAGTATCAGAACACCTCTAATTAGAGGAGCTAATCACACCAACATATTTCTGATTTAAATTAATTCATATTAGGCATTCATTGTTAACAACTTGTTTGGGAGATTTGTTGCATCCATCTTCCCCACAAAAATATTCATTTTATTCACAAAAAGAGTACAAGCCATGTTGCAGCAGATTCAAAGCAAGTTAAAATAATTGACATCCAAAATTTGGTACTTTGATATGTGCAAGCAGTTAAGAGCAGCTCTTCTGCAGATTGGATCAGACTGAAATACTTGTTACCAAATTCCTGTCAGAAGAATCTGAGAGAAATAATCTTGCACAGAGCAATTGGGATGGAAAGGAAATGCAAAGCCTTGACCAAAGCTTGAGTTCTTAACATGAGGCGTGTTGTGCCTTCCAGTTCATCGTCATACTCAAGCTGCTCAAGAGCTTTTGGTTAATTTTTGGGTTAGTGTCTGTGTTTGGGGCTGTGACAGTGCTGAAAAGGCACAGCATCACTTTTCATTGGCTTGGGGATACAGGGGATTGTGTGTACAAATCCCAAATGATGTATAAACCACGAGTAAAGCCTGTGAGAGGTAAGTTTCCTGACAAAGCTGTCAGTTATTTAGAGATGCCCAAGTTCTCTGCTAAAATATACATTGGTGTTTATAACTGGCACCTAACAGAAAAGGTTGCTTTCTGGATTTGTTTCTTTGTTTCCAAGAAGGGTTGCAAACCTAAATACTGTATGAGTTTTCTGTGTTGTGATGCGAGTGTGTATGTGATATCTCAGGGCAGGATGACATTTTACATTTTTTTATTGAATGCACTTTCACTGTGTTTCTCTGAAGAATGAGAATTGAGTCAAAATAAATGGTAAGAGTCTGCTAGGTACTCTTCTGTTTTTTTTCCAAATTTGCTTTTTAGACTTTACACATAAATTACTATATTTGCTCTTCTTATTTATTGCCTGCTTTTTATTTTTACTGGTACACTAGGGGCTACAAAACACTTCTCTGTTCTAAAATGAAATTGTTCAGTTATTTTAATTGAGAATTTTTTTCAGATTTAAAACACCCAAACAAGTTAATAGGAGCATCGTAGTGAGGAAAATTGTAGCATTGTAGTGAGGAAAATTGCTGTATTATGTTAGAGAATGTACTCTAAATTTTAGCAGAATGTAATGTTGTAACTAGTGATGTAAAACAGTGCTTTTAATAGAGGGCTTTTGCAGTGCTTGAACAGTGGACTCATTTTTAACCTTGGATCCTTTCAGATCTCAGCCACAGTGGATTGGGAGACCATTATGAGAATTCCCACTGGGGACAGCAGCCCGCTTTCAGGAGTGAAGGCAACTGCAGCTGGGATAAAGTGATAATAGACAGGACTGACAAGGAAGCGTGGCCTTCCATTACCGGAGCTGAGACTGAGTCTGCCTCAGAATGTACTACAGACACTGACTCTGCCTCCAACTGTGGCTCAGAGAACAGTAGCATGGCTACAGGGAGTGCCCAAGGCAACTTCACTGGACATACAAAGAAAACTAATGGCAATAATGGCGCCAACGGAGCACTCGTCCAAAGCACTTCTAACCAGAGTGCCCTTGGAGCTGGTGGAGCCAACGGCAACGGCAGCTCGGCCAGGGTGTGGGGGGTGGCTGCGGGCTCCAGCTCTGGCCTAGCTCACTGCTCTGCCAGTGGTGGGGATGGAAAGATGGACAACATGATGGGAGACGGTAGAAGTCAGAACTGCTGGGGTGCTTCCAACTCGAATGCTGGCATTAATCTTAACCTTAACCCTAATGCCAATCCAGCTGCCTGGCCTGTACTTGGACATGAAGGAACTGTGGGAGCAGGCAACCCTTCCAGTATTTGCAGTCCAGTCAGTGCCATAGGTCAGAACATGGGCAACCAGAATGGGAACCCAACAGGCACCTTAGGTGCTTGGGGAAACTTGCTGCCGCAAGAGAGCACAGAACCACAAACGTCCACTTCTCAGAATGTGTCTTTCAGCGTACAACCTCAGAACCTTAACACTGATGGACCAAATAACACTAACCCCATGAACTCTTCACCAAACCCTATCAATGCAATGCAGACAAACGGACTGCCGAACTGGGGGATGGCCGTGGGCATGGGGGCCATCATCCCGCCCCACCTGCAAGGCCTTCCTGGTGCTAACGGGACAGCGGTTTCTCAAGTCAGCGGGGGCAGTGGTGAAGGAATGGGCAGTTCAGTATGGGGGATGTCCCCAGGTAATCCTGCCGCAGGAAACAGCAATTCTGGGTTCAGTCAGGGGAATGGAGACACTGTGAACTCAGCATTAAGTGCTAAACAAAACGGATCCAGCAGCGCTGTGCAGAAGGAAGGAAACGGAGCGAACGCGTGGGACTCGGGGCCTCCCTCCGGCCCCGGGGTCCTGGCGTGGGGCAGGGGCGGTGGCGGGGTTGGCAGTGTGCATTCTGGAGCCTGGGGCCACCCCAACCGCAGCGCCAGCAACGGCGTCAACGGCGAGTGGGGCAAGCCCCCAAACCAGCATTCCAATAGCGACATCAATGGGAAAGGATCAACAGGGTGGGATAGCTCGAGTGTTACCAGTCCCAATCCTGCCATGCAGCAGGGCAATGAACAAATGAACTCTTGGGCCAAAGCTGCGGCATCTGGCACCACGGCTAGTGAAGGAAGCAACGACAGCAGTGGGAGTCAAAATGAAGGCAGTACTGGGAGGGAGGGGGCTGGAGAGGGCAGGAGGAGAGACAAAGGGATGATAGACCAAGGGCAAGTTCAGTTGCCAAGAAATGACCTTGACCCCAGGGTCCTGTCCAATACGGGGTGGGGACAGACCCCTGTGAAGCAAAACACTGCCTGGGAATTTGAAGAGTCCCCAAGGTCTGAACGGAAGAATGACAATGGAACTGAGGCCTGGGGTTGTGCAGCTACTCAATCTTCAAACTCAGGGGGGAAGAACGATGGGTCCATCATGAACAGTACAAATACCTCTTCAGTATCTGGGTGGGTCAACTCTCCACCAGCAGCTGTTCCAACAAATACAGGTTGGGGAGACAATAACAACAAAGCACCAAATGGCCCAGGGGGGTGGGGAGAGTCAGCAAGCTCTACTACTGTTAATAATGCTGCTGCTGCCAAAAGCGGCCACACTTGGAGTGGGACCGCAAATCAGGAGGACAAATCACCTACCTGGGGTGAACCTCAGAAACCCAAATCTCAAAACTGGGGAGATGGACAGAAATCAAATCCAAGCTGGACTTCAGGAGGTGGAGACTGGACAGATTCATCATCTGTTCCTGGACACTTGGGTGATGGGAAGAAGAATGGATCTGGATGGGATTCTGACAATAGATCGGGGTCTGGCTGGAATGATTCCACAAAGTCTGGGACCAGTGGGTGGGGGAATGGCACAAACAGCAAGGCTAATACAGGTACAAGTTGGGGGGAATCTTTAAAGCCAGGCCCCCAACAAAATTGGGCTAATAAACCCCAGGACAACAATGTGAGTAACTGGGGAGGAGCTGCTTCTGTAAAACAGACGGGGTCAGGGTGGGTTGGTGGGCCAGTGCCAGCCAAACAAAAAGAGAACTGTGAGGCAACTGGCTGGGAAGAGCCATCTCCACCGTCCATTCGCCGCAAGATGGAAATCGATGATGGTACCTCAGCTTGGGGCGACCCAAATTACAACAACAACAAGACTGTAAACATGTGGGATAGAAATAATCCTATAATTCAGAGCAGTACCACAACCAACACCACCACCACTAGCACCATTATCAACACCAACATGGTTGAACCTCAGCCATCGCACCAGTCAAGTGCCCAGCCGAACCGGTCCCCGCTGCTTGGCCCAGGTATGGCAACAGTTTTGTGAAATATTTCATAAAATAGGTGAAGAAATGCTTTATACCAGTACCAATTGCTGGATGCTGTCTGTCCTGTTGGTGTGTTGGGTAAAAATCCTGTGTTTATGTCCAGAATATGTTTGTTCCTTTTCTCTGAAGCTCTTGTCTTGAGGACAGAACCCATGGAACCTGACACAAATTTCCATAATCTAAATGAATGTAAGAAAGGCTTGAAGCAATATTTAGTCATTGGCATGGTTTTAGATTGTGGATCCATGGTCATTTTAACATCTCTTGCACAGTTATTTAACACCTTTTAATTCAGCCATTTGAGAGGCTGGGGGATTTTGGCAAACCTTTCTTCTGTTATTTTCTGCTGTCCCCACTGCGCAGGCTCAGTGTGTTTAGACAGTCTGCATCTGTTTCTTTTCTGCAAAACATCTCTTGGCAACAGATGTTTGTTAACAATTGCATGAATTTAGGCTGCTGCTGTTTCTCTGTCCAGCTTGTCTTTTATGAAGAAATGGTTCTCAGGGGTCAGGCACAGGCAGTGTCCTGGATTTTGTGTGGTTCTCAAAAAGCAGGTCTGATTCAAGGTGTTATTTAGGGTTGCTGAAGTTAGGTTATCCTAACTTCAGCTGTGTTTCAAAGACAAGGTTTTAGACATTTAGGAATTTTTCTAATCAAAGGCAAGGTGCTGTTGCAGACAAGCAACAAGGAATAAAAATGCATAAAAATGGGTAAAATGCTTAAAAGAGAGGTATTTAAATTAAAGTTACTCTAGCAGCCCATATCTATATCATGACCACAGACCTCTCCAAAATAAATCTAATCATGCAGTACTCTTTTAAATTCTCCATCTGAGGTTTGTTTCCAGGTTTTTGTTTCATCATGGTCATGGCTAAGAACTGACTTTTTAGCCACATTTTTCTCCAAGTGGGATTTATTCTCTCATTCCCATCCTTTTTCTCTTTGATGTTTTGGAGTGTTTCAAATTTGCTTTAATGTCTGTATAAAAATAGTTTTAGGTTCCCCACTCTGGTCAAATATGTTAACAGTAGAGGGTACCTATTTAATGAAATAATGTGCTCCAGAAGGAGAAATCTTTAAATGGCTTTGTACTTGGTCAGCCCAACATATGTGACTGCCTCATGTAATCCATATCTAAAACTTTATCCATGAAACAACAATTTAGATTCCTGAATTGTAATGAAAGTATCATGAAAGTGGATTTTTGTTTGGGTTGAGGTGAGGTTTTGTTTTTCATTAAGGTGATTTTTGGAGGATTGCTTTGGTGCTTCTGAAACTGTTCATACACAGCACTGCATTGTTAATGTTATTCAAATAATTAACACCTTTTAGAGGAAAACTTAACAGTCCTGAGCCCTTCAGATTTTGCAAATGGAATTTAAAAGCTGGTGTTAATCTGCAGGGATTCCTTTGGAGCATGGACAGCAGCAGAGGAAGGGTTTCTTTGAAGCAATTTGTTTACATATTCAGAACGCTGCTATGAGCACATAACCAACCTGCTCAAGTTGCCCCCAACCAGGTTCAAGTGAGTGTTGGGCTTCTTGAAAAATGTGAGCTAGAAAGATTCTAAGATCTTTTAAGATAAGCAGATCTTTGATCTTCTCCTTTTTTTTTTAATTTTCCAAGATAAGCAAAGCCAGCTTTAGAATATATTTAAGTCAGCATGCAGGAAAAATACAAAATGAGTAATAGTGAAGACAATTAAAAATATGGTTCTGACATGAAAATTTCGATCAAGTTGTAACAGGCATAAATTAAACCTTATACTTGGTATAGTACAACAATTCTGGATATAGTGTATATTAGGTATATAAATGTGTATTAGCAACTCTTGGTATAGTACAAGTATAAAGGTCAAACATGGAAATATTTGGAAGTTGTCACAGTCACACGTCCTGCAGGCAAAAAAGTGGATTTTAATTCTGCTGCACAGCCCTAGTTAGGAGTTCACAAAGGATTAACAGTTCCTTTTGGGATTGGAGTGTATGCTTTATTAGTTTGGAAACAGAGGCCGAGTTACAGTCTTGTTATTCAAGTTGTCACCCATCCCCAGAAGTTCTCCAGATCCTTTGAAGGCAGAACTTAAAAGCCATTGATGGGAAGCAGATGTTGGTAAACACTTGGTGAAAATAAGGAATGCTCTAAGGAGTTTCATTTTCCATTGGAAAAGAAGAGGGAAAAAAGAGGGGGAAAGAAATAGATAATGTGATAGATACAGTCCTTGCTGGTTATAGGAGCTTATTTTGAAGGTACTAGTGAATTACTTAGAAAGAGGGGCAGAAAGCTGGTGGGTTTGGCTTAGATTGGGGTTTAATCAAAATTGCTTGTGCATAATTCTTCCTAACATTTCTAACTCATGCAGCTTTGATATGAGGGGAATAAGAAATGAGAAATGGTTTTGCAAACAGAAATGATTTAAAGAGATTTTTGGATCACAAACAGCATCAGATCCTCCCTCCAAGTGCTGAGGAGTGGGCTTGATGCTTTCCTGCTCATTACATCAGGAGAGCCTGGCAGGGTTCCAGCATCCTCCAGCTGAGGAAAGAAACAACAGAAGATAGCACAGCCTTTCCTGTGGGGATTGTAGGTCACAAATTAAGGTCTCTGTGGTTACTAGAAAGTGAGGAGCTTAAGTTTAAAAAACCTGAATTGGGTCTAAGTTCTGAAAGCTCCAAAAATCTCTGTTCCTTTTATAATCCTGTGCTGCTGAGTGGCAGCTCACATGGCAGTGTTTTTCTTGCTTTGAACTTCGATCAGAATGGATTTGAAAGCAGCTCAGCTTTGGGCTCCTTTAGGGTGCTCGTGTGAAAGCCTAAAGCCCTCTGGTGGGTGCTCAGCCCATGAATAGCCAGGTTTTGGGGGGCAGCCAAGTGATGCTGAGAGAGCTGCCCTTGATTTTCACACAAGGGTGATGTCACTGCTGAAACCCAAATTAGAGCTTTCTGAATGCTCAGTGATGAACTGCAATCCCTTTCAGAAAATGAGACTCTCAAAGATTAAAGCTTGTAGATGGCTCTTAAATGTATATACATAAAACCCAGGATAATTAGTGTGTAATTAGTAAACAACATCTTTTCTGCCTAATATCTTCTTTTTTATCTATATAAAGTTCTAATATTTTGGTTTCCCTGTATTGTGCTCATGTGCTTTGGTATTTATCACGGACCAACAACTTGAAAGAAAACAATTTCTGCCATCCAAATAGCTATAGGGTTATTTTGAGGGAAAACAACTGCATCCTGCCACAGCTTAGTTAACATTTCACTTTCCCTTGAGGATTTCCTGTTGGCTGTGGCCCAATGTTAATTATGTTTTTATTTCTATAAAACAAAGCTCTGCCAATGTGTCCATGTTTATTACTTACTGGGATCTTTTCATTTCTTGCAATTCTAACAATGTTTAAAAACTTCAGTACTAAAACCTCACTTTCTTGCCAAAGAAGCCTTTAAATGGAGCACGTTCTGTTGTGAAACAACATTTGTGCAGATCTGGGTGGGTTTTGAGGAGCTTTTTACCAGAAGAGCTTAAATCTGTATTATTTTCATGATACAGAAAATAGGAAGTTTTCTCCAAGCAGAACTTTTGAAAATGTTTTGGCAGGTTCAGGTTTTGAGACTGCTCAAAGGTCTTGGTTTGCCTTCCCAACAGCCATGGGGACATTGATTCAAAAATGTAACTTCATTCACCTTTAAACTTTCTAAAACAGAATCATTTGGAGTCATAGGAAGATAGCACAGAGACAGCAGCATTGGGACAGCAGTATTTACACAGAGGGGGAACAGGTTTGCAATTGAGAAATGCTCCAGAATTTACAGACAGGGTAGTTCTTGCAGTGCATAGGTTATTTTTTCCAGCAGCCTTCAGGTTTTATTTACTAATTTCCTGCACTTAATTTTATCTGTTAAGATTGTTTGGAAAACTTTTTGTAGATTTATTTTGTTTGCTTTTATGTACTTGTACTATTTTCTGTTAGTAAAGGCTGGCTCTCCCATTATTTGTAATCCAATATTATTTCCTGCTCAGTGCATTTAAAAGCACTTAAAATAATTTGGACATGACACATCTGTGGCCTTTAGTTGAAGTTGTTGAATTTCTAAGGGCAACAGAGGAACCAGGTTTTTTGAGGTTTTTATAGCATAGCACACTTTGGCTTTTTAATGTATAAATTGTGTTTTCAGGATGATTTCCTAAATTAAATTAGGTAAAGTTTCTAGCAGAGGTTGCATGAAGCCAGGGGGATGTTAATACTGTGCACTGTCCCTGTTTGCAGTCTGGGTGGTGTTGTGGAGATGTTTTGTTTTGTGTTTCATTTGCCTGCAGTTAATCTTTTGCAGCTGCCAATATGATTTAATACTCACAGTTGTCTGCCAGTTGCCTCCTGAGTAGTGAGGCAGAAACTCAAACAAAGCCTCCCTTAAATAAAGTTGCCTAAAAAATACAAGCAGAAACCTTGAAATAAGCATTTCAGGTGCAACACCAAGGAAGCTGTCATGTTAAGTACAGGTTCATTTAGGTACATCTGTGGATCTGCCAGTTTATCTTCTTTGCACACCTTAAAATAACCAGAAATGTAAGGTACATTGCTGGAGCCTAAACCATGGCATTTTTGTTTCAAATGGAAATAGCTTGAATGAAACAGTGATATTTTGAGTTCATTCAGGAGCTCTCTTTAAATTCAGTGCCTCTTGCTGGTAGAGAAGGAGTTTTCTGAAGCTGCAACACACCAGTGGAGAGTTTGGCACCCCCTGTGCCATCTGCACTGGCATCAGTGTCTGAGAGAGCTGCTGTAAGGAATAGAGCCTAAGATAAATATATAATGCAGAAACACGGTATCAATGCACAGCTCTGGGCCCATCTATTTGATTGTTTTCTCTGCCAGGCAATGTTTGAGTTGTGTTTGGCAGTGGATGCTGCTGCAGCTTCTGGTAAGGGGAATTCTGTGGAATTCAGTGAGTTCTGCAAGGACTTGTTGCTCAGTGAACCATTATGTTTGGTTATTCCAGTGTATTTCAAGGTGCTGTTAGACACTCTCTTGCCATTGCCTACCTGTTCTGGGTGTCAATTTGTTAGAAAAAATGTTGCTCCTGCTTTTTGAAACCTTTCCAGAGTATTTTTACAGATGCCATTGTGGAGCAAAAAAAAGGAAATAATGCTGTGGCAAAGCAGCATCTGGTCATTCACTTAGAAAATACTCATCTTAATAACATTCATCTCCAGTGAAAAAGGAACAAGTTCCTAATTTAGCAGCCTAATTACCAGTGGAATTTTTAAGCAGACTGAATTCTACAATATTTGTGAAGATCTCAGCTGTCATGTAATGGGATGTAGGTTTTTTTACAATTGTAGAAAAATAGGTTACTGTCAGGTATCTGTAAGAATTTTGTTTTCTTGCTTGTTGTGCCTCTCTTTGTGCTGGTTTACAAAGTACCTTGAACTCCACCTGTGATCCAAGTCCTCTCTCCAGCAAATCTCTGGATTTTACAATGGCTGTAAATTCAGTTTACCCCTTTGCTGTGTTGGTCAGGTTGCTCTGCAGGCTCAGGAGCCCTGTGGCTGTTGCTGCCACGTTCAGCTGCAGGGCTGAAATCCTGTCAGATGGATTTAAGAGCATTACATTCAAGGCCAGCCAGACTAAAGCTGTTTCTTTGGAGTAGCTTACGTCTTCAGTGAGTTCATGTAATGCTCTGTAGGAAAACAATGGCTTCTACCTGCCATTCCCTGTGCTTTGATTATGGATTCTCATTGCAGTCTTGATTAATTCCCCTTAAAATAATATGTATTATAATGTAGAGGGTCAGTGATGAGGGATAGGTAGGTAACCATGGGCTGTAATCATAGCTTTAAGGAATACATTCAGCACAGATAATCTTCACTCAGATTAGGTACAATCAAACAGCATCTTACTGCCAGGGCATGAGAAAAGAAATTTTATAGTTTTTAAACAGTGAAAAGGAAATCAAATAGGTTAAGATCTTTCAAGGAAGCGAGGCCCAAGTCAGACTGGGGTCTTGGTCTCTGGAATTCTGGCCCTGGGCAGGTGGGAGCAGCTGCTCCCTGGGACCAGTGTGGTGCTCACTTGGCAGCCTGGTTGCTCCTGGCTCTGGAGAAAAGCCCTCTTTCTGTTGTGTTAACAGCTTGGCATTAGTATTGAATGAAGAAAAAACTCCTAAAACCAAATTTAAGGGATTTTTTTTAAACACACTTGACTACAGTCACTGTATGTACTTACTGGTCCATGCTCTTTCCAGAGAAACTCATGAGCAAAATTTAAACTTTTTTTGTATTATTTGATGAAGAAACCTTACCTCTCATCACTGTTCTCCTTGCCTTGCTCCAGCAGGCTGGGGAGAGATGCCTGCTGTCCACACCAAGAGTGAAGCTTCCTGGGGAGAGCCTTCCTCCCCTTCTGCTGCAGTCGATAATGGCACTTCAGCCTGGGGGAAGCCCCCCAGCAGTGGGACCGGGTGGGGAGAGAATCCTGCCGAGCCTGCAGGGACCTATGGAAGATCAAATGCTCCAGCTGCTGCCCCAGCACTGTGCAAACCAGGTACACACAGGGCTGCCACTGTCCTGCCAGGGGAGGGGGTTTGCTTTGCCACTTCTGCTTTTCTCTGCATCTCAGTCACAGGGTGCCCTTCATTATTTCATTCTCAAAACTGTGTTAGCTGTCACAAGGCCACACTAATCCAAATACCCAGTTAATTCAAAAATATGAATATGGTGCATCCATCTGGAAATTTAAAGGAGAGTAGTTTTGTGTGTTTGAAAAGCAGCATGGCAGAGGTGCAGGAAACTGTGAAACTGCAGAAGAACATGACAAGGACTTAAACCCTTGGTGTCTAAAAGAAACCTGTATTGGGATGAGAAGCAGTGGAGAGCAGTCAAGATAGAATTGATTCTGTAGGAAAAGCAACACCTGAGACCCACTAATGATAACAACCTCATGTTGGGTTAAACTGAGTGAGTGGGTGTTTTCTTCAGCCATTAAAACTGTTTCCAGGTTCAGGAACATCCTGAACTGCTTTGTGATTCCTAACTCGTGGTATTTAGCAAATCTCCTCCATCTCTGCATGTCCTGAGGGCCACTGTGATTGCTTTAGAATCTCCTCTTGGCTGTGCAGGTTGCCTAGAGATTCTCTCCTGCATAGTGAGACGTAGTTAGAATTCCCAGAAAACATAAAAGGGGGAGTGAGAACTCTTAAGATGAGTAATCCCAACTGTAAACAGAAAAAAACAGACTGAGGTGACACAACCTCGTCACAGAATGTGAAGTGTTCCTGCAGCCCACAAGCTCCTTTCAGATTCTCCATTCTTCAAGATGGGAATGAGTGTCTGAGCATTAATGACTTGGAAATCTGGTTTGTTCATGGAAGAATGTGGTAGGTAAAATGGTGAGATTTATTGAAAGCAAAATAGCACTTAACAAATGTGTGCTCATACTTTGCTTCCTTGTTCCTGGGAGAGTGGAGTGGCCATGACCACAGATCTTACTGGTTCTGGGAAAAGCAGGACTTGGAAGTTGCTGGATGTTTTCTTCTCTTAGAGAACTTCCTTTTTTTTGCTAGCTTCAAAGAAGACATTCTAAGCTACGTGATGAACCTCTTTGTCTCTTGAAAATGCTCACATTAGTACACTGGATATGGCACAAAAGACTATTTCTGTGGAATTTGCAGGAAACTGAATAATATTTTTCTTCTCCCACTTTCCCTCCAGCTTCAAAATCTATGCAAGAAGGCTGGGGCAGTGGTGGGGATGATGTGAATCTCAGTACTAGTCAGTGGGAAGATGAAGAAGGAGATATGTGGAATAATACTGCTTCACAAGAGAGCAGCTCCTCCTGTAATTCCTGGGGGAATGCCCCGAAGAAAGGACTTCAAAAGGTAAGACAAAAATAAAGACACTCTCTTGCAAGAGTGGAATTAGTGTAACGTTTGTAGAATAAGTTGTCACAAATTTGCTGGTGCATTACACCTGAAATTAAAGCTCTGACACCTGAACACAAGCACAGCTTGCCACTACAGTGGTTCAAGTACAGCCTACCTTGTTACCAGGGGAAAATGGGAGATCTTTGAATTTAGGTGGGTCAGATGCTTTGGGAGTTTTGTTGTTGTTGCCTTTGTTTTCTCTAAGTTTTATAAACTTCCATGTATTCTAAAGAAATGATAATGTATTAACAGAAAGAGAAGAAGGTGTTAAGGGGGCTTTCAGACACTTCCCATGGTGGTGGAAAAGCAAACATTGTGATGGAGCTGTTTAACACAAAATGCTGTTTTCTATTTGTGAGGACAGTGTGTGTGTGTGTGAGAACAAAGTGAACTTGTGTTAATGCTGCACTCAACCGAGAACGTAGACAATTGTGTGAGGAGATTTTCCATTGCACAGCCTTTATTTCAGGACAAGGCCAGGCTGTAACTTAAAGGAATTGGGAATGCATTTAGCCACTTTGTTTGTTAATCCATTAGCCAACAGTTAGGCCGGTGATTTGATCAAGTATGGTTGTTTCTTGTACTGTCCACAGCCCAAAACAAATCCGCGCTTGTCCCTTGGTACTTTCTGGAGAACTGAAAAGAAGAGACTTCTTAAGGATATTGTGATAGAAAAGCTGCACAAAGATCTTTTAAAGGTGTTTATCTAGACGCTCTTGTTTGTTTTTAAGAAAATACACTGAGTAACATTCTTAACTTCAAGGTTGCAAACTTGTTTTTGGGAATGTTTTTCAGGAAGTGTTGTACTATTTCAGCTTTATTTCGTTATATTTTTCTGCCAAGGATTAAAATGAAATACTTAAATTCAAAGGTGGCTTTAATTCAGTGGCCAGCAAATCAAATACTAAATAGTACACTGAACACCTATTCAGCTGAGATAAATTTTTACACTTTTGGGGGAAGAGAATCTTAGTCGCGTTGCTCGGAGGGTTCTTCAATACTTTCTGAATTAATGTACTAATACATCTTTCAGTAGCATGTGCTATTAATAAAAACCACTTACCATTTCTTTTATGTACATCTCACTACAATGAACGTGGCAAGCAGCCCATTAATGGAATCTCCCATTTATTTACTAAGGGCATGAAGACATCTAGCAAGCAGGATGAGGCCTGGATCATGAACCGTCTGATAAAACAGCTCACAGACATGGGCTTCCCTGTGAGTAGTGCTCAGGCAGCACACTGTGCCTTAGCTTTTAGCTTGTACTTCTGACTGTGGCTGTTTCAGACTGTAGCTACACCAAGATCTTCAGTCTCCAGGCCAGGAAGTAGCTCTGACCTGCATTGAAACACACACTGTGATTTCAGAAATCTGCTCTAAACCTATTCAAAGCTCTGAGATGAACTGGGATAAGATTTTGAAGTTTGTAGTTTTATAACAACAGGTATTACTTTGAAGTGCAGTAATAATCCCCCCCCCATTCCTCTTTTTACATTAAACAGGTGAAATGAGAGTAAAGGTGGGTTGTTTCTTAGAGAAAGTCATATCATTGTGATATTTGAGCTGTTCATGGAAAACAGGAAGATGTTTAAACAGAACAATGTGTTTCACCTTGTAGAGCCAGTACTTCCTTGACAAACTGAAATACCTGAATTGTGAGAATTGCTGAAAGCAGGAAAAAACCACACACAGACATTATTTAGGCTGCTGAGTAAACATTAAGCCCAGTATTTAAGAGTTGTGTCTGTTTTCTCAGGTTACTTTGAAATCACATGGACATGATTGCTTTTCCTCTTAACATAATTCCTGTTTTTAACAGAGAGAGCCAGCGGAAGAGGCCTTGAAGAGCAACAGTATGAATCTTGATCAGGCCATGAGTAAGTATCTGTGTAAGTAACTTTTTTGTCTTTAAAGCAACACAGGAACCCCGCATGATTATAAGCATTTGATTATACTCAGATTAATTGGAAAATATTTATTCACTTGCCTTGCTTTCGTAAGCAAGATGAATTTCTCTGAACTGCTATTTGCAGCTTTACTCCCTCTGCCTCACCTTTTCCAATATATTTCCCTTTTCTGTGCAGGTGCTCTGCTGGAAAAGAAGGTGGAAATGGACAAGCGTGGAATGGGAGTGACCGACTACAATGGAATGGTCACCAAACCCCTTGGCTGCCGCCCACCACCAATCTCCAAAGAGTCTTCCATGGACCGCCCCACCTTCCTTGACAAGGTGAGCTCAGCACAGGAAAGTGGTGCACAAGTCACAGTGTAAAAATGCTGATGATTTCCACTGTCTGCTTGGAAAGCATAGAAAAAAATGTGATGGATGTGGTTTTGTTCCTTTTCTTGTGTTTTTTTCAGTCTTGTGGGGAATTGAGTCCTTGTGGAAAGGAGCAGTGATTTGATTTTTACATAGAAATAAAGAATGATCATCCCCAGTTTTACACTTGAAAACTTGCTAAGGAATCAGGAACACAGTAGAACTAGAAATGGAAAAAAAAGAGCAAAAAAATTAACCACAGCAATCTATGAGAGTGCAGTCAGTGAACCTTGCCCAAATTCACAATCAGGCAGGACCAAGGCCAAAACCTTAAAGAATTAGGCTCTTAATTTCTCTTTCTTTTAGTTTTGAGCTTCTTCAAAATGTCAGTGGAAGTTCAGCACCTAAATATGAAGGAGGAGTTCAAAATCTTCCAAGAATTAGGCTCTTAATTTCACTTATTTTAGTTTTGAGCTTCTTAGAAATTTCAGTGAAAATTTCAGTACTTAAATACAAAGGAAGAGTTCCGGTATTTTTGTTAAGTCTCAGAGCAGACATGCACAGTCTGCATAAAAAGCTTCTCCAATGAGCTTCCCTTTCTGTGATCACATATGACAAAATTTCCAGCACTATTTAATAACTGAGGAAAAGGCTCCAGAAGAGTGCGATGTCCAAGATTCAAAGTTACTTAAGAATATTTGGAAAAGTGCAGCCAGATCTTCAGCAGGGAATGAGATTTACAGCCTTGACAGAAAATCCTGGAGGAATTTTCCAAATCACCTAAGAATCCCCCTGAAAATTATTGATAAGTAAAGAAGAATCTCAGATGTCATTCTGTGTTTCACAGGTTATTTAAAGGTTCATGCAGATGAGTGGTGGAGGATTCTGACCACAGAAATCTGTGCTTTTGACAAACTGTGCTGAAACCTATTCATTTCACATGAGCTGTGCACAGGGTGTGAGGCAGTAATGAAATCCACTCCTATAAAGCTCATTCTTTGCCATGGCAGACTTTAATGAATGTGTTAATTGAAGGCCACAAAAGATGCATGCATGCCAGTTAGCCTTTCCTTCTCTTGGATAACAATACCTTCAGCAGTGAAATCCTTGCCAGAGAGAGAGAGGTGCATTATGTGCAGCATGATGCATAATTCTGGAAACATATGTTAAACACAACTATTGAGAAGGGAGTACTAAAATCATTAATATTCATACAGTAAGTAAAATCTATCAGTCTAGGCATAATCTGTCACAGTGACTTGGCTCTAACAAAGGAAATAATCCCACACTGTATTTGTTAGCTATCACAGTGTTGAGCAACTTGCTAAGTGAATTAAATAAATATAGTTTCTACTCTAAGAACAGAGAGTTTTTATTCTTCCAAAGAAATTCTTTCCAGATTTACAGCTCATGCTGGTTAAGCAATTTCTCCAAAACCTTTTTGCCCTTTGAGGTACTGTTTCAGGGCATGAGTCTGGAGCTGTCTTGTTTCTGTTTAGGTCATCCTTGGTGAGGAACAAGCTCTCCACACAGCTGGACAGAGCACTCCAGCCAGCATTCCTTGTTTTACTTTCTGCTTTATCAGCTCATCATCCTTTTGTTTAGTCCTCAATAAGTTCTGCAGGGTTCCTCTCCATTTGTATTTTGAGGTGAATTTGTATTTTGAGGTGGTGTAAATTTGGCTCATTGTTACCACTCTCAGCTCACCTGCATTGAAACACCATCATTTTTCTCTAAACAGCTAAAGCCAGCACTTAATATTTTTTTAACTTTATACATTTGAGGAGGGCAAATTTCCAGCCCTGACATTTGCCTGTGGACCCAGTGAACTCCCTGTTCTCTCTGCATCAGGAGTGATCTGTGCAATTCAACATCACCTTTGAGTGTTTGCTTTCTCTGCTTGCTGCAGGTGCTCTTTATTCCATGTCACACTGAGTCAATCTTCAGCACTCATTGCTTTGTTAATTTATTATTCCTCAGGATGTTATCTTGACCTGTAGCACCATAAAAGGACAGGGGAGAATATCCAGTGGCCTTGAGGGAGTAAAGATGCAGGCCTGATACGTGATCTCAAGCGCATTATGTCACACTTGGTGGCAGGCATGCTGTGCTTAGGTGTCAGGTTTGCCGGGAGATGTTACCTGGTGTCCTCTGGAGCCATCAGATTTGTAAGAAAAACATGTCAGATTTTCCTGGATGCATCCTTAAAATACCTGGAATAAGCCTAGAGAAGGGATCTTTTTTTTCAAATATAGAGTTTGGCTTGTGACTCTGAAATTCTCGCCTTGCAGATGAAGTGTCCTTTCCCCCTACCCTCACAGTCAGTGATCAGCTCCTCTGCTCTACTACTGCAAAATTCAGGTCTACAAGCTTTGATGCCTCTCAGCATCCAAAAAATCTTCCAAAAATCTTCTGACTAAACCTATTCCTTGTTTCTGATTTGAACATGGTGTTTGTTGGGATTTTTCAGCCTCATCCTTCACATTCTGAGCCCAGTAATCTCTGGGGACTGTGATTGGTTTTCATCTTTGGGACAATAAGGAGAATATTGTGTTAGTATGGAGAAACTTTTTTAGATGTCACAATTAGATAATGATCACTAGGATTTTGAAGTTTCCTTTTAAATTCTTCTTTGCTTCATCTCTGCCACCTGTGATCCAATGACTGAAACCATTTTCATCACCCCTTGTATGATGAGCACTTCTTTGACTATTGCATTTCCTCCAGGTTTCTTTTGCCTAATTCCTGTTTGATTGGAAGATAACTTTATTTTAGATGAGATTTTATTACTTTAACTTCCTCTTTTAGGAAAGGATTTTTTTATTTCAATCTTTTTTTAAGAAGTCTGTGTATTTTCTGCCAGCTACTTCTGTAAGTGACTTTATACAAAGAGCTCTGGCAGATTCATCAGCCTCTCATCTGCCTGTTGAGACATTTTGATTCATGAAGTGGCAGTTGTTGGCAGGTGACTGCCAAAGTGTCCAGGCATCCTCTGCTAAATTGTCCATATCTTATAGGATTAAAAACCTTTGAGTAATTCCACTTGCATTCTGTCACATTGTTATGTGGGACTATTGTGAGAGACTTCCTAAAATTCTAAAAAACTCCAGTGTGGTGCTTTGTGTTAGATAACTGTAGTAGGAAACACTCCTACCAGTAGGATTTTGTGGGTGTGCCAAATCCCTTAAAATAAAGTTAAAAGCAGTGCTGGATTGAGCATTTATGTGATGACTCAATTTTTAATTGAGTAGCCTGAGGAAGAAGTGTAACATAAATTTGTAGGAAAATCACTGAAGAGGAAAGGCTAGGTGGAAAAGATTGTTCTTCAGGAAACAATTATTACATAAAGGATCCTGAGAAATAATGGGTCAGAAACCACTGTGAGCAGTAAAATTGTCCTCTAGTCTGGCTTGAAAATGCTAAAAGGTGCCTTAATTTGACCAACTAAAATACTTCTTGTTAAATAAATTGATTTTAGTTCAGTTGTAGAGCACAGATTTGTGCAGCACAGTGCAACAAGTTCAAATTAAATAAAACAGAACCAGGTGAATATGAATAAAATGTTATAAACTCACACAAAGCCATTTGCTGCAATTCAGCCAAGGAACACACTTGTGAAGGAGTCTGGAAATGAAATGCCTGAGTCTCTAGTGTGTCCTTCACCATCCTTGGCACTGCCTATATCCAAATTGAGAAAAAATAATGTCAGCAAGGCAAGACTTGAATAAATTTGGGGGGCAGGGAGGGTTTTTCATGGCCAGTAGGTCTGTTCACATAGGGAACAATGGCATCTGAAGGGGAGAGCAAGCACCAAGCTTGAAATTATTTTCACTTTGAAGGGGGAAGGGTAGAATTGTAAACATGTGTCTGTGATCTAAAGAGAAATCCTTGAACCTGTTACTGTCATGCAAGCTGCAGTTGTTTGTGGAGTGTGACTGATGTCCAGTAGAATGTAAAATATCTCAAGCTGAAAGGCCTTGGGGATATCATTAGAAAATGTCAGTGTCCCCCTCAGGATAGTCAGATAGGATGTCAAGTGTCACTTTGCCTGATAGTAAAGAAACTTTTCCTTTGCATCAAAGGAGAGCTGTAGAAAATGCATTTTTCAGGATTAACTTAAAACATATAATTCACTGAGCATGCTTGCTGCATGAGGTCATCTGTTTGGGTATGTGGGAAGCAGACTGGGCTTCTTTTTCAACAAAGGAGCTTCACCAGTATCTCACAGTCTTCTGGGGCATTGAATATTGGTTGAAATAAAGCTCCTCACCTCTTTAAAAAACCTTTCCTTACAATGATCATACTGCCTGAAAAGCACCAACCCAGCACATTGCAAATCAAAGCTTTTTCTCTCTGCCTGTTTTTTTGGAGCCCTACTTTGTACACAGTGTTATTTGATCATGCTTACCCCAGGCTTCCCAGACATCAAAGCACAGTTTGAGATAGAACTCAGTGCCCCACTGAAACACGAGCAGAGAGATCTACCTGTTTGATTGGGGGTGCTCTAATTTATTTTATTTTCTGCCTTGCTGTTTGCCCCCTCCTGTGCATCAGATCCACGCTCAGCTGTGCTTCCTCACAGCCCAGTTAGCAGAGAGGGCTCCTCCTGCCTTGCTAAAATCTGCCTCCTCCTGGGGATGTTCAGGAAGGCTGCCCAGCTGATATTGTCATTACTGGGGTTGCTGGTTTGTGTTCACTGGCTGCCTTGCAGTGTCATGTTTCAGAGTGGGGTATTAATAACTCAGCGCTGTGTGAATATTAAAAGAGGCTCGTGTGTCTCAGTTAGGAAAGGGGATTAATGCAAAAATGCTTTTTTATGAGCAGAGCTATGATGTGGAACCTAATCCAGACTGGTGTCAAATAAGCTGATTTGGCCTTTCCCAAGTCTTGGGTTTGTTAAAGTGTTGGGTTATGTCTGGAGTTTTCCAGACAGACAGAGGGGCTTCCCTGAAATATGCTGGGCCTCTCCTCTTCCACCTCTCAGTCTGGTGGAGAAGAAAGGAGAAAACCTATGTGGGGAGGAGGCAATGGCCACATAATAGCTCTGCCATCAGCTGCTAAAATCCCCCCTTTCCTCTGGAAAGGTGGGTGAGGGTGATTGTGCATTTGGGGGATGAAGTACAACAAAGTTACCAAAAACAGTACCTTAATCCTGTTTCTCTCTTTCTTCTCCCTTCACTCCATACTTTCCATTCCCTGTCATTCATCCCTTTTTTTATGCATCTCTTTTTACTCGTCCTCACCCTCCTGTGTCTCCATGGGACTGGTTTGTGCTGTGGGCTCGTGGCATGCACACAGCTCACCCTTTCTTTCTCCAATCAGGATGGCGGCCTAGTGGAAGAGCCCACTACTTCACCATTTTTGCCTTCACCAAGCCTGAAGCTCCCCCTTTCAAACAGTGCACTCCCTAATCAGACCCTGGGCGGGATTGCCTCAGGGCTGGGCATGCAAAACTTGAATTCTTCTAGACAGGTAAGGCTGTTGGGGGAGATGCCCAGGGGAATTTGGCTCTTTGGAGTAGCTGCTAGTGCCTGTCAGCCTCTTCCCCAGGAAAAACGGGTTTAAACTGGAGGTGCAACAGCTTTGTCCATGTGCAATATCAGAGAGGGGCTGCTTGCTGTGTAATGTTTCACCTTACAGGACATAAAAAGCAGTGTAATTGTAATCTGATGACACATATCCACCCAGAAGAGACTGCAGTGTTGTGGATTTATACCCCTGAACCCTGGTGTGGCTCTGCCTTCAATGATGAGAAATCTCTTTTTTTGAGGCATTGCTAATTGTCCCAGACTGTAAGGCAGTGAGATTGCTCTAATTCATCTTTCCTGGCTGGTATAAATATTCTGTGATATCATGGGGGCTTTTTTATTCCTGTTCCTCCAAGTGTCAGGGCATCTCATGATTTTAGCAGGTGATAAGAAAGAAAATGGGCTTCCAGCACCTGGGTCAGGTAGGGCAATGAGTTAAGGGGGTGTTGTGGCCCCTGTGTAGAACAGGTGAGAGGGAAAGAAAAGGACAGGAGATGAAGGGGATGATAACTGATAACATGAGAGTGAGAAGCCATTAAGTACTATTGATTATGATAAGGTTATTTTTGCCATCAAACTGAAGTCCCAGCAAAAATATGAAATAACAACACAGAAAATCTTCATCATTCTGTTGTGGCTCTTTATTATGTATATTCTTTTAAAGTCAGTTTTCTTAAGGCAATACTTGTCCAGCACTTACAGCCCATTAAGCACAGCTTTCCAAAGCAGTCTCCATTAATAGCATGTCCATTATCAGTAGCTTTGTAAAATGACTAAGTAAAAAAACTGCTTAGCCAGCTGGACATGGGGTTACTGTGAGTTTAATGCCTGTTTAATGTTCTTTTGTCCCTTGCTATACAAATACAAACACTTTTGGCAAGTACTTTTGATTGTTCATCTTGTGACCCTCTAGGGTCCTGAATCCTTATAAAAGCCATCTTCAACTTCAGCTGCCTTTTGTACAAATTTCTGGGGGTTTGGGATGTTGGGTACACGGCAGTCTTTGCCTTGCCTAATTCTAAATTTTGTATGTTCTGGTCTCTTGATTCCTGCCTGTCATAATCACTAAGAATAAAGCCTGCACAGACAAGTAGCAGCCAGGCTGTGTCACTAAGTGCCTGTGTCACTGTTGTCCTGCTGCAGATACCGAGTGGCAATCTGGGTATGTTTGGCAATAGCGGAGCAGCACAAGCCAGGACCATGCAACAGCCGCAGCAACCGCCAGTGCAACCTCTTAATTCATCCCAGCCTAGTCTTCGTGCTCAAGTGCCTCAGTTTCTATCCCCTCAGGTCAGACAACACCTCACTCATGTTTTCCCTTTCCCTGGAACTCTTCCCATGTGCTCTGTCATGCTGCTGCCTGGCTGTGTCTGTGTTATTTGTTGGTTTCCTAGGCAGGGAGATGTGGCATGGCTGAGGTGTTCTCACTTGCATGTCGTATAATTACCTCTGAGAGCACACTCTTATCCTCTTTTTTGCACAATGGTGTTTCTGAGGCATTTATTCTCATCTCTTTTTTTATAAATGAACACTTGACTACGACTATTATGATTGTATTAGAGTATCTTCTAATTTTTTTGATAGTTCATGGTGATAATAACATTTTCCAGCTGATGTGACTCTTATTAATGGCTCACACAGTTACCACTGTTAGAATTAAATGTACAATGTTTAACACTCTTCTCTCCTTTAGGTTCAAGCACAGCTTTTGCAGTTTGCAGCAAAAAACATTGGTCTCAGCCCTGCACAGTTAACCTCGCCAATTAATAATCCTCAGCATATGACGATGTTGAACCAGCTCTATCAGCTGCAGCTGGTAAGTTAAAAGACATGGCAGATAAGCTCTAAATCAGAATTGAAGGCATGAAGATAAAATAGGAGAATGACTAAATTTTTAAATGACATGACAGATCTTGAAAACAATCAGCTGCTGATTTCTTTGCTAAAGTTTCTTTTTAAAGAAGCACAGTAATTTTTTTTTTTTTTTTGCCTCAGGCTTTATAAATAGTCATTTGTGGAATAATTATCCTTTACAGCTGATCAGTGGAACTAAAAATCAGCTGTCTTCCTACTGGTGTGAATAACACAGTGTGTTCTCAAACAGCACTGGCCTGTGTGTTACATGGCAGTGGAAAGATTAAACTGGGCACATGTGTCACAGCAGAACAAGAGAAATCTTGGCAGTGCTGGTCACCTGAGCTACCTGCAGAACTTCTTCACTTGCCTCACTGAAAAATGAAGCTTAGGGTGAATTTTCTTTAGTTAATGGAGTGTATATTGAACATGTCCTGTGATAAGAACTGCTTACTTCTGTGTACTTTAGCTGTGTTTGCAAATTTTACATCTGTATTTGTAATGCGTATGAAAATAGTTAATTGGATTTTAAGAATATTTTAAAAAGAGATATTGTGAACTCAGTATTGGCCAGGGTTAAAAATAAAATTACAGATGGCAAATTAGTTCAGTTGCTGATCTCAGTGTGCTAGTCAAACTCTTTTCTTGTGTTTGATACTATTACTAATTTCTGATTATTTTCTCTAGTTTTGAGGAGCACAGCATTATTCTCATAATAATTGAACAGTACCCAGCTACATGAAAATACCTGTACAGAATTCCTTTGCTTGAATTTATCAAAATGTTGATGAATTCATCAAGATGTTTCAGAGGAACTTACCTTGCAAAAGAATTTGCCTTGCAAAAGTAGCTGCCAAGCCAGCTACATGAAAATTGTGGATTTTTTTCAGGAATAAAGCAGCACAAGTGATTTAACTAGAAACTGTTGGCAGAACTTGAAATGGCCAAATCAAAAACAACCATCAGTATTTGTACGATTTGTATAATATCATAAACTTTTATTTTAATTTTTGCTTTGTGTTACAGTTATTTCAGAAAAAAAAATAGGGTCCTTTCTTTAATGACCACTTTTTGCCACGTGGATTTATTGGTTGTTTTTGTTTTAAAAATAACACGAGACTTCAATAAATGCACTCCAAAATGCAGGATTATTACTGTTGCTTGGTGGAGTGTTTTCAGAGCACTGCAGAGTTGGCCTTTTCTGAGCTGTGGTGCAGCAGAGCAGCTGGAGGGAGCTTGCTGAGGGTGCTGTGTCTCACTGTCCCTGTCCCCACAGGCGTACCAACGTTTACAAATCCAGCAGCAGATGTTACAGGCTCAGCGTAACGTTTCCGGACCCATGAGACAACAGGAGCAGCAAGTAGGTGTCCCTGCCAGCTCAGTCTGTGCTTCAGGGGTTGGTTTCAGTAGCTTGGAGAGGCTCAGTGACATTACAGCAAAGCAGCTCAAGCATCCTTAAATCAGGGATGCAGTGCGTGCCTTGAGTGCTGGGCAAGGAGGGTGCTGAGTAAAAATAAAAAAAATTAAAGCTGTTCCACAGCCTTGCTGGAGGAAAGCTCTCCAGCTCTTTGCACAGGCAGTTTGTATTTGTAAGGAGATGCAGTGTGTTGTTTCACTGTAGATAAAGGCAGAGTGTTTGTTGTTACAGCAAAACAGCTCAATCAAGCATCCTTCAATCTGGGATGCAGTGCAAGGCTTGAGTGCTGGGCAGGGAAGGTGCTGAGTAAAAATAAAATAAAAAATGAAGCTGATCCAAAGCCTTGCTGGAGGAAAGCTCTCCAGCCCTTTGCACAGGCAGTTTGTATTGGTGAGGAGATGCAATGTGTTGTTTCACTGTAGGGAAAGGCAGAGAAGTGCAGTGTGTTTGTGTGGATTGCCCACTGACAGGTGGTGTTGCCTCTCTCCCTGCAGGTTGCACGTACAATCAATAACATGCAGCAGCAGATCCAGCAGCACCAGCGCCAGCTGGCCCAGGCCCTGCTTATGAAGCAGCAGCCTCCCCCTCCACATCTATCTTTGCACCCCTCTGCAGGCAAATCAGCCATGGATAGCTTTTCACCCCATCCCCAGGCTCCCGGCCTTCCTGACCTGCAGACCAAAGAGCAACAGTCTTCACCGAACACCTTTGCTCCTTACCCTCTTGGTGAGTTCCTCCTGCAGCAGCTCCTCACAGGGAGCCCAGCTCCTCCACTCACACCTCAGGATTTTGCTTCAAACTGTGACAAATACATATCTCTATATCTGTATCTATATCTATATGTTTATATGTCTCTCTCTCTATAGATAGATAGATAGATATAGATATATAGACATAGATATTTAGATAGATATATAGATATGTAGATGTATAGGCATCTCCTCAATTTACACCTCAATATTTTGTTCCACACTGTAACAAATACATATATCTATATCTATATATATATATTTATATATCACTATATATATATATATATCTATATATATAGATAGATAGATATAGATACAGATATTTAGATAGGTATATAGATGTATAGGCATGTCCTCAATTTACACCTCAATATTTTGCTCCACACTGTAACAAAGACATATATCTATATATATTTATATATCTCTCTCTATATATATCTATATATATGTATAGATATGTGTGTGTGTGTGTATATATATATATATATATATATATGTATATGTATACATATATAAATAGATATAGATATTTAGATAGATATATAGATGTATAGGTATAGAACCGATATATATATACATACATAAAATATATAGATAGAGATAGATATAGATATATGGAGAGAGAGAAATATATATGTAATTATAATTTTTAAATATACATATGTGTGTTTGTTTTAATTTAAATTAAATAGCACTGAAATCACAGAACAAAATCATGCCTTTATGGTAGCTGTACCTGCTCACCTGTGCTCTGCCTACAAATATCAGAATATTTGCCTAATTAACTACTTATATATCACAGAATAATGAGGTTGGAAGAGACCTCTAAGATCACAGAGTCCAACCCCTGCCCTATGTTGCTATTTATGAACTGAATATAAACAGCATCATGCTGTAAAATATACAAATGTCATATTGATAAACAGGAATATCATCTAGGAAAATGTTGTGCAAAGTCATCTTTCTGCTGTTGTCAGCACTGGTGAGGGATCAGTTTTGGTCAATGTATTTCAAGACATACATGGAGCAGTTTGAAGGAACACAGAAAGATTGTAGTGGAGGTGATTAAGCATTTCAAAAACACAACTGGTAAGGAAAAAATAAAATCCTCTGCTCAGAAGTCTAAAGAGAAGATTTAAGAATCTTCAAAAATGTAAAGGAAGACTTGTTTTGCATTTCCTAATGCAAAAGGTAATAAACTTAAGTTTATTAAAAGATCTAGACATTAAGGATCACTTGGCTTAAGCAGAGTAGAGTACTGGAATAAATGATCTAGGAAGTTCCTGAAATCTTCACCAGCATTTTGTGGTAGGTTAGACATAGATCTGTCAAATATGATTGAAGTCAAAATAATTGATTGGGCGTGGTACAGAGGGAGGAGAGCAACCTTTCAGACCTGTTTGCTGTGTTATTGTTTGATGTATGCTACAGACTTCCTTTCTGACATAAAGGAATTAATTTAATCTCTTTGTGACTCTCTTTATGCTGAATACAATAGCATTGCCAAGCTTTATCTGCCATGCAGCAGTTAAGAAGGTAATTCTGACTGCTGTGGTGAGCTGTTGTGCCTGGCAGCATCAGAATGCAAAAAAAAATTTGTGAATTAAAGGCCTAAGTCTGAGAGGTTCTTATGATATCTCAGCTTTCTGTGATCTGCTAACATTAAGGATTATATATCAAGAAAGACCCAGATTCATGTCACAGAAGCATTTCAAAATTATTCCCTTAATAACAGTCTGAGTGATTCTCTTCTGTGTATACAAAATAGAAACCAGTTAGTGCAGAACCTGCTATGAAAAACAGCAGCTGTTTTTCTGACCTTTAATTAGTTCCTTTTTTGGGGGGATTTTTAGCAAAATGAAGTGGCAGACATTGTGGGGGATGCTGGGGAGACATTAGGAATATTTTGGCTTAGCCATGGAATGGTGCAGACTGGTTTAAACTCAACATTCCAGTACATTCTTCTAAGGCAAGTAAAGAGACTGCGAGTAGAAACACTGATAGCTTTAAAATACTATCCCTACATTTTGTTTTCCCCCCTCTTTTTAGCAAGGTTTTAACTTTTTTCTGAATTCATGGGAGTTCAATTGGTGTTCCGTAAAAGCAAAAATTCTTGAAAATGTGCATTGAAAATGCCCCATATGCATACAGATACCTGAAAATCAATGTTGTGGCTGGATTTCAAACCCAGCTTTTCAATCCCTCAGTGTCTGATGGATTTCTAAGGATCTCTTTCCCTTCCCAGCTGGACTGAACCCGAACATGAATGTAAATAACATGGACATTACTGGTGGTTTGTCAGTGAAGGACACTTCTCAGTCCCAGTCTCGCCTTCCTCAGTGGACACACCCCAACTCAATGGATAATCTGTCTAGTGCTGCTTCTTCTCTTGACCAGAACTCCAGCAAGCACGGTAATGTCCCCTGCCATTGTCCCCCCCATGTCCCCCTGCCTGCCTGGCTTTTGGTGATTCCAGCCACAGTGCAATTGCAATTATTTCTCTCGTGTTCTTTTTTTGTGTAAGTGATCACAAAAGGTTGGTAGCCTCTGAGCCTGTGAGATTTTGTAGATGATTTCTGCAGTGAAAGGCTTGCAGCTGTCACTCCCTGCATGCAGTGTAGGAATGTATTTTTCATGTGTTGAATTTTGTTGCTGAGAACATGGAGTTCAAGTAAAACAAGCCTTTAGTGTTGGCAAAACAAGTCCCACAATCTTCCCCTTATTCCAGACCAGCATACCTTTAATCCAAAAAAACTTTACATTGGCTTTCTCCCACAATTTTTCCAGTATCATCAACCTTTCAGTTGTGCAAAGTATGATGGATTACATAGTGCTCACCCTAGAATTAGGGGTAAAAACTTCTTACTTTTCCAGAAGTGATTGCTAATCTATTTGAATACCCTTATCCTTAACACCTCCAGTATCCTGAGCCAGTTATTCCTTTATTTCCTGTATCAAATTTATTCTGTTACAACATGGGGCTCTGTTAACTTTATTATATCCTGGATTTTATTCTGAGCAGCATGAATTACTTCTTTTACAGCAGTTTTTTATTCTGCAAGTAGCTGCACTGCTGATGCCAAATTGTTGTTTGATAGTTTGTAGGAACATGAGAACAGCCATTTCGAATCATCCATCCTGTCAGCACTGAATGCCTGGGGAAGGATGAAATGAGGGATATTCCTTGGTGTGCTGCCTCAGCAAGTTCCTATTTACCAACAGAGTGATGATTTGAATTACTTAGTCTCTTTTTGGCAGGAATTTAATGCAGAATTCTTTAACTTGAGTATCTAGATTGTACCACCAATGTGTCTCTCAACTGTAATTCCTGCTAAGGCTTCAGATGCCATTAAGCTTGGCTTACTGCGTTTGCATTTTAGTTTTCTTATTATCTTTGTTATACAAAAAAAAGGCAAATAATAACAAAATATATCCTGCTGAAATTCCATCCTACAACCTCTGTTTGACATCTTGCAGGTGCTATCCCTGGAGGTTTGAGCATTGGTCCTCCGGGCAAGTCCTCCCTCGATGACTCCTACGGCCGCTATGATCTGATGCAGAACAGTGAGTCTCCTGCCAGCCCACCTGTAGCTGTTCCTCACAGCTGGTCACGTGCCAAATCCGATAGTGATAAGATTTCCAATGGCTCCAGCATAAACTGGCCACCAGGTAACTCAATCCAAAGCCTTGCTGTTGGGCTGCTGTCCCTCAAACGTGTTGTTGAGTCCCCCTGATGCACAGGAGTATGGCGTTCACATTCTCTGAAAAATCCCTTTGCCCAGGATTTGTCTCCTGGGAAGCTGAGAAGCCTCAGAGAAAAGGAAAACAATTCTTATCTCATTTGCTTCTGTGTATTTTCCTTGTCTGGAATGTGTTTGGAGATTGTTTACCCACAGGTGATTGTTTCATTAGTTTCTGCTGTGAGTTGTTTTCACTCTTTGGCCAATCAGGGCCAAGCTGTGTCAGGACTCTGGAGAGAGTCAGGAGTTTTCATTATTATCCTTTTAGTGTATCTTATACTAAAAATATATACTAAATCTTTATACTTATAAAAGTATCTTTTCTGTATCCTTCAGTATAGTATATGGTGTTTACTTGGAGTGTGTTTGGAGATTGTTTACCCACAGGTGATTGTTTCATTGGACTCCAGTGTGAGTTGTTTTGACTCATTGGCCAATCAGGGCCAAGCTCTGTCAGGACTCTGGAAAGAGTCACCAGTTTTCATTATTATCTTTTTAGCATTCAGTAAGCATCCTTTCTGTATTCTTTAGTATAGTATTCTTTAATATAATATAGTATTATAAAATAATTAATTAGCCTTCTGAGTACATGGAGTCAAATTCATCATTCCTCCCTTCATCGGGACACCTTGTAAATACAACACAGGAGCTTTGGAGAATTGCAACCTGACACATTTCCCTTTTTATTGTGTTGGAAACAGAGTTTCACCCAGGAGTGCCATGGAAAGGACTGCAGAATATTGATCCTGAAAATGACCCTGATGTTACTCCTGGCAGTGTTCCAACTGGGCCTACCATCAACACCACGATCCAGGATGTGAATCGCTATCTGCTCAAGAGTGGAGGTAAACAACAAACTGCTTCCACATCTCTGCATCATTTCTTTCCCCTTCCAAAAAAGGGTTGGCCTCATTTGTTACAGATGAACATATTTTTTGCATGTGCTCCTAATCTAATAATGCTTCTGCTCAGAACTGTCGCTGAATATCCAGAAATAATTGTTTTAAAAGAAGTTTCTTGTTTTCCATGGGAATGTAAATACTTTTATATTGGTAAAGGCTGTGAGATGTAATTTAAACTTCTGTGGTCACTGGAAGTTTTTCTGACCTGTATCACAAGGTTCTGAACAATATTTTGCTCTCCACAATGCCCACCCTCCTCCATACTTAGTGAAATTCTCAGAAGACTCAATACAAAGTTCCACAGTTGTTGCAGAGACAGCAGGCGTCTGGTACATTAATTCATTGTAGATTTATTAGAAGATCAATAAGTAAAATAAATTAGAACTGGTTTATCTCCAAAACCATAAAAGAAAAACTTGGGAATTGACTAGTAAACTAGTATTTCCCAGTACTGTTTCCATTCCTTTTGCCTTAGCAGTGCTTGCTTCAGAATAAAAAGGCAATTCTATAAAACAAGAAAGCATTGTGACTGTGCTACTTGTTAGCCACATGTGCTGGAAGTTGATCAAGGGAAAGGTGGCTTGGTTAATTGTGATCTAAGTGCCAGAATAGCCAAGTCATCTGCACTCTGTCAGAGCACTGCAGCTGGCACAGGAATAGCATAACCAGGCTGTCCAGAAGGACCTGTCAGGAGTGAAAATGTGAGGTTTGTCTTAACAGTTATTACATCTGTGATACCAGCCCAGACTGTAAATCTGTGACCCCCTTGAAGTGGGGGTCCAGCTCTGAGCTTGTTACCTCAGGTAAGGGCTGTGAAACATGAGGGAAAGGAATGCAAAGTGTTGATTTTGGTTGTCTCTTAGCAAGAAGCAGCGTTTCTTTCAGCTGAAACATGAAGTATTTGGGTAATGAGTAAGGTTAAATTATTTTAAATGACTCCAAAGTGCTTCCAAGGGGACAGGCATGTTTGAAGTTATAAAAAGAAAAGCTGTAAAATGTTTAATTCAGTGACACTTCAAATAGAGTTCACCCAAGAAATACTCCTCAGGCCAGAAACCTAAACCTACAGAGCTCTCCCTGTAAAATCAGCTGATATCCACTACAGATCTTGCTGCTTTAGAGGAGGAACATGAGCTCTGTGGGTGCATAATCTGCCTGTGGATTGAAGAAATAGCTCCTCTCATTAGACAGAGTCAACAAAGATGGTCTTAGCAGAAGTAAACTGGCCCTCAAGAGGTCAGACCTTAAAACCAGTGCCTCTGGGGGGTCAGTGTGTGTGCTTCTTTTCCTCATTAGCTTTTTAGCTTGGTAATAATAGAATTTTAGTAAGAACTATAGTTGCAGAGTCTGTTTCTTTATGCTTGTATAACTGCAGCCTGAAGCACAGGGCTTGTGTTGACAGAGCTGCTCCTCAGGTAGAGGGTCAGGCTGTGGGGTGGGCTGTCCTTGCCCTGTGCACTTAAAAACAGGTAAAACTTCAGCTTCTGGGTTGATTTTTGCTTTGCCCTGTTTGCTAGTAAAACTTTGGAAGGTCAGCTTCTATGAGCTGAGAGTTGTAGCCACAAGGAATCAGGACCATTTTCAGCTCTGTGAGCCTTTGAATCTGCTATAATTCCATACTTCCTGCCTGGGAATAGATTATTTCCACACAAGACCTGATACAGAGTTCTGTTGCCTTAAACTGATGTCTGCATCAGTGTCCCTTGGAGCACAGGGAGTCTGGTTAAGGTGAAGTTTGATTGCTTGCTGTTCCAACTACAAACAAAGCTGTTTTTTATTGAGCTGTGAGGGATGAGATTGTCCTTTTACTTCTTCCCTTCTACCTCAACACAGTGCTCTTTGCTACAGAGCTCAGCTATTTGTATTAGTCAGTTAAAGATGTTTCAGTATCACAGCCCATCTCTGGGTGTCAGGAATGATAACTCACCCAGGATACACACTTGATTTTGTTGGTGGCTAGAGAGAATATTTCCAGCTCTCCTGATCTTTGCAGTGAAGATTTTTGATTTTATGTTCAGTTTCTTTCATTTGCTGCCAGTAAGGAAATTGTGCATCTGCTTAGATAGCTGCTCGGATTCTCAATGATTTACTGAGGTGGTTTTGGGCTATTTCATTTGTGTTATCAGTTTGAGAAGAGATTGCTGAAATATATCTTTGCTTTTACTGGAAGTCTGCAAAAATTTAAAGATACTTGGAGGCATTAGGATGTAGGGGAAGTGTTTACCTTGAGTAATTTAAGACAGATCACCCATGGTAAGAGGTTAATTTATCATACACATCTCTGCTCATCTACACTTCCCATTGCCTAAGTCAGCTGGCAGAGGACATTTATAATTGAAGCCTTTTCCTCTGAGACTAAACACTTTAACACTGACTTTTTGAGTCATGTATCTTAAAGGAAATGCAGAATTTACCTTCTGCACTAGAATTGTTCCTGTGCCAGCTTGCTTCTCTTTCCTCCTACTTTATCACGCTTCCAGCAACATTTCATTCCTAGACTTCAGAGACCAGGCTAATTAGGGAGAATTCCTTGCATGGTTTGTAATTGCACATAACAAATTTGCTTATGTCACACCAAACATCATTATGCCCATCTTTCTTAGTTGCTTCTCTGCTGGTTCTGCAGGGTCATCCCCAACATCATCTCAGAATGCCACGCTGCCTTCATCGAGTGCCTGGCCGCTTAGTGCCTCCGGCTACAGTAGCTCTTTCAGCAGCATTGCATCTGCACCTAGCATTGCAGGTACGGCCTTTCTGCTTCCACAGCTTCTGCATTCCCAGGAAAAGCCCCTAGGGAGTGCTTTTCCAGTGCTGACAGGAGGGCTGCCCCAGGCAGAAGTGAGTTTGGAGCCGTGTGCTGGGTGGCAGCTCTGCGGTGGGGAGTGGTGGATGGTGAGCCTGGGATTGTGCTGAGGAAAAAGAGATTTATTCCCACTTGGTGTCACTCTGGCATCAAGATCTTTGGGGGAGGAACACTGCTCAGCAGGAACAGACCCTTCCTGGAAGAGCTGATGTGAAATTTGTGTAAAAAACTCACTGTTAAAAGTGAAACACCTCAGTTTCAGTAGTACCTCCAAGGGGTACTTTTGTCATGGCTCTGGGGGTTGGGTTTGGGGCTCTGCAATGTCTTCTAATAGTCAGCCAAAGCCTGATGCTCCCCTATATGGGTGAGCTAAATAATTTCCTTTTCTTCAGTGCCTTTTAGTAATCAGGCCAAAGCCTGATGCTCCCCTATATAGGTGAGCTAAATAATTACCCCATTTTCTTTGCTGAGCTCTAAATTCTGGAGCTCCTTTTTGCAAAACATGGAAACTTTGCTTGCAAACTGTCTGCCCAAATATGCAGTTTGTCCCATTATAAAGTTGTAGCTGTATAGATGGATTAGATAAGAAAATGCTGATCCACTGAAACCCCTCCACTTCTCTGAGGGTGCAGCCTCTGATTCAGGCTGCAGAATGCAAAACAAAAAGAACTTGTTTAGGATGTTTTCCTCCAGTGAAAGGAAAAGAAAGGAGTGGCTTGCTTTTCTTTATCTGCCATGCATTTCTGCTTTATTTGCTGCCTTTTTTTTGTTGTTGTTTTTGCAGTGTCATCTAATGTTTGTGTTACCCCCATGAGAAGTAATGACATAGCAACACCTGGCCTGTGGTGCTGTGCCAGTCTTGGGGGCTGCTCTGAGCTCTCAAACTCAGACTTCCTCCTCCCCTCTCACCATTTTACACTCATTGATGTCCTCATTGTCATTGTCAAATTATTTCTGTTGCTACAATTTGCCAGAAGATGGGAGTGTGGTTGCCCTTTCACTTAAATTGTTATGATTCAATATGAAATAATTGAGTTAAACGATTGAGATAAATGGAGGCAATTTGGGGAATGTGTGTGTGTGTAACTGAGCCTGGGATTTTGCAACTGGTAAATTTGGCTTTGGGACTCATAAAATTACTCAGTGCCTGCCTGATGTCTTAAGCACTGAAAATTAAAACTGCCAGTTCTAGTTTTATAAAAATTCACAAGATCTTTGCATCTTGGACTTTATCAGACCAAATATTTCCTTATTCTGTGCAATCAGCATGAAAACATTGGGGCAGCACAGTCACAGCATCATTTGCTGGGGCAGAAGATGCAGGATTTGTGTCCTTTTCAGTCCATTCCAGCCCTCCATGTGCTGCCAGTGCTGGTAACAGCAGGACTGGGCTGTGATAGGGAAATTGGGCTCTGATTGCACAGCACATGTTGGTATCAGGAGAAAAGGCTAAAGGTGAATAAAGATTGGTTTTCTTATCCATTATTTAAATCAATCCAGTCTGCCCCTCTGAATGCTGTAATGTGTCTGCTGTTCTTGGGTGTGTTTTATTTTATAAAACTTTGAATTGGCAGTTACAGCAGTAAGAGTTTGAAAACTGATCAGGGAAAGAACAAGCAACAGCAGTAAGTTATAAAGACTGAAGGGTTGTGGTGTGGTCTGATCTTCTGAAGACTTAGTTTTTCTCAAAAATACTTGGAAAAAAGAATATAGGTTACTTCAGATATTCAGAAATAAAGTTTTTGTTGGTCTTTGATCTTTGGAATTTTAATAATACATCAGCAGAACATATGGATATACTGAATTCTTTATATTAGGTAAAATGAGTTGTGCAAGAAAAAGTGTTTAAGTCCTGTTAAACCTTTGAGAGAGACAATCTTGAAGTGTTTCATTATAATTTTGGTGAAATTAGGTTTCAAATACCTACATTTATTTTCTGGACTTGTTTCTTTTCTTTTACAAGAAAACAAAACAATAGATTTTCAAAAGGGATCTTGTATGTAGCAGGTAGTGTGAGGCTCAGTAAACACAAAAGTACTGCAAATTGTGAACAGTGGTGTAAGTAGGTTCAAATATAGGATTATTCAAATATATTTAATACAGGATTTATAGCACTGGATGGTACAGAAAGTTGATATTTTCCTCCTGAGAAGCTGGGAGGATGTAGCCCAGGATGCCCATTGGTGAAGAACACCCCAATGTACACCAAAACGTTTTTCTGTTGCAGGTAAACTGTCAGACATCAAGTCCACGTGGTCCTCTGGCCCAATCTCTCACACCCAAGCCTCTCTGTCCCACGAACTCTGGAAGGTACCCAGAAACACTACAGCTCCAACCAGACCTCCTCCAGGCCTCACCAACACCAAGCCATCCTCCACGTGGGGTGCCAGTCCCCTGGGCTGGACCAGCTCTTCTTACTCCTCTGGTACTCACAGCTCCTTTTGCTGCTTTCTCTTCAGCATTGTTTGCTTCTGCTCTGCCTGTGAGGCTCCAGAAAGCAGAGCTTTAACACAGCTGGAGTGTTCTGTGCTGGGGATGCATCTCTTGTCTCTTTATTTTACTTTGAATGAGTTGTAAATGAAGCATCTTTCAGCTGGTCATGGTGGTGATGGTACATAGGAACTGCCTGATTTCTTGAACTCTCAACTAGGATTTTTTTTTCCCCCAGTTCCTTAATTTTTAAAAATGTCTTTCAAACATGTGTCCTGTTCTGTGGTGTGATCTAAGACTCCAAGTGGAGCCTGTGGAATTTAATATGGAACACATGGATGTGAAGCATTTAGGACCTGATGGCATTGCAGGGCCCTCAGGGAATGCCTGAATTTTTTCATGCTGGCCCCTTTTTTTATATGCCTTTGTTTGCTTTAATATTAATTTGAGAAGCCATGGATCTGGCTAAATATGTATATCTGTATTTAGATATCTCTGTTGATATAAATATAGATATATATGCAGATATTACTTCCATTTTATAAAGCTCTTTTAACAATCTGCTTACACTTAGTTGAGAATTAAATGTTCTTCCCTCTTCCTGCCATTTATTTTGAATATTTCTTCACCAAACCCCCACCTGGAAGGTCAGATAAAGCTCCAGGATTCTCTCTGGAGCACCCCCAGGATGCACTGTGACTCTCAAATGCCACTCATAAATATCAAGCTTGTACAGCTTCTTGCTGTAAAGCACCAGGCTGAGGTTGTTAGGGCAGGTTTTTTTTTGTTATGGTCTTGTATCTTCAATCAGGACATTGTCAGTGCAGAAATACCTGTTTTGAATAAGTCATACACATTAATCTGTCATTGACAAGAGAGCATAGTGCTGCAGTGCTATAAAAATCTTTATTAGCAGGCAGCAATCTGAGCCTGGACATCAGAACTGCTTTTAAAATGTGTCTTCCAGATTAATTGCAATGCATCCTGAGGATCCAGCTTGTTGCAGTGCCATACCTGCATCTGTTAGTTCCCTAATATTTACTGTGGGAGTATGAAAAATGCCACAGATCTTTGAAAAGTAACAAGAGCAGCTTTTCTTTCATTCAGCAGCCTTTCCTTCCAAGGGAGGCAGTAAATCAAGATGTTAGGAAACTGCTGTAGGATTTGTTTTCAGCAGCACTGAGGCTTTGTTAGTGTGTTGTGATTCCAGCTAAATTTGCCTGTAAGGTGCTCTCCAGAGACCTTGATCAAATGTTGTGTTGTGGAATTTGTGTTGCAGGTTCTGCATGGAGTACTGACAGCTCAGGGAGAACAAGCAGCTGGCTGGTTCTGCGGAACCTCACCCCCCAGGTAACTGCAACTCTGCAAAACTGGCCAGGAAAAAACATTGCAATATAAGAGATTATGGGAATAATACCTAGCAGCCTTGGCAATTTGATTCATTTGAAAGAAGAATAATTATTCTGCATTTATCACCTGTCTTCTACAGGGAATTTGTTAAGTTTTCAAAGTGCTGTCAAATCAAGTGTGAATTTTCAAGCCTGTAATTAATCATTCAGTGGGCACCGTTTCTCTGTGTGTAACTTTGGAGGTGAATGATGTTGTAAAGCTCAGACAGAGATGTAAAATCTGATTTTCCTATGGGTTTTTTTGGGTTCTTCTCATGTGTCTGTCACATCCTCTACTTGTCCTTCATGGTGTCATTCCAAAGGGAGAACATAAGCCACAAAGCCTTGCATGCAGACATCCAAATTAACCTTGGGAAAAATTTAATTACATTTATGAAGTGTGTTTTCCCTTTGACTTATTTCGGGATTTCTACAGATGTCTAATGATAAATATAATTTGTATAACCTAAATTGAGAGAATTTGTGCTCTGGACTGTAGGGAATTCTTTAAAAATCAGAATGTCTCCCTCAATGAAGAGAGCAATAAGTGTGCAATTAAGTACTTTACTTTCACTTGTACTCTCTCTTTAGCTTTTAAATACTTTTTAATTAAGTATATAAGGTAAAATGACAATACCACAGGTAACCTGTTGGAACTCAGGATGCTAAGAATTTTAAACTTTCTGTACTAAAAGGCACAAACCCACTAGAAAATACTACATTTAACCTGAAGCCATAAAAAAAGCTTCAAAAATTAATTAATAGCACTGGGATTATGGGTGTGTAGTTTAATTAGAAGTGTGAAATATCACCAGTTCGGGAGAAAATGCTTCTTTGGAGAAAAGTGGGAAAAAACTTGTTTATTTAACAATAAAACTTAAACAATATTAAACAATAAAATCTAAAGTTAAAAACTTAAAGTTAAAAACCTAAAGTTTAAAAACTTAAAGTTAAAAACCTAAAAGTTTTGAAATAGCAATATATGTATAACAAAATAGAAGTTTTAGGATAGTAACTAATGCTTCTTCTTCACCTTCTTCTCCATAGTTTTGGGTAATATAAAGTAGAAGTTTTAGGATAGTAACTAATCCTTCTTCTTCACCTTCTTCTCCATAGTTTTGGGTAATATAAAGCAAAATAGAAGTTTTAGGATAGTAACTAATCCTTCTTCTTCTCCATAGTTTTGGGTAGTATTTTGTAATTAGATAGAAAAGTCCACATTGTGGACTTGAAAGGATTAGTTATTGAGTTAAAAATAATTTAAGTATCATTTCTTAATTAGATAATTTACCCTTAAAAAACCTTGTCTAGAAAAATAGTTAACCATTTTAAACTTATTAGTAAAATACCATAGAACTCACAAGGTATAATATGGATAATAATAATAATAATAATATGGATGATAATAATAAATAAATGTGGGAAAATAATAATAATAAATATGGATAAAAATACACATACAAGTCTAAACACAAAAGACCATCTGAGACCCTTCAATCTCCCCTTAAGAGGAGCAGGAGGGAAGGCAGGAGCAGCTGTGACCTGTGTGCCCTGTCCCTGCAGATCGATGGCTCCACGCTGCGCACGCTGTGTCTGCAGCATGGCCCCCTCATCACATTCCACTTGAACCTGACCCAAGGCAATGCTGTGGTCCGATACAGTTCCAAGGAGGAAGCAGCCAAGGCCCAGAAGTCTCTGCACATGTAAGTTCCTGCTCCATCTTTCTTTGATTACAAAGCCAGAAAAGATTTTCTTAGGCGTAACCAATCACTAGTTAATTCAGTCGTGGTTTTCAAGATTACCTAATGAGAGAGGAAGAAGTGAACTGGGGGTGGATACTGAATGAGAGGGTGTTAGAAAATTTTATTCAGCGTAAATAATTGTCTTGCTGCACCCTAAGTCCCAGCTAGGTGATATCAGGGGTGTCACAGATCCCCCTTTCAAGCTCTGCAGAATCAAAAATGCAGCAGCATGGGCCCTGGGGTGAACTGGGGTAACTTTATTTGATGGCAAAACTCCCCAAATCCAGGGTCACAGGACCCCAAACTGAGGGCAAACAGCAGCTTATAAACAGGGGAGGTCTCAGGGGAGGATACAATCTTTAACCAATCTTGAGAACTGGGGTGGAACACAAGGCAGGGAATACCATGTGGAGGATTTCAAGGGAGGAGAGCAGCTTAAGTGAACTAATGGGGTTTCAAAGGATACAAAACTGACAGGGAAGTTTTTATAGGGAAGGGCAGGTTCTGGGAGGGATTTACATTTAATGGAAGGAGGAGTAAGGAAGGTTCTGGGGACACCCCCTATAGCAATCCCCACCATCACAACCAGCCCTATCCCAAGGCCATAACCACATAACCCTATCCCAACCACAACCAGCCCTATCCCAAGGCCATAACCAACAACACCCCAGTTAGCCCAGGCTTCTGGGTAAGGATCCACCACCACCAACTGAATAAACAAACACTACCAACACCCCCCTAAATAAACAATAACAAGCACCAATCCCAATTCCCTCTGCCATTCCTGACAGAAAGCACCCTTTAACCTGTCTTGGTTTGGAAAGACAGGAGCCTGCTAAGGAAGGCAGGAGCTTCCCCTGAAATGCAAAATGTAAACCCTCTCCCCACCCCTCTGAATTGCTATAAATTTTAAATTAAGGGGCTCTCAGGCAAAAAATATGGGAGCAGGAAATAACAGTTCTTTAATAAGGAAAGGAAAAAATAAAAGGATAAAATCAACAATGCAGTACACTGGAACAACACTGCCAGAGTCAGAACCCAGCCTGACACCCTGTGGGTCAGGCTGTTGGCAGCAGTCCCACTGGAATTGTGGCTCAGCCCTCCTGCAGTGTCAGGGCTGGTTCTGCTGGAGCAGGGATCCTGGAGAGAAGGATGGATTCTTCCTCTGAAGATCCAGGGGAAGAAGAGGCAGCTGCTGTTCCTCTGGGGAATCCATTGCAGAAGCTGTGCTGGTGTCTCAAAAACCTCTGGATTATATCTGGGTAGGAATGCTTGGCTCCTCCCTCTGGGCTCCCATCTCCCAATGGGATGCTGTAGTTCTTATCAGCCATGCAGTGACATTCAATAGCCGGTTATCAATAGAAGGAGATGTGATTGTGGTCACTCAAAGAGAGAGATAAGGCAAACTGCCCACTTGACAAAGCTAATCTGCCATACAGCTGGTAATAGAAAACATCTTGCATTGCAATTTGGAACAACACTCCCACCTTGCTGTCCCTCAGGTGTGTCCTGGGCAACACCACCATCCTGGCGGAGTTTGCAGGTGAGGAGGAGGTGAACCGGTTCCTGGCGCAGGGGCAGGCGCTGCCGCCCACCTCCAGCTGGCAGTCCAACACTGGATCCACGCCCGGCCGCCTGGGCTCCTCGGGCAGCTCGCACGGGCTGGTGCGCCCCGACGCCGGCCACTGGAACCCCCCGTGCCTGGGGGGCAAGGGCAGCAGCGACCTGCTCTGGGGGGGGGTGCCCCAGTACTCCAGCAGCCTTTGGGGACCCCCCAGCGCCGACGATGGAAGGGTCATCGGGAGCCCCACGCCCCTCAACACCCTCCTGCCGGGGGATCTGCTCAGCGGCGAGTCCATCTAGGAGACACGGTGGAAGTAACAATCATCAGCACTAAAGGAGAACAGAGAATTTAAAATTTAAAAAAAAAAAAAAAATTCAAAAAAAAAATTTCAAAAATGGTAACCCTTTCCAGTCCCGGGCTTGATGAAGAATCCAGCTTTAACCCATGAGACTGGCAGCCCTCCTTAGTACCTCTGTCCAATATTGAATCTGAAACTGCAGAAGTCCTTGTGAACTGTTCCTGAAACAGTATGGGCTCCTTTGGTCAGTGTCACATGCTAATGACAGGTTTTACTTTTTTCATGGCTTTTTTTTTTTGTTTTGTTTTATGTCGTCTTTTTATGTTTGTATGGTGATTTTTCAAAACCAAGTATAAAAGCTGCTTAGAATAGGTCTATCATGAAGGGCACTTTTCAGAATTTGGGCTGGAAAGGGTTATTTTATCAACTTGGGGGGGGTGGGAAGGGGAAATGAAAGCCTATTTAAATGAGCCTGTGACTATTATGCACATTACAGAGGCGGACCCAATAATCAGAAAGGGTGAAGTGTGATATTTTACCATTGGTACAGAAAAGTGACGATTCCCAGTGGCAACTCTGGACTGTACAGGTTGAGAGGGGGGGAGGGAGGGCAGGGTTGGGGTATCTCTGTGTCCACTGCTCCCATGGATCTGCCTATGCACATTACCCTTGTTTCATTACTTTTTCATGTCATTTTTTTAATCCCAAAAAATATAAAAAGTAAAAAAAAAAAGAATAAAAAAAATCAACAAAGAAAGAAAAAAAATACTTAAAAAAAAAAGCAACAAACCATATCAACATGCAAATACTTGAATCCAGCAGGCCAATAACAAAATGTGAACACTTTCTGAGTTGAATTATTACACTTCCAGGTCAGCATCAGTACACAAAAAACAGGCTCTAAGAATTTTGTTTTTTAAAAGTTCAGACTCTATGTTTTTGTTGGGACAGATGTGAGTGAGTGTGTGTGTGTGTGTGTGTGTGTGTGTGTGCCCACGTGTGGTTTAACTCAACGTGTGAAGTTTTTTCCTTTGGTTCAGTATATGCTTTTTATTTGCTCATTGGTCAAATGTTTAATTGTTATTAGCTTCTAACTTTGCACTGAGTGTCCGCAGCCCTTCTTGTAGCTAATCCTGTAATGGTAAAAACACACAAAAAACAAAAAAAGAAAAAAAAAAAGGAAATATAAAAAAAAAAAGGAAAGAAACTGATAGAAGGGGCCGGCGACAATTCACGTGTAAATGTTTACTCAAGGACTCTTATTGCATTTTAAAATTACAGTGTGTATCTCTGGAGAATAATATGTATATCTACCTTTAGCGGCTTTTTATTGTGGACTAATGCAAGAAAGTTATTACCGGAGTATTGCACCATTTTTCCATTCGGAATATAAAGTTTAAAAAAAAAATACTCTTGTTGAACTGTGGCCATAGATAATTGTAAAGAGTTGATAGTTCCCTTGCAAGCAGGAACAGAAACAAGCACTTGGACATAAGTTTTGACTGCTTTTGGAGGAGCCAGGAGTTTTGGCTCCCACCTGTTTACAGACCTTTTTTTCTCCTTCAAACTTTAAAATAAAAAAAGGAATTAAAAAAATAAAAAAAAAAAAGAGAAAAAACAAAACAAAAAAAAAAAGACTTCCATCGTAAAGAAAACTATTTTCAGAATGAAGATATGCTACTTCAGAGCTCTGGGATTGAACAGTGTTGTTGTATTATCCTTTTCTTTGGCCATTGCTGTGTACTATTTTTGTTGTTGTTTTCCTCCTCTTCGTCAAAGTGGCGAAAACTTTGTGATCACTATCTTGCACATGGTGGAAGATGTCTCAGGAAAGCCGGGTTTCCCGAGGAGCAACTCCACACCATTTCATGTATTTTTAAAACCCAACTCCTAGCACTGAAGATATTATTAAAAAACAAAATAAAATAAAAAAAAAAAGACAGTAAGAAAGAAGAAAAATACCTAATCTAATGTGTAGCAGTTACATATTTACCAAATAATGGACTCAAAAGAAATAGATGTTTGAAGAGTGCTTTATATATTAAAAAATCGCTTTATGTTTAAAAAAAGATCAATGTTTTTGATTGTTTTGAAAGGAAGAAAGACAATGGAATAACATACACTTCAAGTATGTTTTAAAAATTATATGAACATTGTGCTCCCTGCCTGCTTGGATCAGGAAACTTGTGCATTACATTTTTTTTTTTTTTTTGGAAGATTAGCTTTTTAATGGTTTTATCAGATTTAAAGGGTCCTGCAAGATTGCAAATTAACAAAAGCTGGTTTTATAGAGGATCATGAACTATGCACAAACTGGGTTCAAGACTTGTTTTTTTTTGTTTTTCCTCAAGTTTTAGTAGTGTATTTAGCTGAATAACCTTTCCTCAGAGTAATTGCATCTCATTGCCATTACACGCCTCCTACATATATATTTTATATATACATATATATACACACACACACTTATATAAAATATGTATGTGTGTATGTGCGTGTTTACATACAATTTTCCATGCTGAAGTTTAGCATTGAGTTGTAGAAAAACTCCTGATATTTTCAAATTGGGAATGAAAATTTCTGTTGGAGGGGTTGGGGTGGGGGGAACGGGTGGGTTTTGTTTTTAGGGGCTATTTTTTTTTTTTTTTTGCCTTTCCTTTTGAATTAAAGATGTCTGTAACTCTGAGATTAAAAAGAAAACCAACAATTGTGGCTTTTAATGTTTATTCTCCTCATAGAATGTGATTGTTAAAAGAACATGCACCGAAAGTTGCTTTCAAGAGTACGAAGATTCTTTGAAACTTAATAAATTGCAGTTTTTTCTTGGCTGTTGAAATAATGTGTACTTTTCTTTTATGCAGGGGATACTAAATATATATATATATTGTTAAATCTGTGAAGGTATTTCATGGAAGGAGTTTAATTATGAATGAGAATGCTGTGTACAGACAGGCAAACCCCTCCTGTTGTGGTCACCCCTCTGCTCTCTGCTGGTGACACTCATGAGCTTTTCCATCAACGCTTTGCACATCTCATCCAGGAGCAGCAGATCCCATTTTTGCCTTCAGATTCTGTTTTTTTCTCATTTATCCATGTCTCCAGTCACACAGTAGGTTGTTTGTTACCCCCTCCAGCCAGGCTGGGGCTCCCCCAGCTCCTCCCCAGTTTCTGGCCCTGGGCGTCTCTAAATGCCATTTTACAGATCTGATCTTTTTGAGGTGAGCAATAGCCCTTAAAAAGGGGAGAAACAGCAAAATATTTTCATTACAGCTCTAATGAAAACATGTTCTTCATGTTTAGCCTTGCAGGGTTTGAGTTTAGGAAGATTTCACCACTTGAATGTTCCTTTACCCCCAAGATGTCAGTGCAGGGCTGGGGGTTCATGGAGAGATCCCAGCCTTGCTCCATTCCCTGGGGTTTCTGCCTCTCCCAGAGCAGTCCCTGAGCCCCCACAGGTGCTGGGGGTGATGCTCAGCAGGTCCCAGGGTGTGAGTTTGTCCAGAGGAGCTCATTCCCCACCTCCATTTGGGAAGGAGAACCTGGCATGAGCAGTTGGGTCCTTGAGAGTGAGGCACCACCCACATTTACTGGGATTGTCCATGAGCCAGAATTCCCAGGAAAAACCCAGTGGGCAGTGGGGTCTGAGTTGTGTTGGCAGGTGCGATATAGTTAAAATACTCAAATTCAGCTTTGGGATAACTTCTGATATGGAAACAGCAAAAATTCCCAGACTGGAGCTGTTCTGCCAATGTGATTGATCTGGCCCCAAAATCACACCGCTGTTTTTCACTGGAAGCTGCTTCCATTCCCACCTCCATTTTTTTTTCTCTTCCAGGTGTTTATAATGAAACATAAAAGAGAGCTGCCTTTTCTTTTCCTTCTCTGAATCTTTCTTGGGTTTGTGTTTTGTTGGGCATTTTGTCCTTGGTAAGGAGGGTTTTCAATTTTGGTGTCTCTGGGCTTTGTTGCCAAGGCATTGAGGTCCCTTAGAGTCAGATGTTTTATTCTTCCATGAGGTTGGCAGCAACAACTTTTTGTGAACCAGATGCACTCTTAAAATTCAGAACCCCGCCCGATACATTAAAGGAAATTTCAGCTTCAGGCCAAAATCGATCTTTCAGTGTTTGCATAGCTCTTTAATTTTTTCAGTGTCATTCTTCTGCTTCAATCCTATCCATTATTTCTTAAATTGTAAAGAAAGCTCCTGATGATCAGGATTCACCCTCTGGCTGCAGAATCTTTACAAGAAAACATTTTTAACAGTTTGTGTTTGTCTGTATATTGCATTTGCTGTATCCTCCATGGCACCTTCACTGCATGGCTCCCTGTCTTTAGGCCAAGAGAATTTCTCTTTCCTAAGTGGTCTGAAACTGTCAGATTTCTTAGTTCTTTGTCTAGTTTGTGGGTGGCACTGGCAGAGCAGATGTTTTGCTATTCTCCCAGAAATATATTATTGTTCTTGCTAATTCAATATATGATTGTGTATGTGAAGGAGCTTTTTAATTAAAAACAACAAAAAAATGTATATGGCTATCTGTATATGTTAAGAATTACTGCAGTTGGAAGAGTCTGGAAATGAAATTAGAAAACATTTTAGGATTTGGGTTGTGGGCAGCCACAGCGTGGAGGACCCGAGGTGAGCTGAGCGTCCCCCGATGTCGCACGATGTCACAGATATCTTTATGAAAAATCCTTTCCTTGGGATTTTTTCTCCTGAGAAGCTGAGGGGCCTCAAGAACAAAATACAAACAATGGTTATCTGCTGTTGTGGAATGCAACAGGTGCATCTGTGATTGGGCTCATGTGGTTGTTTTTAATTAATGGCCAATCACAGTCAGGTGGCTTAGACTCTGTCCGAGCCACAAACCTGTGCTATTAATTTCTTTTTCTATTCTTAGCCAGCCTTCTGATGAAATCCTTTCTTTTATTCTTTTAGTATAGTATAGTTTTAATATAATATATATCATAATATAATAAATCAAGCCTTCTGAAACATGGAGTCAGATCCTCATCTCTTCCCTCATCCTCGGAGCCCTTTGCACACGGTCACAGCCCCGGACCCGTCTGTGCTGCTCTGGGTGTCCAGCCCTGGGTGTCCTGCGGGGCCGGGCAGCGCTGCAGAACGGGGACCTCCGGCTGTCCCCGCACGGTGCCACCGAGCCCGGGGCCAGCGCGGCGCCAGCAGCGGCTGCGGTAGCCGGGGCTGTCACCCCGTGTCCCTGTGCCACCTCCGTGAGAGTCACTCACTGCGGGAGCTGCGCTGTGCCCTCAGCCCCCCTGCCCTCGGTGCCCTGTAACTCGGGAGAGAGCCCGGCACACCCAGCTCCTGTGCCCCCTCCTGTTCCAGCTCCTGTGCCCCCTCCTGTTCTCTCTCCTGTGCCCATTCCTGTGCCAGCTCCTGTGCCCATTCCTGTGCCAGCTCCTATTCCAATTCCTGTGCCCCCTCCTGTGCCAGCTCCTGTGCCCATTTGTACTCCAGCTCCTGTGCCCTCTCCTGTTCTCTCTCCTGTGCCCATTCCTGTTCCAGCTCCTGTGCCCATTCCTGTTCCAGCTCCTGTGCCCATTCCTGTGCCAGCTCCTGTTCCCTCTCCTCTGTTCCCTCTCCTGTGCCCATTCCTGTTCCAGCTCCTGTGCCCATTTGTACTCCAGCTCCTGTGCCCTCTCCTGTTCCAGCTCTGTGCCCATTCCTGTGCCAGTTCCTGTGCCCTCTCCTGTGCCTTGCCCTATTCCAACTCCTGTGCCCACAGCACAGACAGTGCCCGCTCTGCTCCCACTCTCCCAGGAGGATGTTCCACCAAGAGGAGATGATTTCTGGATGATTTCTGGATGATTTTTGTCCTGTGTGCCCTCCCCATGTTCGTTTTTTACCGTCCCATGTGTTGGAAATGAATCACTTGTGAATGAAATTGTGCTCACGGTGCAGTCCTGGTTGCAGGGTTATTAAAATGGTGTCAAACACAATGAGCTGCTTTTCTGTCAATAAATGTGGTTGTTGGTAAATGTGATTTGCCTTGACCCACCTGTGGGGCTGCTCACTCCTCAGAGAGGTGTGTGTGTCCCATCTGTCTGTCCTGAGTTAATACTTCATGATTTTAAATGTTCATTTTGTTCAAGGCATGGTCTTGACAATATTCACGACTGTGGCAAATTCCTCTGTAATTTTTCTGTTGTTCCACCTCCTGGATCCTTTGCTCACTTCTTAATTTATCTGAATTCATTCTTCTTTTATACTGAGAACATGTTCAGGCAGGCTGCAGACTTATGTGACTGGTGGTGTTGGAAAAGGGCAGATCCTCTTTCCATTCCACAGTAGGCCTCCTTGTTTTGGTTACAATATTCAGGCTTTACAATTATGTTTTACTCACAGGAATACCCCACAGGAGCAGAAAAACCTCACATTTTTTCATTATTTTATCCCACTTCCATCAAGACCCACTTTTCCTGCCTCTTCCTGTCACTTGTCTCTGTCCCTCCCATCTCTTCCCTACCTACAGATGCCAGGGAACTTCTGATAAAGGCAGAGGAGGTGATTATTCCCCAGGTAAAGAATGGCAGCTTCTGCCTGTGTGAAGTCTGGGAGTTGCCTAATTAGAGCTGTAATCCCAGCGGGAGATTGAGCAGAGGCACAAAATACCTGAAAGCCAGAGGAGGGGACAGACATCAGCCCCCACAGCTCAGCAGCCCTCGGCTCTTTGCTGGGAAAATCACAAATCCTGAAGGAAAAGATTGCAGATAGCTCTGATCACCCTGTGATGCCTTTATTGATGAGGATTTTCCAAAAAACCTGCCAGGGTTGTGTTTGCCAGCACAATTCCCCTGCTGCCTGAGCCTGCAGCATCCAAGGGAGGATGGAGCTGGAGAGCACAAGGACAGGGAATTGCACAGGGATTGCCTGGTTTATAGGGGAGACTCATTGCTGAAAGGACTAAAAATTACATTAAAAAGGAGGGAAAAAAACAAAGAAAAGATAAAAGGAAAGGGGAAAGGGGAAAGGGGAAGGGGAAAGGGGAAAGGGGAAAGGGGAAAGGGGAAAGGGGAAAGGGGAAAGGGGAAGGGGAAAGGGAAAGGGGAAAGGGAAAGGGGAAAGGGGAAAGGGAAAGGGGAAAGGGGAAAGGGGAAAGGGAAAGGGGAAAGGGAAAGGGGAAAGGGAAAGGGGAAAGGGAAAGGGGAAAGGGAAAGGGGAAAGGGAAAGGGGAAAGGGAAAGGGGAAAGGGAAAGGGGAAAGGGAAAGGGGAAAGGGAAAGGGGAAAGGGAAAGGGGAAAGGGAAAGGGGAAAGGGAAAGGGGAAAGGGAAAGGGGAAAGGGAAAGGGGAAAGGGAAAGGGGAAAGGGAAAGGGGAAAGGGAAAGGGGAAAGGAAAAGGAAAGGAAAGGAAAGGAAAGGAAAGGAAAGGAAAGGAAAGGAAAGGAAAGGAAAGGAAAGGAAAGGAAAGGAAAGGAAAGGAAAGGAAAGGAAAGGAAAGGAAAGGAAAGGAAAGGAAAGGAAAGGAAAGGAAAGGAAAGGAAAGGAAAGGAAAGGAAAGGAAAGGGCCCACAACAAAACAAAATGTTGTTTTCCCTGTTAGCTCAGTGATGCATTTCTCTACAGCAGCACTGTGTAAACACAAGCACTGAGCTGGTTCTGGAGCTGTGTCCAGGTCACTGTTTTGGACTCACATCCTTTATTTCTTGCTCCTGAGCTTTCTGTGCCTCTTGGGTTGGGAATTTTGGGTTCCACAGTCCCCTGGCTGGGAGCACAGCTGGGAGTACTTTCAAAATCATTTCCCCAAGCTGCTTCAGCACCTTTCTTGGAATAATCCCTTTTCTGGGGGCTCTTCTGAAGCACAAAACACAAAGTTGGGCACTTGGGACCAGCAGTGACTGCAGCCTAGGACAAGTCCTTGGTGCTGCTTTTGGGCACAGCCATTCAGGGACTCAAACTGGGTTTCATGGAGAATAAAGCTTCAAAACTCTGTCTGCAGCACAAAAGTATTTTTTGTTATTTAGTGTGAGCCAAGCACAAAATACAAAACCCTCATAATAGAAAATTTAAGACACAGTGTTGGTAATTTTTGCTTTTGTCCTTAAATGGAGGGGGGGGGGGCAGAAGGAAAAGTAAAGTAATAATAAATAACAGGACCCAGTAAAAAAAGGGAGGTTGTGTCACCTAGTACAGACATCTCACAGCAGAGATGGTGATCCTTATGCCCTTGCAGCTCAAACACTGATTTTTGATCTGTTTTAGAGAATTCAGGTGTTCTGGGACATGGGAACCCCCTGCGGGCACCATCTTTAGATGAGAGGAAAAGTTTCTAGAGTGAGTCTAAAGGGAATTGGTTGAAGTCTCCTTTTCTACCTGGACCTTCAACTAAGATAAGAGGCCCAAAATCACATTTTTCAAAAGGGGTTATTCCTAGAGTTCTTGTCAATAGGAGACATCTAAAGTGCAGCATTCCCCTGGCACAGCAAGGGTTGATGTATTCTTCAAAGTGCTCTGCTGGTTTCATTGTCACCAGAGAGGGGTCAGCTGTGTGCCCAGCTGCTGTCCTGTGTGGGAAATAACAGAAATAACAAATCAGAGCACTTATCAAGTATTTCACTTTTTTTCACTTTTACATATTTATCACGGAAATCTCTGAAAGTCCATGGTCTGCAAAACAAGAAACGGTTGCCAGCACCTTGGCATGTCCCCATGGGTTCCAAGGCTGCAGCAAGAGGGACATCAGGGTTTCTGGAGCACGGACAAGAGTGGATTCTGCTGCCCGGGGATTAAGGACAGGGCCAGGATGGGGATGACCAGCCCTGCAGTGAAATCTGGGCAGGCCCTGCTTGGAGTGGACATTCCTGTGGTGGTGTTGCCCAGCCCGGGAGCCCTGCGAGGCTCAGGGGGCCCTGCCCTTGCAGGGCACAGCTTTGTGCCAGGGGAACAAACCCCACTTTTCCTCTCTTTTTCTGCAGCACCCCCGTTCTGTGAAGGCACAACCATGAGCCTGCAGGGTCAGAGCTGTCCTGAGGGCTGCCTGGGCACTCTGAAGGATGCAGCCATGGACACAGGTGTTTGCAGAGCAGCTCCTCATGGAGCCCCTTGATTCTGAAAAGCCTTTGTGTCAAGCAAAGCACAGCACGCTGAGCTTTGAGCTGCCAATTAAAAGGCAGAGGACTGTAAATCCTCTTTGCAAACATTTGGAGCCCTGCAGTGGGGGACTCCCTGAGCTCCTGCAATCTGTTCTGTCCCGGGGAAGAAATGTGCAGTGGCTCCATGCCTGAGCTGGTGGTCACAGGGGACACAGGTGTCAGTGTTCAGAGGGACTGGTGGTCAGAAGGACTGGTGGTCACAGGGGTCAGTCAGAGGAGCTGGTGTTTGCGGGGGTCGGTGGTCACAGGGGTCAGGGGTCACAGGATCCATTGTCACAAGGGTCGGTGGTCACAGGATCCCGTTGTCGCAGGGGTCAGAGGTCACAGGTTCCCGTTGTCGCGGGTGTCACCAAGTCCCCCGCCTGTCCCTGCTGCAATTCCCGCTGTCCCCACAGGGTGGCGCCAGGGAGCCGCTCCGAGCCCCGACCCGGTTTTGTCGGTTGTTTTGTTTTGTTTTGGGGTTTGGGTTTTTTTTTTTTTTTCCCTTTTTTTTTGTTTGTTTCTTTATAAAATTCTGCTCTAGGACACAATTCCAGGTGGGTTTTGTGTCCCGGGAGCAGAGGGCGCTGGGGTCGCACGGCACTGGGCCGGTTCCACAGGCAGAGGGTGAATCCAGGACCATGAGCTGTGCTTGGATCCAGCCATGGCATCACCAGGGCTGGAAAAATCCTCCAAGGCCAAGAAATCCAATGGCAACCCAGCCCTGCCAAGCCCACCTCTAACCCATGTCCCCAAGTGCCACATCCACGTGTCCTTTAAATCCCCCCAGCCACGGTGACTCCACCCCGTGCCAGTGAAATAAACAGGGCAGGAGATTTCTCTCCTTTTAGAATGGATGGATCACACCTATGTCACCACTGCTCCCAGGAGTGGCACAGAGAAGGAGGAAAATGCAGCTTTGTCTGCGGGTCTGTGGGCAGAGATGGGGGCTCCATCCTCATGAGGGCATCAGGAGATCCCCAGTTTTTGGTTTGATATTCGGGTTCCTCTGTCCAGACAACATCTTTCGAGGTTAGGGTGAGGGGTGAAAGGGTCTTAGCAGACACTGGATTCTGTTCCTCACGTCTAGACATCACTTCGATCACTCAAGTCCGTGTTGGCTCGTTGTTTTTAGGGGGTTTTGCTAGGTTTGGTGAGGGGCTTCTTCCTTTGCATGCCAACTTTGTTGTCTCCTCCTCTTCACCATCCAGGTGCCATCCTCCAGGAAGCAAAGGTGCCACTGGACAAAAGGAAAATTCCCAACCATCAACAACAGGTAGTTAACGAAAAAACTATTTACAACAGGTGATTACAACAACAAACAGTTTCAACTCCACCCTGGCAGCAACTGGCCCAACCTGAGAACTCTGCAACCTTTTTTTAAATAAATGGGCAACTTTTTTACTCATAACACCAGGGCTGAACAAACCTTTTGGAGAAGAAATTTCCCGCAGTATCCCATCTAAACCTGCCCTGGAGAAACCTGAAGCTGTTCGCTCTCATCGCCCTGGCAGAAGGGAGCGATGTTTTGGTCCCCAGGCTGTTTTGGGGCGTTTCCCAGGCGGGAGCTGCGTGTCGGGGATGCAGCCCCGAGGATGCTCCCGCTGCTCCCTCCAGCGCCGGGAACTCGGCGACCTTCCAGGCCTTTTGCAGCCTCAACAACGCCACAATTCCCCGAATGGCAGCCCGGCGGGAGAGCCCTAATGGGGCTCATGTGATGAGGTTTGTTCTCCGCAGAGCACTCAGCGGTTCAAGGCAAACACCCTTAATTACCGCTCAACGAGTAAGAGCCGCTCTGGGGTTTAAAATGTTTTGCTCCTCTGTCGGGTGTCCTTGGCGTGGGCGTTCGTGCCTGTGAAAAATGCGTATTTTATGATTGGCTTTTCGCAAATATTGAAATGGATGTTGTATGTGTTATGTTAGAAAGTGATGCTGTGTGGAAAAACGCCAATCGCTTGTTTTTAAAATTTTAGAAAGTTTAATAGTAATAAAATGGTTAAAAAGAATAGTAATACAATTTGAGTAATAACAATTTGGACAAATCGAATTAGGACAATATGAGACAATAAAAAGCAAAGAGTTACGGACGTCCGGGTACCTTTTTTTGGGCATCACGAGCCCGAAAAAGGAGCCACGTTAACAAAGGATTAACCCTTGAGAACAACATCAATTGCATATTCATACATCTCATACATGATGCATAAATTCCATTCAAACACAGGATTCTGTCTGGGCAGTGTCAGCTTCTTCCTTCTAACCCTAACAGCGCCTTTGAGGCAGGAAGAAGTTCGTTTCTTCTGATAATGGGGCAATAAATTCTTTTTCTCTGAAAGATTCAGAGGTCCTGTGGCTGCTATCTCGCTGCAAGCCCTTTCTGTTAAACAAAGCATCTTACATAGCATAGTTTCTATTTTAACAATTTTTTATAACCTAAAACTATATTTAACACAGTGCTTAAGAAAATTAATACAGCATTACTTTCTAATACAACACATATAATATTCATTTTAATATTTGCGAAAAGCCAATCATAAAATACATGCATTTTTCACATGCTGTATTAATTTTCTTAAGTAGTGTGTTAAATGTAGTTTTGGGTTATAACAAAATGTTAAAATAGAAACTATGCTGTGCAAGATACTTTTCTTAAAGAAAGGATTCGATAGCAGACACAGGACACCTAAATCTTTCAGAGAAAGAGAATTTATTGCTCTTTTATCGAGTTCTTCCTGCCTCACTCAGCTATGAAGATGCTGTTAGGATTCAGAGGAAGAAGTTGACAATGACCAGACAGAATCCTGTGTTTGAATAAAATTTATGCATCATGTATGAGGTGTATGAATATGCAACAGGCTGTTGTTTTAAGGGTAATCCTCTGTTAATGTGGGGCCTTTTCTGGGCTTATTTTGCCCAGAAAGATGTACCCAGACTGTCTGTAACTCTTTGTTTCTATTGTCTCGTATTGTACTAATCCTAATAGTCCAAATTATTATTACTCTAACTATATTACTCTTTTTATAACCATCTTATTTATTGAACTATTTATCTATTTAACTTTTAAAATTTTAAAAACAAATGATTGGCGGTTTTCACCGCACCGAGGCCGCCCATCAGTCAGGGCCTGAGCCCAGAGCAGCAGCCAGAGCCAATTAATCAGAGCCAATTAATTAATCAGAGCCAATTAATCAGAGCTGCTCCCTGCCCTCGGCTCCCAGCCCAGCCCCTTCCCCGGGTTGTTTGTGCTCCCAAATGAAGCTCGAGCATCTCTCAGCTGTTGGGGTTGTGCCACATGATGCTGAGAGGAATGAGGGGTTTGTCCTCACAAACAAACTGTGGGGCTGCTGGTAGATAAAAGCATAAAAGAAACGATGGGAAGGATTGTGCTGATTGATGGATGGAAAAAAAGAGATTTGCCTTTAAACAGTTTGTTTGTAGGTTGGCTGATAAATGGAATTGGATATTGAAAAATGAAAGAAATAATGGGGAAAAAACATAAATTCTATAAGAATTAGAAATTAGGGTTGTACATTAGAGGGAAATCTCTGGTATCAGGAATTTCAGGAGGTCTGTGCCTCTCAAGTACCTCAGAAATGGGGAAAGAGAGAAGGGAAATTGGATAAAAAGAAGGTTGCATCCTCCAAAAATTAGACAGACCCCAGGGGAATGCCCCATGGCCTCTCTCTTTATTCAAATGAAGTAAAAGGACACCCCTGCCTCCTTTTTGGACATAAACCTCTGGTGTTTGTGGATTAATTTTCCTGACAATGTGGAACAGAACAGGAGGGATCACACGGAGCTTTTCTCCCAAGGTGAGGACAGGGAGGAGTCTGGAGTGAGGTGGTGCAGCTGGGGGAAGGAGAGGGACAGCAGGAAGGTGTTCCAGACCTTTCTGGTGTTTTGGGAACAGGAAGAGCAGCCCTGGGTTCTGTGAGTTCACTGTGATGCTTTTTGTAGAGAAAACAGCACCAGAGACCTGAGCTCCAGCCAGGGCAGCACCGGGGGCCTGGCTGTGTCCTGGCACATCCCTCACTGCTCTGGGACAGCAACAGCCACGGCCTCCCCACAGAGGCAGAGCCTTTGTCCCACTGCGCCTTTGTCCCCTGCAGAACATTTCCCACCCCTCTGCACATGGACATCACAGCAGCCCAGTCAGGGAAAAGCAGCTCCAGCTTTAACCTGACCACTGAGAGCCAGGCAATGCAAGCCCTGCAGCCCCAGGGATGGGATCACAGAGCAGCCAGGACAGCTGGTGCTGCCTGCTCAGGGCTCACTGCAGATTTTCCAGATTTCCCTGGATTCTGTGGCCCTGCAGCAGCCCTGAGTGCCCAACCAGGGAACCTTCCCCTCTACATGCTGCACCTCCTGTGGGCTGGGGGCACCAGCAGCTGCTCTGGAGCCCAGAGCTCTCCTCCTGCTGCTCCCCTGAGCCCCAGGAGCTGTGGGTACCCAGGGCCACAGGTAACTCCTCTGCACAGCCCAGTGCTCCAGGGCAGAGCTGAGCCAGGGCCCTGCACGGCCACAGCTGCCTGACCCAAGGCCCAGCAAGGTGATTGCAACCCCAGCTGAGCCACCCCAGCCACAGCATTGCATGGGAGCCATGAACCCCCCTCCCAAACCCACAGTGCCCAGAGAGAGGGGTGCAGGCGGGGCTGGAGGGCTGGGGATCCCCCAACGCCATTCCCCCTGTACCTCTGCACTATTCCTGCACCCCTACACCATCCCTTTATCCCTACATCATCCCTGTGCCCTCACACCATTCCTGCACTACCCCCATGTGAGGGGATGGAGATGAGAGAGACGGAAACTGACTTGGTGATCAGAATCCGATTTTATTCTGGGATACAAACACTTATATACGATTTCAAGGAGACTAGTAATGTGTACTACAATGATAAGGTTTAAATCACATATACAAACTTCTGCATATAACATCTCTTGCTTGCAGAGTTTTAATGGGATTTTCTTTCTCCAGTAAACCTGTCTAATTAAATCTTCTTGCAATCCAGGACTAATTTTCAAAGTTCCGTTTGCCTTTGCCAAGGCATCCTGTTGTCAAATCTCTTATGTTAACCAGGTCCAAAGTCCATCATCTGTCTTGTGTCCCCCCAACATTCCATCACCTCTACACCATCCCTGTGTCCCTACACCATCCCTGTGTCCCATTCCCTCCTGTCCCTGCCCCATCCCTTTATCCCCACCCCATCCCGGTGCGCTCTCCCTGCCCCTGCCCTGCCCGGGGGGCGATGGGGCTGGGGGCGGCCCCGGGGGGGCTCTCCAAGGCTGGCAGGGGGCGGAGGGGCCCTACAAGGCTGGCGGGCATTGGGCGAGGGGCGATGGGTGCTGGAGAGCTCCGCCAATGGCTCCGCTCTTTGCTGGAGCCCCGCGCTGCGGGGCCAGGAGGTGCGGCCGGGCACGGGGTCGGGAGCTGCGTGCGAAGCTCCGGCACCTCCTGCGCGTTCCTCTGCACCTCCGGCACCTCCAGCATCTCCTGCATGTCCCTCTGCACCTCCTGCACCTCCTGCGCGGTCCTCTCCACCTCCTGCACCTCCTGTATGTCCCTCTGCACTTCCAGCATCTCCTGCATATCCCTCTGCACTTCTGGCACCTCCTGCATCTCCCTCTGCACCTCCTGCATGTCCGTCTGCATCTCCTGCATGTCCCTCTACACCTTCTGCATCTCCTGCATCTCCCTCTGCACCTCCTGCCTGTCCCTCTGCAGCTCCTGCTCCTTCATCAGCAGCTCCATCACCTCCTTCTGCAGCTCCGAGCCTCCAGCACCTCCCTGAGCATCTTCTGCACCTCCCTTTGCACCTCCTGCACCTCCTGCATCTCCCTCTGCACCTCCTGCATGTCCGTCTGCATCTCCTGCATCTCCCTCTGCATCTCCTGCATGTCCCTCTACACCTCCTGCATCTCCTGCATCTCCCTCTGCACCTCCTGCCTGTCCCTCTGCAGCTCCTGCTCCTTCATCAGCAGCTCCATCACCTCCTCCTGCAGCTCCGAGCCTCCAGCACCTCCCTGAGCATCTCCTGCACCTCCAGGGTCTCTGTTCCTGCATCAGTTGCAGCTGCAGCATCTCATGGTCAGGATCCACCTGCAGAGCAGTGGCTGCTGCACCCCGCAGGTATTGGGCTGGGCTGGGCTGGGATTTGGGGTCCTGGAGCCCCCAGGGAAGGCAGAGATGGGCACAGGGGGGCAGCTCGGGGGGCTCTGAGCCTGGGGAGGCCGCTGGGACCCCAAGAGGGGCTGTTTCCAGGCCATGGCCATGGATCACAGCCAGCCTTGCCCATCCCACTGTCCTCTTTCCACACTGCAGAGAGATTTTCCTTCTGTTTTTAGCACAGTGCTGTGAACCAAAGGGCCTGGGGCTCCTGATTCTGCATGCCCCAAACCAAAACCCGCCGTGGGAGGGGTGGGACTGGGGCAGGGCTGGCTGAGAGCTGGGGGCCCTGCATGGCTGGGGTGGGCAGGGACAGCCCTGGTGGGCACATCCCTGTGCCTGCATCCCTCACACCCGGCCCTGCTGTGGGCAGGGGGCACCACGCTGGGTCAGCTGCCCAAAGTGAGCTGGTCCTGGTCCTTCCCTGCAGGGAATTCCCTTTCCCCAGGAAAGGCTCCATCCTGTGCAGCTCTGTGTGTCCCCAAGGCTCTGGACAAGGGACAGCCACACACCTGGGCAGGGCGTCCTGGTGGCAGCATGAGGCACACAGCTCTGAGACAGAGGTGAGGGCAACCTGGGTATTTTTATTTTCCAAAAGTACCCATCTGTAATCCACAGATCCCCAATGTGCACAGGGTTTTACTCCGGACTATTCAAGTTGTGGAAAAAAAAAAAGGCAATTATTTATTCCATGGATATTTTGGTTGGACAATGAGGAAGTTGAAGGAGGGGGAAGTAGATAAATTTCCTTTTTAATAAACTGCAGACTAGGTTGTAACAATCCTCTGGCCACCTAGCTGCCAATTTCTATGGGGTGAAGACATAAACCACAGTTTCTCTCATTTAGGAAATATTATTACAAGCTGGATTTGATTCCTCATCCTCACTTTTTTGATAAGCGGGTCCTGGTGGCACCTGCCTGTCCCCTGTGCTGCCTGTCCCCCCCAGCTGTGCCCTGCCCTGGCTGTCCCCAGCCTCACCCCATTCCCTGGGAGGGTTTTCCCTGTCTGGAGCTCGCTGTTGTGGCTGCAGTGCCCACGGGAAGGGTGGCACCAGGGTGTGCCAGCAGTGATGCCCAGGGCAGGCTGAGCTCTCCCTGCTGGCACCTGCTCCCCTGGGATGGGGCTGGGACCCCCAGGTGCCCCCCCAGCTGGTCAGGGCCCCCCATCCTGCAGGGCTGGGCTGCTGAAAGCTGCAGAGCCCAAACCACCCATCCCCTGTGGGTCTGCAGGGTGACTCTTTATCCATCAGGCTTTGATATCTCCATTTCTGGTGTGTGTGTGGGGCTGCTGAGCAGGTTAAGTGCTCATTACAGCCAGGCTGGGCTGTGTGAAGGGAGAGTAAATCAGTTCAGGGCACACTCAGAACAGCAAACACGGCTCCTCTGTGCCTCCCCCTGTGCCATTTATTATGTCCTTTCAACATGTTTGTGTTTTTATTTCAGTGGATCAGCTGTCTTTTAATGGCTGGGTGTTATTTTCTGTGCTCAGAGGTGAGAAGGTGTTTTATTGTTGGTCTCTGCTGCTTGGTAAAAACTTCAGTGTGGGTAAATTATTAGAAAAATTATAACTCTGAATGTCCTGGCACTGCCAGGGGAGGCTCCTCCAGTGCCAGGACACTCCACATGAGGCTGGAGCACAGAGGAGGGAAGGCAAAATGCAGAGATTAGAGCATAAAACACTGATAGCAGGCACTGCAGCACCTGAAATACAGGAGAAAGAAACCGACACATTTTCCAGATCCACTTTTCAACAATTTATTTATTTGGAATGCTTAAAAATAAAAAAAAAAAAACAAACAGAAAGAGAATAGAGAAAACCAAACTGATGCACAGACCACCCTATCACATGCTCTACACCAGGTACAGGCTCAGGATGTGCTGTGGGTGCCAGAGCCATGCCAGGAGCTTGGAGGTGCTTGGGACGAGGTGACACCAGACCTGGGTGCCCTGGGACAGCGGTGATGCAGCTGCAGGTGCCCACACCTGCCAGAGCCCTGGTGTTTGTGCCCCCTGCCCTGGCTGACCCACGGCTGCTCCCCAGGTGAGCCTCCTGCTGTTTTGGGAACTCCCCACACCCATCCAGCACCCAGCATCCCAGCACCCAGCATCCCACCTCCCCATCACCTCCCGCCCTCTCCGCTCCCGTGGGCTGGGTGGGGAACAGGAGGGAAGGGGTGGGAGGCAGCAGGGGAGGTTTTGGCCGAGGCAGAGCCTCTCCCACCCAGCCCACCTGAGTTTGCAGGCGGTGCCAGCCCCGGGGCAGCGGCTCAGCACATGGAGCAGCTGTTGGTCTTGTTCATGGGCGGCCGGAGCGCCTGCTCCTTGGGCAGCGTCTCCCTCCTCTTGCAGAGCGCGGGGCTGAGCCGGCTGGGCAGGTTGGCCTGCTGCAGCAGCTCCCTGAACACCTCCAGCACGTTCTGGTTGTCCTTGGCCGACGCCTCCACGAAGCGCCCGTTCCAGTCCAGCTCCACCAGCGCCAGCGCCTCCTCCAGGGGCACGCGCCGCTCGCCGCCGCTCTCCGCCTTGTTGCCCACCACCACGATGGGAGGGAACTTGTCCTCCTTCACCTCCAGGATCTCCTCCCGCAGGCTCTTGACACTCTCGAAGGACTCGGCGTCGTCCACGGCGTAGACCAGGGCGAAGGCGTCGCTGTTCTGGATGGAGAGCTTCCTCATGGCTGGGAAGGAGTAGCTGCCGCTGGTGTCCAGGATCTCCACCTTGACCGTGGCCCCGCTCACCTCGTACTCCTGGCTGTGCAGCTCCTCCACCGTGCGCCGGTGCTTGGGCTCGAAGGTATCCAGCAGGAAGCGCCGGATCAGAGAGGTCTTGCCCACGCCGGCGGCTCCCAGGAAAACCAAGCGGACGTGGTTCTTCTCCTTGGCCACCAGGGACATGGCTGGCACGGAGGGGACAGGATGCTCCGCAGCTGGTGCTCACCCTGCAGGTGTCCCTGGGTGCCTGCAGCCCCGGTGGTGTGTCCGTCTGTCCGTCCTCCCTGTGACTCAGCGCAGCCAAGGAATGTTGGTGTCACCGCTCCGCGAACTTCTCTCCGCGGACTCTACAAGCCCCGAGCCCGGCTCATTTTTTTATCCTGGTCCCTCTGTGCCATGTGGCACCAAGCTGTCCAATCTCTGAGGGTTGTGGGTGCTGGAGGAGGGAGGGCAGGGAGGGAGGAGAGCGGGGTGCTGCGGGCCAATCCGCACAGCGCAGCCCTGGAGTGCAGCAGCAGCATTGCTGCATCGCCGCCGCTAGCGCAGGAAACCGCGGCACCGCCAGTCCCCACAGAGCTACGGCAGCTGCCCGGCCTGGGGGACGCTCAGTGCCCATCCCCAGCCCTGGCGTGGGGGACACTCAGTGCCCATCCCCAGCCCTGGCGTGGGGGACACTCAGTGCCCATCCCCAGCCCTGGAGTGGGGGACACTCAGTGCCCATCCCCAGCCCTGGAGTGGCTCGTGGCCAGCGCTGGACAGCGGCACCCACGGCGTTTCCTGCGCACTCGTCTGCAGACAGAGCTGCTGTGAACGTGCCCAATCTCCAGTGAAGCGATGAAATCTTTGGCTGGAGGGGGAAAATAAGCTCTCCCGCCTGTCATAACCTCCTCATTCAGCTGTCAGTTACCGGTGATTTTTGTGAAATATTTAACCAGAGGGGGAAATGAAATCTCTGCGAAGACGACGCGCGGCTCTCCGGGAGCAGATGCCGGAGCCACGGCCCTGACCCAGCACTGGGGTTGCTCTGGAGGTGCAGGCTGCCCCAGCCAGGGGTGTTTGCTCAGCACTCACCTTCATCCCACACTGGAGCTGTCCCAGAAGCTGATTGATGTGTAGTGCAAACACAAAGGGAGCTTGCACAGAAGTTCAAATAAGTTTCAGTCACAGACATGTTTCATGAAAAATCTTTTCCTTAGAATTTTTTTCTCCTAAGAAGCTCAGAGGCCTCAAGAACAAAATATCTGCTGCTGTGGAATGCAACAGGTGCATCTGTGATTGATGCAGTTATTTTAATTAATGGCCAGTCACAGTCAGCTGGCTTAGACTCTCTGTCCAAGACCAAAGCTTTTGTTATCATTCTTTCTTCTTCTATTCCTTTCTTCCATTCTATTGGTATAGTTTTAATATAATATATATAATAAAATAATAAATCAAGCCTTCTGAAACATGGAGTCAGATCCTCATCTCTTCCCTCATCCTCAGACCCCTGTGAACACCATCACAAGTTTCTAACCTAAATTTGTGGATGTGTGGGTTTTTTTGAGCTTTAATTCAGGTTTTCTTCCATAGCTAAGTGCCAGTTCCAGAATTTAGTTCTGGATGAATTTGTTCTGTTGATTCCAAAACCCTTTTCACTGGAATTACTCCTGCCTTTTAATTCTCCAGTTATTGTACATTTTAGCCGTGTTAGGAGCTTTCCCAGCTGATCTTATTATCAGGAGAGCCAAGAGATAATATATCAGGATGAGCAGGGCCCTGTCCTGGTGTCAGCCTGCCCTGGGAGAAGGGAAAGGTTGGGTCCCAGCAGGACTGACAGTGGGATTGGTGTCCAGGGCCCCACAGCATCGCTGGTGATGCGCCTTCCCTCACCAACGTGAAACTCCTTCTGGGACACTTCCTGAAGTGGAGGAGATCCCACTTCAGGGGATTTGAGGAGATCCCACATGTCAAGGACTGAGCTGTGGGAGCTGGAAGGAGCTGGGGATGCAGAAGATTTGATGGCAAGCTAAAAGCCAGGAGATGGAGTGGATGAGCAGAGGGTGCATGAAGGAAGCAGTGATGGGGTCTTGGTGCCAGTGCAAATGAGGAGCTGAAGGCAGCAAGGCAGGACAAGTAATCTCAAGCCAGTCCTTGGAAGCTGTTTAAAGCCAAACCCCTAATTTTTTTAATAAGAAGGAATTTGGTTAATGCCTCTTTGTGTTTGGTTTTCAAGAGAGATGGAAAGGGTTTCCCACAGTCCCTCCCAGCTGCTGCAGCAGAGCTCTGCAGGCTCTCAGCATGTCCTGGGGGCTCTGGTGACCTTGCTGCTGCTCATTTTCCCAGAATTTCATTCCAAAGGAACTAAAAACATGGATCTGTGCAATCTCACAGCACCCAGCATCTCCCTGACAGGTGCAGAAATGATGCCCAGGGTGAAGGAGGAACCCATGGCAGGAGGGAATGGAAACCTTGGGCTCCAGGCACCCCATCCTGGCTCTAAACCATCCCCCTTATTGCTGGCACCAGGGAAGGCAAATGCCAGGCAGCAATGCCATCCATGGAGGGCATCCAGAGCTGGGCATGGGGAGGGACCCTGGTGCTGTGGGAGCCAGGACTGGGGCACATCACAACCACTGCCCTTGGTGTGGGTCACTCCTGCAGAGTGTCCTGCCAGGTGTGGGCAGGGTGAAGGGCCAGCCTGGCTGTGGCACAGAGCTGTGGCACTGTGGGCACACCCAGAGTCACACAGAGCCAGGCTCTGCAGCCCCCCTGGTTTTTCACATCACTTGTCTCCCCTCAGTTCTCACATCTGTGCTGCTATGGTTACCAACAGCCTGAGAGGTTTTAAATCTCCCTCAGAGCAATGGAGGATTTCAGGGTAATCTTGTTAGGAGATGAGCAATGAATATTTCCAAAGGCCTTTTGCATGGATAGCTGTTCCCTGTGAGCTTATGGCCCCTGACAGCAGGGAAAGCAAAGCACGGGGGACTGAGCAGGGAAGGATGAGCACAGTGACTTGTTTGCCACTGCAGCCCTTTGTGCTCACTGTAAAGTCACTAGATTCTGAGTTTTTCAGGCCGTTTAGGTCAGGTATTACCCCAGAAAAAACCACTTCAGTCTGTGTTTTCCCCAGGGAAAGACTCACAGGGCCTTTATGGGCACTTGGAGATGGGGACAGTGATGGATGGAAAAGCTCTGTGTGCTGCCCAGTGGGGCTGGGATGGCTCGTGGGAGTGCCCAGCATCCATCTGTGGGGATTGTAATGCAGGTGGAATTTGGATCCTGCAGCCAGGGCACATCCTGCACCCACAGGCACTGGAGCATGGCAGGGCAAAGGCTCTGGGGGAAGGACTGAACCCTGCTCCTGGGAAAAGCCAACAGCTCTCAGCACAGCAGAAACCCTGGGGTGTGCTCCCCTCACAGGCTGTTTGCCAGCAGGAAAGCAGGAATATTGAACAATGTGGTGCCTCTTCTGTCCCTGCACCAGCCCTCAGAGCTCCTCTGCTGGAGGGGCGTGAGTGAAGCTCTCCCCAAAAACATCCTGATGTCCTGACAAGGTTTGAGACATCTTGGACAAATATTTGTCTCACTTTTCAGCTGATGTCTGGTGCCTGAAAGTGACTGAGTGAGGGGAAAGCTAGCAGAGCACAGCAGCCCTGCGCACTGGCCAAGGGCTCCCCAGCTCTGCTGCTGCTCCCAGATGGGAGGAAGGCAATTTGCACCCTCAGAACAGCCTGTGCTGTGCCTGGCGTGCTCCGGGGAGCTCCTGCCTCGGTGCTCACAGGGAACAGCAGCTCTGATGTTCTCAGCACTGGAGCTGCTGGTGCTGGGCTCTGCTCCAGCCCTGGACACGGTGCCCAGATCAGCTCTGCTGCTCTCACAGGGTGACAGAGCCCTGGCTGGCCCATTGCTCACAGGCACTGAAGCAGCACTGTGGCTGTGCTGGTGAGCAGGCTGCAGCACCGTGGGGCATTGCCAGGAGCCTGAGCCAGCTGCTGGAGCTGCTGCTGAGTCCTGCAAAGGGCCCCCAGTGCCTCAGCAGCCTTTGCACCCCACAGCAGCACAGGGAGAGTGAGCACTGCCTGGGGGGATGCTCCCACCCCACCCCACCTGCTCGTGCCCCTGCCTCTGCTTCTCCCCTTGGAGAATTCACAGAATTCACAGAATCACTGGGTTGGAAAGAGACCTTCAAGACCATCGAGTCCAACCCAGCCCCAACACCTCACCCAAACCCTGGCACCCAGTGCCACATCCAGGCTTTGTTAAACACACCCAGGGATGGGGACTCCACCACCTCCCCAGGCAGCCATTCCAGAACTTTATCACCCTTTCTGTAAAAATCTTTTTCCTGCTGTCCAACCTGTATTTCCCTTGGTGCAGCTCGAGGCTGTGTGCTCTGGTTGTGTCAGTGCTGCTGCAGACAGAGCCCAGCCCCAGCTGAGCACAGGCACCTTTCAGGAGCTGTGAGAGTGATGGGGGCACCCCTGAGTCTCCTTTTCTCCAGGCTGAGCATCCCCAGCTCCCTCAGTGGATCCTCACAGGGTTTGTGTTCCCGGCCCCTCTCCAGCCATGGATCCATGGTGGATGGGAGGCTGGCTGTGTTTCCAGCTGTGTTTCCAGCTGAGGTGCTGAGAGGGAAGTGGCAGCACTGGGAACCCCCCCTGCCCTGCCAGCTGTGCCCCAGCTGTGCCCCTCACCTTGGAGGGTGGATCGTGGCTTCTCCCACCTGGAATGAGCCCAGGTGAAACAGGAGAGGGAGGAGCAGCTGCTGAGGGACAGCAAAGGGCCAGCCCGGGCTGTGTGAGGCACAGGAGGGCACAGGGTCAGCGAGGCAGATCCTCCCCCGAAAGGGTTAAAGCTGCCTCTCCGGAGATGAAATCCGAATGGCCTTTGATTCAGCGGCAGGTGAGAGGAGAAACCCGAGCCCTACGGCTGCCACCCCCCTGGAGGGGATGCATACATGGATCAGCCATACGTGCTGCTCCTGCCTGGAACAGCCCGGATCCTGTTCCCAGAGGGGCCACCAAGGGCCACCTGCCACCCCGAGGGGCACAGCCGGGGGTGCAGCACCTACAGGGGGTCCCACAAACTCCTGCCTGTGACCCCCAGGGCCAGCTGGGCTCAGAGGAGCTGAGTGAGAGAGCTGAGGGCTGAGCTTTGCCCACAGCCCCGGGCTGGTGTCAGTGGGGATGGAGGAGACCGGGGCTGGGTTTGGGGCGCTCCCTGAAGGGAGGTGTGGGAGGACATCCCTGCTGGAGTCACTCATCACTTAGGGGAAGTGAATCCTCACCTGTTGATGCCTCTCACAGCCAGGCTCACGGAAAGCAGTGTCACCTGTGCTGCCAGCAGCGCAGAGACTCAGCTGTGACACCCAGTTTTAGGCATAGGATGACCCTGGCATGGCTGCTCTGCCCCTCATCCTCCTCCATGCCAAAGAGACCATCTGGGGTGTGGAACCCTTCCCTGACCCCAGCCCTGTTCCCTGGGGAGGGCAGGAACCGCGGACAGCCTGTTCTGAACCACCTCGGGTAACAGAACCCAGCCTCCCTGTAAACAAACACCTCACCAGGGACTAGAGGGATTTAGTGTAGCTGTGCTCAGGCTCAGAGGAGTTCCTATAACATCCCTTATCTTGCTCTGGCTGGATTATTGGCTGGAGCAAAGAGCTCGCCTCTCTCCAGGCCACCAGCACGGCTTTTCCTCGGGTGACATGGGGTGACAGAGCAGAGCTCTCGGGCCATCAGGGGGTGAAATGTGTGATGCTGAGGGCTCCTGCAGCCCTGGGGTGCCAAGGGGGAGCAGAGCCCCAGAGCTCTGTTCTGCCTGGCTCTGCCTGGCTTTGCCCACTGCAGTGGCATCAAGGAGGGAAGCCCAGACCTGGCAGGTGCCTGAACCTCTCTAGGCACAAGATAAGGCTGAATATTGGTGCTGATCTGCTGGGGGCCCAGTAAAGAATGGTGAAGTATTACCAGGTACATGGGCAGCCAGTTTTAGCTGATTTTCTGCATGCTGCTCCTCCACTTGGGATTGAGCCCTGAGCCTCCTCCACTTGGGACTGAGTTTCCTCCATGTGGGACTGAATCCTGAGCCTGAAATGTGGAGAGAGGAGAGGGAGAGGGAGAGGGAGAGGGAGAGGGAGAGGGAGAGGGAGAGGGAGAGGGAGAGGGAGAGGAGCTGCTCCAAAGCTCAGAGAAAGCCTGGCACCCTTGAGGGATGGCTGCAGGGATTTTGGGGAGGCAGGAGTGGGTATGAGGCTTCTCATGGCAGTGTCAGAAGGAGATGGGATCTTCAGCAGATCCACAGCATTAACACAAGGTGCAGGGAGTCTGGTGCTGGCAGGGGATGCCCAACACCCCAGGTTTGGCAGACAGGAGCACACAGAGGTTCCTCACCCCTCCAAGATGCTCTGCAGCCCAAACTGGGCCAGCATCCCTCTGTGCCAGGCTGTCACTGAGGCTGCCAGGGCACTGCCCCATCCCCAGAGCTCCAGGCTGTGCCCCTGCCCAGGGCAGTGCTGGCAGCCAAGCCTCCCCTGCCCCTGTCCTGCTCCATGCCATGCACAGCCAGGCAGACCTGATGTTCTCACCCTGAAAACAAACTGCTGCATTTCTTTTTTCCTGTCCAGAGTGCATGGAAATGTCATTTTGTAAACATCCCCCAGTGCTCTGCCTGCCCAGGGCTGCCTGTCACTGCCCAGGGGCCCTTCCCCACTCACTGCATGGCCTTGGCTCCCTGGGCTTTCATGCCACAGCTCCCAACTCTTCCCCCAGTGACTTAAATAACCAAATAAACTTCACATGATGGGGCATAAGTGACCTCAGTGTTGTCCTGGATCTGAGCTGATTATTGCCCTAGACACATTTATGGTCAAACTGCTCCTTCCAATTCAGGGCAGGAGCAAAGGACAGCTCTAGCCAAAAGCAAGGTTAAAATAAAATGAGGCTTGCATTCATTTTACAGGGCAGTTTGATGCTCCCTGTGAATGTGCCACAGTGCGGGGGGACAGGGTGGCAGCTCCTTGACTGCTCCCTCACTGTGGAGTCTCAGCATTTTGGTCTGGCTGCCCCTAAAACCTCTCATCTTTTGGGTTCAGAGGAGAAAACCTCTGTCCACTACTAAAACCTCACATCTTTTGGGTTCAGAGGAGGAAACTCTGAAACCCACTCCCAAAACCTCTCCTCTTTTGAGTTCAGAGGAGAAAACCTCTGCCTGTCTCCAAAACCTCTCCTTTTTTGGCTTCAAAGGAGAAAACCTCTGCCCACTCCTAAAACCACTCCTCTTTTGGGTTCAGAGAAGAAAACCTCTGCCTGCCCCCCAAAACCTCTCTTCTTTTGGGTTCAGAGGAGAAAACCTCTGCTCACCCTTATAACCTCTCATCTTTTGGGGTTCAGAGGAGAAACCTCTGCCTGCCCCCCAAAACCTCTCATCGTTTGGGTTCAGGGAGGAAGCCCCTGCCCCCCCAGTTCCCAGCAGCCCCCCAGTGCAGCCCCTGTCACCCTAAGAGCTCCTGACAGCCCCGCTCGGGCAGCGCCGCGGCGGCTCCGCAGCCTCAGCCGGCGGCTCCGGCACTGTCAGCACATCTCATGGTTGTGACATTGTTCCTGTCGGGGAGGATCAGCAGCAGCCAGGCCTGGCTGTGCCCAGGGGCACCGCCCTGCTGAGCCTGGCTCCAAGCTGGCTCCCCGTTTCTGGCACCCACACAGCTCTGGAGGTTTTGGCTTGCTCCAGGTTTTTGTTCGGGAGGAATCACAGCGGTGCTGGTGAGCCATAGATGGCAGCTTGGCCTGGCTGCTGTGGAGGGGCTCTGCCTGCCCTGGAGGATGGGCTGTGCCATTCTCAGGCCTGCAGGACTCTGCAGTGCCCTGCTCCAGCCCCCTCCTGTCACTGGGAGCTGAGCAAGGGCGTCCCTCTGTGAGCAGAGACACTGGGGACGGTCCCCAGCAGGACAGGCTGAGCCAGGCGGAGTGGGCATGGAATCACTGAACCATGGAATCATGGAATCACAGAGCCATGGGGTCACAGAACCATGGGATCAGAGAACCATGGAAGGACAGAACTATGGAATGACAGAACCATGGAATCATGGAATCATGGAATCACAGAACCATGGAATCACAGAACCATGGAATCATAGAATCATGGAATCACAGAACCATGGAATCACAGAACCACTGAATCATAGACTCTTGGCATTACAGAACCATGGAATCCCAGAACCATGCAGTCACAGACCCACAGAATCCCAGAACCACAGAATCCCAGAATCATGGAATCCCAGAACCATGCAATCACAGAGCCATGGAGTCCCAGAGCCATGGAATCACAGAACCATGGAATCCCAGAACCATGGAGTCCCAGAGCCATGAAATCACACAACCATGGAATCACAGAACCACAGAACCATGGAATCCCAGAATCATGGAATCCCAGAACCACAGAATCATGGAAGGGCAGAACCATGGAATCACAGAACCACAGAATCACAGAACCATGGAATCCCAGACTCATGGAATCCCAGAACCATGGTGTTACAGAATGGTTTGGGTGGGGAGGAACCTCACAGATCATCTCAACCTCCTGCCACGGCCACCCACCAGACCAGGCTGTGCAGGTCATGTTCTGTGACTGAAAGATGAAGGACCCAGAGTCACATTTGCAGGAGGGGATTGCAGGGCAGGGGACATTGCCAGCCTGGGGACATTGCAGGAAATGGGGGCTCAGAGTCCCCTCCCTGCAGGGCTGGAGGGAAAGGCTGTGAGCTTTGTGAGCTGCATCAGAGCTGTCCCCAGGTGCCTGAGCCCAGCCCTGAGGCTCTTCCCTGGCTCTGGAGGTGGGAATGATGTGCACTTCCATCAGCCCTCCCTGCAGTGCTGTGAGACAGAGGGAAGCTGGCTGGGCTGGGTTTCCCTGTGCTGCTGCCTTGTGCTCACATTCAGGGCTCATTTCTGTCAAGGCCAGCGTGGCCCCAGTGGCACCAGGAGGGGAGGGGATGTGTGACCGTGTTCACAGGGGTCTGAGGATGAGGGAAGAGATGAGGATCTGACTCCATGTTTCAGAAGGCTGATTTATTATTTTATTATATACATTACATTAAAACTATACTAAAAGAACAGAAGAAAGGATTTCATCAGAAGGCTGTCTAAGAATAGAAAAAGAAAGAATGATAACAAATGTTTGTGGCTCGGGCAGAGAGTCCAAGCCAGCTGGACTGTGATTGGCCATTAATTAGAAACAACCACATGAGACCAATCCCAGATGCACCTGTTGCATTCCACAGCAGCAGATAACCATTGTTTACACTTTGTTCCTGAGGCTTCTCAGTTTCTCAGGAGGAAAAATGCTAAGGAAAGGATTTTCCATAAAAGATGTCTGTGACAGGGATGCTGCTCTAACACAGGACCTGGATACCTGTTCCCATCTCCCAGGCAGGGCTGTGGGTCAGCCAGGCCCTCCCATGGCCCTGCCTGTGTTTTCCTGGTGCAGTGACCCGTGTGGGTGTTCCTGTGCTCCCTCCTGTCCCTTCTGCAGGGCTGGGAACAATTGGCTGTGTTTACCCAGCCCTGATGGATGTGGCTCCTGGTGCTGCTGCTGGCCAAGTTCCTTCTGCTCTCCCAGCAGGAATGTGGGAAGGGAAAATCAACAATCAATCCCCAGCTCCATCCCTCCAGCTGAGAGCTGCAGGGAGCTGCTAAACACCTCAGCAAACCTCAGCATGGGCAGAAAGTTGAGATTTGTTTTCACAAGGTAAACTGAGGCCAGGAGGGAACGGCACTGCTGTGTGCCCCACTCCTGGAGCAGCTTCTTGCAGGTAAAAATAAAAGTGCAAAGCTGCAAAATGCCAGCTGTTCTCTGGGCTGCAGTGCAGAGATGTCCCCAGGAGCTGGACCCCAGTGCCCCTCAATGCTCCTCACTGCCCCCCAGCATCCCTCAGGATGCCTTGAGCTGCTGGGGGGAGCAGGGGTGACCTGCTGGACCAGCTCTGCACTGGTCTCCTGCTCCACACTCAGCACCTCTGGGAAATCTGCTCCAGCCTGGGGAGGATGAGAGAGTTCAAATCAGAAATCAAATTCCCAGCAGTAACCTGTGAGTAACCTGGTCTGTGGAAAGTGTTCCTGCCCTTGGCACAGGGCTGGATCTATCTGAGATCCCTTCCCACCCAAACCAGCTGTGATTCCAGAAACAGGGGCTGTGCTGGGGGCTCTGGGAGCAGCCTCACACTGAGGAAGCACCTTCTTGGCATGGAGAGGAACATGAGCACAATAAATACAAATACAACAGGCAGAGACGCCCAGGATTTCGTTTCCCAGAGCTGACTCTGCCATTCCAGCCTGCCCATTGCACGGAGAGGAGCGACCCAGTTCCTCCCAGTGCCATCCTGGCTCCTAGGGGGATGTGCTGGGAGCCACTGGAGCCCGGGAGGGGAACAGGGAGAATCCTGGGGCGTGGAGGGGAACAGGGGATGTGAAGGAGGGGAAGAAGCATCCCAGGATGTGGAGATGAGAAGGAGCATCCCGGGATGGGGAGGAGGGCAGAGAACATCCCAGGATGTGGAGGGGAACAGGGAGCACCCCGGGATGTGAAGGAGGGCAGGAAGCATCCCGGGATGTGGAGATGGGAAGGAGCATCTCGGGATATGGAGGAGGGCAGAGAGCATCCCGGGATGAAGGCAGGGAGAATCCTGGGATGTGGAGGGGAACAGGGATCACCCCGGGATGTGAAACTGGGCAGGATCCCGGTATGGGGAGGTGAGAAGGGAGCATCCCGGGATGTGGAGAGGAGGAGCACATCCCAGGACGTGGATGTGAGAGGGAGCATCCTGGGATGTGGAGGGGGACAGGCAGCATCTCAGGATGTGGAGGAGGGCAGGGAGCACCCCGGGAAGGGGACAGGGACATGGAGCATCCCGGGATGTGGCAGGGCAGGATCCTGGGATGTGGATGGGGACAGGGAGCATGTTGGGATTTGGAGGGTGGCAGGGCAGGCAGCACCCCGGGATGTGGAACTGAGCACGGAGCACCCCGGGAGGGTGGCAGGGCAGGATCCTGGGATGTGGCAGTGGGCACAGAGCACCCCCGGGATGTGGCAGGGCATGGTCCCGCCGCTCCTGCCGGCTCTGACACCGAGCTGTGCCAGCCTCAGCCCCTGCAGAGCCACCGTGGCCTGGCTCAGCCCAGCCCAGCCTGGCCCAGCCCAGCTCAGAGCCTCCAGCCGGAGCCATTCCCCAAGGATGCTGCTGCTGTTTGTCTGTTTGTCACTCTGTCACAGCCGTGCGGCGCCCAGGCAGTGCTGTGAAGCAGAAATGACCCGTTCTGGCAGCTGACATCTCCAGGAAGGGATTTTAGCATGAAGACAAACCGAGCCTGGGGTGAGCTCATGCTGCCCAGGAGCTGCTGCGGTGCCCAAGGAGCAGCAAACAAAGGCGAGGCTTTGTCCCAGCCCCGTGTGACAGCGCCACCCGGGCGGGGTGACCTGGCACAGCCACGTGTGTGTGGCAATCCTCTGCCTCATCAGAGGGACTGGCTGCACCTCCAGATGGCACAGAATGGCACAGAATGGCACAAGATGGCACAGAATGTGAGCCTGGAGCCAGGGGTGAGCCCCAGGCAGGGGCTGGGATGCAGGGATAGCACAGAATGGCACAGAATGTGTGCCCCGGTGTGGGGTGAGCCCCAGGCAGGGGCTGGGGTACAGGGAGGGCACAGAATGGCACAGGATGGCACAGAATGTGTGCCCCGGTGTGGGGTGAGCCCCAGGCAGGGGCTGGGGTACAGGGGGCTGGGCTCACCTGCAGTGAGGGCTCCTCTCAGCAGCATCAGGGCCCAGCTGGAGAACAGGCCCCCTCCTCTCTGAGGCACAGCATCAAATATCTTCAGAGAGAATTCAGGCTGCTGCACCCCTGCAATGCTGATGGTTCTGTGGGGCCCAGGAGCTGCAGCTATGTTGGGGTGAGCAGGGCAGATCTTGGGTTTCTGTGGTTGAGATGACCCCAAGGTATTAAAAATTCTCTTTTTCCCCAGCCCCGTGACCGAAGAAGTTGAGATTCATCAGTTCTGCTTGTCAGGGCTGTTTATTTTCTCTCATCTGTTACATTCTCTTTCTGACCTGCTGAGATCTGTCCAGCAGGTTGGGTTGTGGCACAGTCCCTGCCCTTGGGGTGGTGTTGGCTTTTTATACTAAACACTAAAGGTACTTTATTTACAATAATTTTCCAATACCTGTCACCTATGTTAGACATTCTGTCTCTACTCTGAACCAATCCAGAAGTGTCATCATCACAGCAGAAGATGGAGAAGAAGAAGAAGAAGAAGAAGAAGAAGAAGAAGAAGAAAGAAGAAGGAGAAGGAGGAGGAGAAGGAGGAGGAGAAGGAGGAGAAGAAGGACAGGACACACCCAGATTCCTCCATCTTGCCTCTTGAACCCCCATTCTAAAAACCCCAAAATTCTACTTTTTCACACTGTGATAAATTAACTATCACTCTACTCAAACCCTTGTGGCTTGGAACTCTTCACACAAAGTTGGGAATTGTTTCCATGGGTTAAAATCAAAGGCACAGGTGTTTTAGACTCCATGCCAAGGTCTCTGAGACCCCTGCCAGGGTCTGGAGCCCTCCAGGGCAGCCAGAGCAATGTCCTGGGTTCTGACTGGGCAGAGTTACTGAGTGCACTGCAGGGACCCAGTGACCTTGCCCTGGGTGATGCCCTGGCAGTGCCAGCCCTGCTGGGGGCACCTCACATCATTCTTCCCTGCTTCCTTTCTTTTTAACTTCTTGTGAAGGATGAGCAAACTCCCGGGGCTGTGGCTGCCCAAGGCTGCCTCAGGCCAGCAGTGTCATCGTGCCACTGTGTCCCTGCTGCTCTTGGGGAAGGCTGCGGAGGGGCTGCTGGAATGGGTGATGGAGAAATGGGCCCCAGGAATGCTCAGGAAACAGGGATTTTTAGGGGAAACCATGTGGAGGCAGCCTCCATCTGCAGCTGGCTCCTCTGTGGGGTCAGAGCTGCCCTCAGAGCCTTCATCCCCAGAGTGAGTCATGTCCAGCAAGAAAATCCTCCAGGCTGCTTTGTTTGGGTCTGCTGTGGGTGTCAGTGGAGCTGGGGTCCTGCAGGGCCCCCCACCCCAAATGTGCCAGCTCTGTGAGGGGGCAGAGCCCAGGGTGGGGATGTGGCTTTGGGCTGATGCCAGTGCCAAGTGTGGGCACAGCCTGGCCTGGGCACCTCGTCCTGGGGCCAGGCAGGGCTGCACACTCAGTGTGAGCTGGCAGAGCTGTGCTGGCACAAACTGGGATGGCAGGAGGTCTCTGGGAGCTGCTGTGGAGCATCCGTCAGTGCCTGGGGAGGGATTTCAGGGAATCCTGCATCCACTGCAGCCCTCCCTGCACACAGACGGGCTCTGCAGCTCTGCTGGGATGTGGCCACAGCAGCTGGGGCTGTGTGGGAATGGCAGAAACTCCAAGCAGGGAAATTGTATTGCTGGGAATGTCCTGACGAAGGCAGGAATGATGGATCTGAGTCCAAGTTCTCAGAAGGCTAATTTATTATTTTATGATACTATATTATATTAAACAATGCTATACTAACTATACTAAAGAATACAGAAAGGGCATTTACAGAAGGCTAAAAAGATAATAACGAAAACTTGTGACTATTTCCACAGTCTCAGCACAGCTTGGCCCCAATTGGCCAAAGAGTGAAAACAACTCACAGCAGAATCCCGTGAAACAATCACCTGTGGGTAAACAATCTCCAAACACATTCCAAGTAATCAGAATATACTATCCTACACTAAAGAATACATTAGTATAGGATAGTATATTAGTATGGGATAGTACATTAGTATAGGATAGTATAAAGAATATATTAGTATAGGATAGTATATTCTATATAGAAAAGACACTTTTATAAGTATAAAGATATACTATATATTTTTAGTAGAAGATATACGAAAAAGATAATAATGAAAACTCCTGATTCTTTCCAGAATCCCAACACAGCTTGGCCCTGATTGGCCAAAGAGTGAAAACAAGTCACAGCAGAATCCAATGGAACAATCACCTGTGGGTAAACAATCTCCACACACATTCCACATGAGCACAACACAGGAGAAGCAAATGAGATAACATTGTTTTCCTTCTCTCTGAGGCTTCTCAGCTTCCCAGGAGAGAAATCCTGGGCTAAGGGATTTTTCAGGGAATGTGAATGCCACAGAAGGATGCCCTGCCCTGCCCTGCCCATTGCTCCCCAGAGTGGAAAAGCCCCTGGGAGCTGGCAGTGCCAGTGCCAGCCTTGGGGACAGCAGCAGGTCCTGCCCTCCCTGCTCTGCCACACACATTTTGGACCTGAGGGTCCTCCCTCCTCTTTGCTGCTGTGTCAGCACCTCCAGGAAGAGGCAGGATGTTACTGCAATAAATATTATTATAAGAAATAACTATGCAAAGGCAAAAATGCTTGAGAAAAATTTTGTTTTGCCAAACAAAGCCTTCCAAAAAAGAGCTTCAAGGCTCTTTTTTTGGGAGAACTTGCATTTTCAGTTTCCATCTTTTTCACTGGCTTGCTCTTCTTCTCATCTCACTGTCCCTGGTGAGATCCTGCTCATAATTAAAATTCAATGTTTGGATACAGCTCACTGCAGCTCGTGGGCCAATCCATACTGGAGCCAAGAAATTAGCAGGATATTTTTGCACTTCTACAGCATTTCTCCCAGCAGATCCTCAAGGGTTTTCTCCAGTGGTGATTAAGTTTCTCAGGATTCTTGGGAGATGGTGACTGCTCAGGAAGGTTCTCAGCAGTGGGAGGGCAAACCCACAGCCAGGATGGTGCCTGGAGGTGAATGGAGCATCCTCTGGGATGTGCAGGGCACAGGGACAGGGGCTGAGAGTGGCAGCTGCTCCATGAATGATGTGCTGTCCTTGCTGGGGGTGATGCCTCAGCATTTGGCTTTTCTGTTTTTCACATTCTGTGCTGCTTCAGTGTGTGGGTCTGGGTTCACATCAGGGGATGGTGAGCTCTGTGCACAGAGCAGGGAGACAAAACAATTCCTGCTCCAGCTGGGCACCAAGGACAAATGATCCAAATCTCAGCCCAAGAGCACAAACAATGTGGAATAAAGAAAGAAAAACAAGGATGGGACTGGATGGGCTAAAGCTGGAATTGGACAATGAACTGCAAGGTGCAAATGGAACAGAACTGATCAAAGGGAGAGACCCCGTGCCCAGTCGTGCATTTTGGTTCATCTTGGGTGCAGCCCTGGCTGGGCTCTTGTGCTGCCCAAGGTGGATCCATTGAGGAGATCCTTTTCATAAATCCCTGCTGTATTCTTTAACTCTGTCCAGCCTCAGCTCTAGGTCAGCCTGCACAAGGCATCAGGGGCAGGGGTGTCACACAGGGGTCCCCTGCCCCATTTGTGGCTCCCAGTATTGACCAGTGCTCCAGCCCCAGCTCCAAAGTGAGTGCATTGAAAGTGTATTGATGACAAATGGTTTGGATAATTTAGGGATATATGGTTTGATTATTTCATTAAAAAAAAAAAAAAGTCAAGATAAAAAAAAATGAATGCATAAAATGGAATTTAAATATAAGTTCCTAGGAAATGGTAAAATAATTAATATGTCTGGCAACCATTACATTATCTGTTGTGGCTGGAGGGACAGTGGAGCAGGGACAGTGTCCCCAGAGCAGCAGGGACTGTGGGAACAGTGGGGACAGTGTCCCCAGCGGCAATAGAGACAGTGGGGACTGTCCCTCCTTTGTAGCAGGAAGTGTCTCTGGTGGCAGGAGGGACAGCAGGGACAGCAGGGACAGTGTCCCCCTGGCAGCAGGGACAGTGGGGACAGCAGGCACAGTTGGGACAGCAGGCACAGTTTCCCCGGTGGCACTAGGGACAGCAGGGACAGTGGGGACAGAGGGGACAGCAGGGACAGCAGGGACAGTGTCCCCGGTGGCAGCAGGGACAACTGGGACAGTGGGACATGGGGACAGCAGGGACAGCAGGGACAGTGTCCCAGGTGGCAGCAGGGACAGTGGGGACAGCAGGGACAGCAGGGACAGAGTCCTCCCGGCATTGCGGGTGCCCGGGGCCGTGCGCGGGCTGCTGGCACCATCTAGTGGGGTTGGTGCGGGGACAGCCCCGTGTCCCTGCGCTGTCCCTGGGCACCAGCCCGGCCCCAATTCCCCCTGGGGGTCTCCCCCAGCCCGTTACCATCCATCCCACACGCCGGGCTTGCCTGGGTGGGTTTGTGCCCGCTGTGCCCCCGGGTGCCCCACGGTAGCAGGGGTGCCCCACGGTGGGTTTGAGGGCACAGGGCAGAGCTGGCACCCCCCTGGATGGGCTCAGCATGGCCTGGCCTCACCCTGTTCACCCTCCCCACGGGGTCTGAGGGGTCACTGGGGACACTGGGCTGTGGGGTGACATCGGGTGAGCCACTGACCCCACACAGAGGATCCAGACCCTGATCCTGGGCTGGGCCGTGGATCTTCTGTCGGGGGTCACCCAGGGTCCCCCTGCACTTGCCCTTCAACACCCAGCTGATGTTTCCTGCACAAAATGCCTTTAGGAGAAGTGGGAGTGTGCAAACCAGGGGCTGGGGCTGCCCTGCACCTTTTTTGTTGTAGGCTGTGTGACATTAACTCTTCTTCCTTTTTTTTTTTTTCTTCCCCTGTTCCTCTTTCTCTCCTTCCTCTCCTTCATTTCCCCATTTCTTTACCAACATTTCAAAGCACAGTTCCCAGGTGTGGGGCAGTGCTGGGGTCACAGCAAACCCCAAGCCCCACCTGAGGGATGTTGGGATCCAGGATTCTCCTCAGGCTCCCCATCCCAGCAGAAGTGCCCGGCTAAGGTGACCCCACAATACAAGGAAAGGCTTAATCAGCACCAAGAAAAGCTTGAGATTTATTTCTTTGTGGGTTTGTTAAACAAGGAGGAGGGTTGGGGGAGGCCCAGCTCTGTCTCTCTGGTTTCCCTCCTGTGCACAGAGGAAAAGCCCCAAATCCAGGGTCCCTTCCCTGCTCCCCTTGGCCTGTGGCTGCCAGGGGACCACAGGGGACCAAGGCTGATGGCACAAAGTGGGAGGAGTTCAGCAGGGCTCACAGGGAAGGGAATAAAACCAGTAGCAAAATCCCAACCTTAAATTCCTCAGCATCCAAACCCTTACACCAGCACGGGTTAGCCAAATAACCTAAATGCCTTCCTGCCCTTCCAAGAAAACCCAGGGGATGGCAGATTTTTCTTTTAGAGCCTGAATAATAGAGCTGGCTGATGATGACTTGGGAAAGCCAGCCAAAACCTAACTCTTCCACCCAAGGCTTTGTCTCTCCCTGCAGCACGAAGCAGCCCCACCCTGGGAAGCAGATTCTGGGATGCTGGGCTGGGCTCACTTCATCCCCCTGTGAAAAATGCCTACTTTATGATTGGCTTTTTGCAAATATTGAAATGAATACTATGTGTTTTGTTAGAAAGTTATGTTGTGCTAATTTTCTTAAGTAGTGTGTTAGATATACTTTTAGGTTAGAACATAATGTTAAAATAGAAATGATGCTATATAAGATACTTACTTAAAGAAAGGACTTGCTCTGAAATAGCAGCCACAGGATACCTCAGTCTTTCAGAGAAAAAGAATTTACTGCTCCATTATCAGGAGAAATGAACTTCCTCCTTGCTTAGTCCTGAAGACGCCGTCAGGATTAGGAGGAAGAGGTTGACACTGACCAGACAGAATCCTGTGTGTGAATGGAATTTATGCATCATGTATGAGGTCTACGAATATGCAACAGGTTATTTTTTGTAAGGGTTAATCCTCTGTTAACGTGGGTCCTTCTTCGGGCTTATGCTGCCCAGAAAAAGGTACCCAGATATCCATAACTCTTTGTTTCTATTGTCTCATATTGTCCTAATCCAAATTGTCCATATTTTTATTACTCTAATTATATTACCATTTTTATAACCATTTTATTACTATTTAAGTTTCAAAATTTCAAAACCAAGCGATTGGTGTTTCTCACAGAGAGCAGCCCTGGGGGCTCCTGCAGGGCCCAGGTGTTGCTGTTTGGGCAGGGCCAGGGAGCCGGGACACACTGGGGACATGTTCTGGTGACTTCTTCAAGCTGGGTCTAATGAGCTCCAGGTTGGCCTCAAACACACCCAAGATAACTCAGCTACCCTTGGAGGCACAACAATCAGCGGGATGGCTTCTGCTGCAGTGTTGGAAACAAAAAGGTGTAACAAAAGGCAAAATAACAAACAGAAAAACTGAGCTAGGTGCCAGACGTTCTTGCTCTTCCTAAAACACCTCACAAAAGCGATTCGTTTCTTTGTTCGCTCCTTTTTCTAGTTAATTGCTTGGGCGGGACTTTTTGGCTTCTGTCCAATTAGCTGTCCTTAAGTTGGAGGTGAAGTCTCCAAGTCTTACGAGGTGTCTTTTCACTTAATCGAGGAGAGAAGCTTCTAAGACTTCTTTGCTTTTAAGGGGACAAAGGATAGTTTTGTCACTCCTTCAACAAGAGGCACATTCCTACAGGGACACTTGGGAACTGCAGCTCAGGATCCTTCCGTGGGAATTTACAGCTCCATGGCAAACCAAGGGTGCAGATGGAGACAGGAACAGGGAGCCCTCAGCTTTGTGGGGCAGGGGATGCTGATGGGAAAAAAAGAAGAGGTGAAATTTCTTACAGTTTTGCTTTGTCTCATAAAAGTCCATAATAAAATAAAAAAAAAAAAAAAATAAAATCTCGAATCACACACTTCAGACTGACCCCTCTCCCAGAGGAGCTGCTTGATGCAGCCCTGGCCTGCACCATTATCCCTTGCCCAGGTCAAGCCGGGGCTGAGGCTCAGGATTATTCAGTTGCCATTGCAGAGAGGGGCACTGGCCACAAAGGCAGCTCCCCCTCATCTCCTCACACAGCACCTTCTCAAGGACTGCTGCACTCAGCAAGGCCCTGAGCAGCTGAGAGCTGGTCCATTCCCACTGCTGGCAAGGAAATATTGACCACATGCTGAAGCCTTTAGTAGGTCAGGCAGCCATCTGCTCTTGCTGACAGACCTCCATGACCATGGTCAAAGATTCTCGTTTAGAGAAACTTCACAGCTTGGATCAAATTTGAAAGACCAACCATAAACCTGCTGTAGTCTCTGCTCCAGCTCCAGGAATTAGAAAACCCAGTTTGACGTTTATTGGCTCATTTTTCTGAAATAGCTGATGCTTATTCTACTTCTACTAATTAAAAACCATAATTTCCTGAGTGTGACTGTCTGGGCCTCCTGCCTGAGGTGGCAGGGGTGGGGGCAGCCAAAGAGCCCCTCCTTCATCCAGCACTGGCAGACCTGAATCCAGCACATAAAATAACCCAGCAGCTTTGTAGCAGATGAATGAAATAATGACACTTCACTCCTTTTTTATTTTTTTCCAAACAGTTAACATTTATTGATAACAATAAAAAAATCTTTTAAAGACTATCTGTATTTTATTACCAAGAATGAGGTATTATGTATACAAAACATTTACAGAATTTGATATGCGGTTCATGAGGAGGGACAGGGAAGTGAAGGACACTGATAACAGGAAAGGTGAGAGAAGGAAGAGCAGTATCACACAAAGAAAGACCAGGGTATGGGAAATTTAGCTAGACTGCAGTGATCAAGTCATATTGCCACAGCACTTTGCTTACAGGAAGATTAACTATTGTTTTTCTGGAATTTTATCTCCCTGGTTGTTTGTGCTGTAATGTGCTTTGAGCTCTAAATGATGTGTTAAGATCAAAAGCAGGAAAAACCCAAAGTGCCACTTTTGAGCCAGCTCAAGTGAAAAACAAAAATATAGATCTTCAGACTTGAAAAGGGACTGCAACTCAAAAAGGTCTACAAAGGCAGACACCTGGACAAGATGTGGAGTGTTGAATGGAGCAGATTCTTTAGAGTTATCAGCAAAATCGCCATCTGAGAGAAAGAGAGAAGAGAGAAAGGGACCATCTTCAGCCCTTACAGCCTGGTGAATGGAAGAGTGAGTGTCATGAGTGTCAGCAGGTGAACCTCACTGTGCTCCAGCTGCTCTCCCTGTGCTATCAAGCCTGGCTCCTGGGCTCAGGAATTTGGGCAGAGCTCCTGGGAGCAGCCCTGGAGCCACAGCCTGTGCAGGCTGCTGTGCATTGGCTGGGAGCTGTGTGACACCAAAGCAGTGACCTGAGTCCCTAAGTAACAGCCAAACCTCCAGCTTCAGCTTCTGAGTCCTAAAAGAGCTCCAGAACAGATCCACTTGGTTCAGTTGAAGGAGCTTGGTCTCTGAGCACCTCTGTCACTAAAATAGCTGTCAGCTCTGGCACTGCCACAGCCAGAACGGGGCTGCAGCAGAGCTGCTGCTGGCAGGGGTCTGTCACCTGCCTCTCCAGAGCTCTGCAGGCATAAAAAAGCTTCACACTGAGCTCAGAACCAGCATCCCTCAGGCAGGGGATCCAGAATCTCGAGGGAGTTCTGCTTTCCAAGTGCAACACCTCCTGAAGCTCCTCCAGCCCTTACCCAAGCCAGAGCCTATCCCATTTCCCAGCAGGGGCTGCAGCCAGCACAGAAGCTCCTTGTGCCTGCAGGGACATTTTGGCTCTAGCAAGGGTAAGGAAAGATCAAGAAGGGTCTAACTGTGCAAATCCTGCTGCATTTCAGACCAAAATCTTCTCTGCTCCACTGCCAGGTGTGGTCTGTGTCTGACAGTTCAGTCTTTGGGGCCTTTTGCTGTGCATAGAGAAAGGGCTGGAGAAGGAAGAACACCTGAACAGAGTTCAGCAAGGGTCCAGCTTGGGCCTGGAACAGGGACAGAATCCCAGACGGCAGAATCCCAAATCCCTGGCCAACAGGGACAGAATCCCAAATGGCAGAATCCCAAATCCCTGGCCAACAGGGACAGAATCCCAAATGGCAGATCACCTCTGGCAGTGGCAGTAGTGAAAATGGTGGAGAAAATCCTTAAATATCTTCTCCTGTATCACTCAGAGGGAAGATCCCTGTGCTCCCTGCTCACAGCAAGGCTGACCAGAACTGAGGTGCTCTATTTCTGCCAGGCACTGGGAAAGACAGGAGGTCCCAGGGAGGGAGAAGTGCTCAGGAAGGATGGAAGCCACACCTCCTTCAGAGTGCTTTGAGCAGCAAGCTGAAGCTCTGCATAAATTCCTGACAAGAAGAGAACCTCAGTAAAATCCATTTGCTTGGAGTGCACTAAGGAAGCAGAGTGAAGCTCCAGCACAGGGCTGGGAAAAGAAGCTCAGAGCAGCTCTGGATGAGCCCAGAGTGACACAGTGAGGGAGAGCCTGCTCTCCACCTCTCTCTCCACAGTGCTCCATGCACAAATCCAAGGAAAGAACAAATTGCTTTAACCCAGCAAGACCCAGAGCTCAAATTCCCCAGAAATGTGCTCATACAAAAAGTATATTCAGTGTTACAGCCTGGCCACAGCTCTGTGGGCATGCTTTGAAAAAAATGGACTCACAAAGTCAAGTATCCAGCAACTGCTGTTCTTTGTCTTGGACATCATTAGTGGCAACAGGAGAACAGTTTGCAGCACTGGAATATCACAGGGGATTTCTCAGGATGGAAAGAAATGTCCTGACAGGAGACTTGCAGTTCATCTCTAATGCACTACAGAGCATTTTTGGTAGGGTTTTTCTTTTTCCCTTTTTAACATCTACACAGTTAAAAAAAGAAATCATTCTTAACTGATGCACTGGTTGTTTTTCCTTTTCAGTAAGAGCCCTTGTGTTCAGAGTTAGGATTTGTGCAAGCACACTTGCAAAAATATTTATGGCTGATTTAGGAAAAAGGGTTAAAGTTAAGAGACAAGCTGTTGGATCTAACAAAGATCAAAACCACTAAGTGTAAAATTCAAACAGCTACTTTACTATCTATAAAAGGCTTTTTGGGGTAGGGATTTTTTTGCACAATTGCCAGTTGAATATGCTGTATTGCAGTCAGCTGCCACGGGCGAGGGTCCAGCCATCACATCCATTTGCTTTTCAGCTGTTGTGGCACTACCTGGAAATCATGGAGCTGGAATGGGACTGGCTAGAGGAGGTGGTGGCAGCACTGAGCTGGGAGAATCCACTGTGGCTTGATTCAAGGCTGGTCATAGATCCCCTGCAGGAGGGAAAAAAGAAGAAAGCAGTTTAAAGCTTCAGAACACACAGAGATTTTGATTTCTGCTCTGTATCTATACAGTGTTTGTACACTGAATCAAAAACAAGTAACAGCTTTGGTGCAGATACTCAGAAGCTTTTCTGCCTCACCACATAAAGCAATGAGGACACTGCACTTCTTTCAAAAACCAGATGCTGTTCAAAGAGACAGAGATTTCATTTCAGTCAAATTTATCCACTGGCAGAAAATGAAATTCAACAACTGGAATTTGAATTGCACTTCCTTCTACAGGACAAGCTGCCAAGCCCAACAAACTCTCAAAGCAAAGCCAAATGACCAGTGATATTGCCACTAGACAACTAATTAATCCCTTTTATAAATTAGTTGCTCTCAGTGCAACTTTTTAAAGCCTTCATAATTTACTTGTATTTAAGTGAAGCTGACATTTAAATGAAGGTTTGACATTGGCTGCCCTTGGCCAGACATACCTGAAATCTTCAGATCCTATCACTTCTGTATAGTACATGACTTTACATTTGTGAGAGGACACCTGTAGAGATGCCAGCACATCATCCACACGAGGCAGGTTGGTTGTAGCACAGGCAGGCATGCTGTGGAATTTCCACTGTAAAATGTAGAAGCCAGGCCACCTGGTCACATGGGAGCCCTGCAAGCAGACACAACAAAGATCAAAAATTAACTCGGTTAACAGAGATTTGTAGGCTTGACTTTACTTTTCTAAGCTTAGTAAAAATGCCTACATGCCCAGAATTTTTGCCCAATGCTAATATTGGCAGTGCTGGAAGACTCCCCCCACACAACATCCTTATCAAATCTGGGATGGAACACCAGCAGTTCTACAGTGTTGAGGGGTTAGGATTTAATATGCTAAAAGGAGAAGTTCTGCTTTAAAACAACATCCATTTTTCAATTTATTTTCATTCACAGCTGTCCTTTAAGACTGTGAAAAGAGCAGTCAAGGCTTCTGCCTCACAATTTAAGAGGTCACTGCCCATATTTCCAGTTTAACATTTCCATCTTGGTGACTTAAGGAGCTGCTTTTTCAGAGGCTGTTTGACTCATTTCAAATCAACAGGAACAGCAGTGGCAGTGTGTGACTGTAAAAATGCTGCATGTTATATCAAACCTGGAATTAAAGGACAGGTTGCAAATGGCATAAAAAATCCTTCAGGAGCTTTGGCCATCAGGAGCTCTCACAGTGCCCATGAGAGGGCAAACACACAAGCTCAGCCTTGATTTCCAGCGTTCTCTCACCACTGAGGGCAGGCACTGTGATATTCCTCAAACACAGAATATTTGCTTCAGGAAATAACTGTCAGAATTACAGCCCAAAGCATGTTTTGTTACTTTCTGGCTGTGCATTTTAGGTGTTCCTCCACATGTTCCTTACTGATCCATCTCAGTCCTTAGCAGACCTGATGCAACTTCCCCTCCCAGCAGATCCCACATAAATCCCATCCCTGCTCCCTGCAGCACCCAGCCTGGAACAGCAGCTAAATGCTGGCCAAAAGCAAGCCCAGCACTGAGTCACCAGCACTCAGTCATCAGTGTGAGTAAGAACAGGCAGCTTGGGCTCCATCTGCCCCCACAGGGCTCTGCCTGCCTCACCTGCACGCTCTCCCCTTCTTTGCAGATCAGGGGAGACTCCACCATGCTGTAGTCACGCCCCAGCTGCCAGACTTTATCTATCAACTGGACGTTGTTCCCACCAGGAGATGTAATGCTGTGAGCTCCCAGAGAGTCCTTTTTGGGAGGCTGTGGGGCTCTTTTGGAATGGAAGATGTTAAAAACAATGTCGCCCTTGCACACGTCAAAATCCCACGTGATCACCGACGAGGCGTCCACGATCTGGATGAGAACCTGAGGCAGGAAAGGCACATTAGACAACAGCAATTTGTTCACTAAAAATAAATTCCTACAGGAAAAAAAGGCAAGGAACAGAACTTTTTTGTTGCTGGGCTTAGTTTCTACTCTTAAAAAGGCTTTTTAATAGTCAAAAAAAGACATTGCAGATACACATTCCCCCCTGATGGGGGTGCCTATTCTTCTTACTTTCAGAAGCTTTCAAGCAGCTTCTGAGAAGTTTGTTTGCTTTGCTTAGAAGAATATGGCTTTGAACAGAATGAAAACCAGTGATATTCTCTAAATGGCAACAAAATAACAGGAGGAACAATCACAAACTTCAGCTATTAAAGCACCACCATGCACCAGCTCCAGAAGGTGGAAGCACAGGAGCTAAATAAACAAGCAATAAAACATTCCCAGGCCGAGAGACTGAGCTCAGAGCAGAGGGCTGAGATGAAAATGAAAGCCAAGGGCAGCTGGAGCTGTACCTCATGTGGAGCTCCTTTGAAGACACTTGCAGACTGGTAGATTGTTTCAGTCCAAAGCTTGATGTCTTCATTTTCCAACTCTTCTGCTGTCCGGTAGAGGGACTTGGGAACCAGCCCACCCTCTGGTACTTCACACTAAAATAAAATAAAAAATTAAAAATTATCTCCTGTGACCATCCCATGATGTTCTCTGCCTTCCAGCTTCAAAAACAAACATTCAGCAATATTCTGGAGAAGGGAACAGTCTGAAAGTAATTTTACAGCTTGTACATGATACATTGGTAATTCTTTTTCAAATTATCTGGGTGAGGTAGAACTGCACACCAGGGGAACAGATCTTGTCATACACAACAGCCAGCACCCAGAAGGGGACTGTGTAAAGGCTGTAATTATCATTTACACCACCTTACACTGAAGAAAGATGGGAGGCACTTCAGAATCCTGAGGGAAGTGGCAACAGTGACTAAGTCTGAAAAACAGAGCTACAGTGACCTGAAAGAACAGTGGTAGCTAAATTTAAGGATGGATAGTGGGCAGATACAAAAAGTTTTCAAACAGGTAAAAATATACTGCAGCCAGGAAAATTAACAGTTTTGAAGTTACAGCTGTCTGACAGCTCAGAACTGGAAGTGGTTACACAACTTCCCTAAGCAAATTTCTGTTTTAAGGAGTCTGTAGCAATGAAGTTGACAGGAGGTTCCACAGAAGTGTCTGGGGAAGTAGAAATGTTTGGTAATTGAATTACAGCAGAGAATTGAAAAGATCTCAGAAGTAATTTTGTTCAAATACTCAGAAATAAAGAAGAAGGGAGAAACTGCCTGTACTAGCAGGAAGTATTGTAGCAATTTGCTTTCTGGTAACATTCACTTTTGCTTACATAAACAGTGGATTTTGCCAGCTTTAAGCTCCAAATTAGATAACACTGAAAGCTACTGCTGCAACAAAAACCAGCCCACTGGAGATAAACATATGCTCCACTCCAACACATCCAACTGTACTTCATTATCATTTGAGACTCTATTGGAACTGACACAGCTGAATTTTCAAGAATGGTACAGAAATTAATCTAGAGAGTGTACAGGGGCTGAGAACACACCCAGCCTGTGTTGTCAAAAGCATTACATGTGAAACAAATCTTACATTATCAGTGAGATGTTAAATGCCAGGTCCAACTGATACCCAAGGTCCAGGCAGGAAACAGCAGCATTGTCACATGCCTGTGACAAGGGACTGAGAAATTACAGTATCCTGCAGTAAAACCACTTTTCTGGTTTGCTGGGGTAACTGCACACTCTGTGTGGAGAGACTGGGCTGTCTGCTGAGCCCTCTTAGCAGATGTGCCTCCTGCTCCTTGGGCTCCTGATGGGATCAGAGTTTTAGGTGACACAGACTCTCTGGTGGTGACAGCTCTTGCTCTGAGCTCTGCTGCCATGTTTGCCTGAACTTTCCAGGGAACAGACTGTGGCTTTTAGCTGTGCTTGGCTGTTTTGATAAGGTATTTGATCAAGATACTCATCCAAGAGAAGCACTGTACTGTTCTTTTTAAATGGGATCCAGAAAACAGCATTGAGCCTGGAATTCTACATCATAAACCCCACCTCCAAACTGCACCAACAATCATTCTGTACTTAAAGACTTCTTTGCTTAGAGGAAAAATAATAATTAAAAAAAAACCACAAGTAAGTTGCTATATGCAATAGTTTATATTCATACCATGCACTCTCCACCGAGGAAATCAGGGATAATTTCTTTATCTATGTAATCCAGCAGTCCCCCAGGACCCTGGTAGTCATTTCCAGCATAAATAAGGAATTTCTTTCTGGTGTTGTCATCAATGAATGGACTAACCTACAAAGAAAGAAAAACAGAACAGATCAGGCCCTCACATTTTTCTCAAGTCAATTTACATTGTTTCCAAGTCAATTTTGAAGGAATCAGTTTTGATCACACTGAGCATTACCATCCTGGTTAGGCAAAGTCCACAGCACAAACAAGCCAAATTAACCAACAGTGTAATCAGCTTCTTAGGTGATGGTTTTTAATCCACTCCAGGAATCCTATATAAAGGACCTGTTTCCAAATGGGAATATTTGCTGCACATGCAGCCTGATCTCTGAAGTGCTTTTACAAACAGAGAGAGCTGAGGAACACCTTGGATTACACACATACCAGTGTCCAGAGAACTGGGAATACTCGAGGTGCTCTTAGGATAAGCAGACGACCCAAGGTCTCAGGGTAATTGGCTTCAACCACCTCAATGATTCTCAGCAGGGCCTTGACACCAGGTCTCCATAAATGCCTCATGTTCAAGCCTTCCAGATCTACCAGGCAGGTCCAAGAGCTGAATTTGAGAGAGATAAAAAGAAAAATCTCAATAATATCAAAATTCTCCTTGCTTATGCAAGTGCCCAACACACTGAAATGTGGGGACCCTCTGCATGTTTTGCTTTATTCTGTTTTACCTCCTTTGTAGACCCTGGAGTTTAAGGGGTGTGCAGTGATCACTCTGCACACTCTCCTACAGACATTTTAGATTCCAGATAAAAGTTCAGTTCATATGAAGCAAAAAAAGGATCCTGTCAACAGTCAGCCCAGAGATTAAACCATTGCTTTTACTGGGAGATCATTTAAGTGGCCACAATGCTGCTCTGAAGCAATTTGACATTCTCAGAGCAGATTTTCTACCACACAACAGTGCCAATACATGTCAAAGCTAATTCTGTTGTCAGATCTCAGGGAAGGAAGCTTTTTCTATAGGAAGAGATATGTTCTTAATACTAACCACTGAGCTGCAGCATGTGTTTCAGTTTCTTTCCAAGTTCAGGTCTTGCCCTGGGCAGGAATTCAAGATTTGCAGCTGTGCTGCACCAGCCAGCAGACATTACATTATGCATAAGGCTCCTATGAAACACCAAACCCTTCTTTGTTTCACTTTAAATGTTTAATCCACAGCCCTTTAGGATTATGGCTACAAATGAAGATGCAGGAGGCAGCACCATTCAGCTGTTAAACACGTGAGAGCTCTCCCTTGGATCTGAGCTCCCTTGGGGAGCTGGGGCAGCAAGGTTTGTGACAAGGAAATGATAAGCAGGCACACCCCACACCCTGGACCTTGCAGATTAGGAGAAGGAAACTGGAGAGAGTTCAAGAAACATGGCATCTCTTCAGGGCTGGTCCTGCCTTCATTCCATGCCCTTAAATCCATTCTGCAGTTACCACTTTCACAAGTGACCCCTACAATGACTTCAGGATGGGCTAGAAAACCACTTTTCACTGAACTTCACATGAAGTCAAGCCAAAACCTGGAAAACCAGATCCCAGGTTTTACAGGAACCTCATGACCTCACCTTGGATCAACAGCTGAGTAGCCACACAATAAATGGAGAATGCAAAGCTGAGCTGTGTACTGAGCCTTGGAGTCATGGATGAACAAGTGACATGGAAGCCACACCTTAAACTACTGGAACTGTTACTCATGACACCATCATGGCCTGATTTTCTGGCAGCCTGCACCAATGCCCAGTGCCTGGAAAATCTCCCCCACACACAGGTTTGGGAGTTGGGCTGCACTGCTGTGCAGTAGAAGGGAGCAGAAGAGAAACAGCCCCAACAGAACCACGATGAGCACAAGGCCAAGGCTGCTGGGGCAGGTGATGTGTGTCCCTCAGGCTTCCCCAGGCACATTCCCTCCAGCCCCACTAATTGGGGAGGCTCTTAATTAACCATATGATTGTACCTGCATGTGAGACACAGCCTACCCTCTGCTTGTTCCACTGCCTGACTTTCCCCCCCACATCCCAGGAAAGCAGCTCCTTCCCACAGAGCAGACTTTACCTTATTGGCCTGCCAAATACTTTTGTATTCTCCTCACATCTCCTCAGCCCTTCCTCATTTATTGAAAGAACCTGCACAAAAAAGAGTGGGGTTTAGAAAAGTCGGTCTCAAACTCAGTAGGATAAAGAAAATATGTTTATATCCAAAGATTAATTGAAACTACAAGATCAAACCAGCATAAACTCGCCCCCCTGCCAAAGAATTCATTAAAATCACTACAAATACCCTTAATTGCTCAGAAATTAAAGCCCCTTTTGAAATCACAGAAAGTAACCTTGAAATAGAACTAGGGCAAGCAAACAAAAGTTAGTGTCTGCTTGGAAACACTACTAGGGGAGAAAAAAATTAAACCCACTCCCTGTTTTTAACAGTCACTATGGCTACTCCTGTCATTACTAGGAGTCAAAAAAAGTCAGTGCAAACCTGGAATTCTGCCAGCTTTCTGCTTGGAAGCTGAGCAGAACCACAGTAACAGTCTGAGTGATGACTTTAGAGAAGAAGGCAGAAGTACAGGCAAGCACTTTCTCTTTAAAAATACATGATTTTTATCCCTGGAGTACAGACTGGACAAATTGCTGAGTGTGGCATTTTCCCTTCTGTACAAGAGCAGAGACTGCAGTCTGAATCCCTGCACAAGTGCAGAAGAATCTGAGCAAATGCCCATCAGTAACCACAGGAGCTGCCAGGAACTCCACCTTTCCATCAGCCTGCAGAACACATCAGGAACAGCTACCAGGGGCTTTCAGAGGTATTGCAACCAAAACCTGATGGAACTGTTACCCATGACACTGTTGTGGACTGATTTTTTGGCAGCCTGCACCAATGCCCAGTGCCTGGAAAATCTCCCCCACAAATAGATTTGGGAGTTGGGCTGCACTGCTCTGTAGCAGAAGGGAAACAGCCCCAAGAGTAGCATAATGAGAACACCTGGGGTGTGAAAAATGTGTATTTTATGATTGGCTTTTCGTAAATATTGAAATGAATATTATATGTGTTGTGTTAGAAAGTAATGCTGTTTTATTCCCTTAAGTAGTGTGTTAAATATAGTTTTAGATTATAACAAAATGTTAAAATAGAAACTATGCTATGTAGGATACTTTTTTCCTAAAGAAAGGACTCACACTGAGGTAGCAGCCACAGGACACCTCAGTCTTTCAGAGAAAGAGAATTTATTGCTCCATTATCAGGAGAAATGAACTTCTGAACTTCTTCCTGCCTTGCTTGGGCAGGATGACGCTGTCAGGATTAAGAGGAAGAAGCTGACACTGACCAGAGAGAATCCTGTATTTGAATGGAATTTATGCATCATGTATGAGATGTATGAATATGCAAAAGGTTATTGTTTTTAAGGGTTAATCCTTTGTTAACGTGGGTCCTTTTTTGGGCTTATTTTCCCCAGAAAAAGGTACCCAGACTGTCCATAACTCTTTGTTTCTATTGTCTCATATTGTCCTAATCTAAATTCTCCAAATTATTATTACTCTAATTGTATTACTATTTTTCTAACCATTTTATTACTATTAAACATTTCAAATTTTCAACCCAAGCCATGGGCACTGTTCCCATGGGGGTTTCTGGCTGCAGTCCTGTGCTGTTGTTTTGGGAACACTCACGTAGCGCAGCAGGGCCTCCTCCCCCAGCGCTCGCACCAGGCCCTTGGTGTCCATCTGGCCCAGCCTCAGCACGTACAGAGGGCGCCCGTCTGCACAGAGACACAAAAAACACAGCAGGAGACATTTGAGAGAGCTCTTCTAAAAAATCCAGACGGAAACAAACCATAACAGTGAAACCTCCCCTGTAGGAGGAAGAATCAAGAGCAGACGGCAACATAAACATCACTCAGTGCAGCCACACCAACAGATTATCTGTAAATGAGCTACAAAATGATCATATCCTGATTGAGAAATAGCTCCCTGACCTTCATGGAAAGTTCAAAGGACTTGGAGTGCATCACTCACTCCAGACCTTGGTATACACAATTAATGACACAGACTATTCTTAGCTTCCAGGACAGCTCAGGTACACCAAGGAACTGAAGCTTTCCTGTGACTGCAGAGCTGCAAGGAAGGCTCCAAGGCTTTTATCACATGTGATGCAATAGTGCTCTGGAGAGTTAAAAAAAATAGCCATCCTTATTACAGCGACCTGAGGCAGTCACTGAGGTGAGAGAAGGACGAGAATCTTGTTTCTTGATCAGAAGGCCTGATTTATTGATATATAATATATGATACATTATAACTATACTAAAAAGAATAAAGAGAGAGCTTGCAGAGACTGCTAAGCTAAGAATAGAATAGAAGGAATGAATAACAAAGTTCTGTGTTCAGGGAATCTCCCCTGAGCTGCTCCTGTGATTGGCCCTTAATGGTACACATGGAAGAAGAGCCAATCACAGGAACCCCTGCCACATTTTCACAGCAGCCGATAACAATTTGTTTACATTCTTTTTCTGGGGCTCTGCTTCCCAGAAGATGGACAAATCCCAAAGAAAGGATTTCTATGAAGAAATGTCTGCGACACCATCCTGACATCTGGGAATTAAAGAAACCAAGGGTTAACCCAGAGCCTGCCCTCTGCAGAGCCCCACACTCAGCTGTGGCCCTGCACGCTGTGCAGAACTGGCACACAGCCCTGCTAATGCAGGTTTGCCTGGTGAGAACAGACTCTGCTTCTGCTGGACCTTCTGCATTAGAGCCCTGCCCATCCACAGCCAGCCTGGCACTGGCAGCACACTCAGGCATCAAGGTGAATTGCTGTGTTGGCTGAAATTGAGAATCAAAGTTTGCATTTTTGGCTCTTAGTTGTAGAAAACAGCTCCCAGCCTCCCTCTAAAGTTGTGATGCACTTGTTAGGCTTTTCTTCATCTATTTTAATACACAGGCTAAACAATCACCAGCTTATAAAAGGGAATATGTTAGCATACAACATAAAAAGAAGAAAAAGAGGAAGCTTTCTACATAAAATTCTCCCTCAAGTCTTGTTGTCTGTGCAGCTTCACTTCCCTCCAACAGCTGCAAGAGAGGTTATCAAATTATCAAATTACCTTTGGGACACAAGGGGAGAAACTGCAAAAAACATACTATTAAGAAAACCAACAAACAACCAAAACTGCAGAGTCAAGGCCAGTTATTTACTTGACAAAGACACTGCTCCCATGAAAGTTCACAGTGTTTTATGTTTTATCAGGTGGACTAAAAGAAAATGTTATTTTAACATGGGCACACACTCATCTTGGAATGTACTGTTTAGCTTTTGAAACACTAAACAAAAACTGCTATTAGGCTTCATAGCAGGTCTCCCTCCTTCCCTCCCACCCACAGATTTCTCCAAACCCAAAGCAACAGCTCAGTAACCCTGGTCCATCCAAATGACACATGAAGGAGACTCTCAGCTGACAGTGCTCTGTTATCACTGTACAATTTATATTCCATTAGAGCTTTAAAAAGACATTAGATTGAAGCATTTCTGTCAAAATAAGAGCCATTCAGATGTATAGAAATCTGTGCTAATTGCAAGCCAAAATAATAACTTCTTTCTTTAGCACTGATAGTTCATTCTAAACAACATGCTTCATTATCACTGCTGCCCTTGCTGTAGCCCTAAAAGTCACACAGCACTCAGCCAGCTTATGTTTGGCACATTTAATATATGTAGGAGGAAAGGAGCAATACTAGAAAAGAGAGTTTAAAAAAAGAACCTACCACTGTAAAGTTTTAAATTATAGAGAACTGCTCAGTTCTGAAATGGTGTTTCCATTATTGACAAAGCCACGCTTTACTTGTGGGCATGCTGCAAGAGAGATCAAAGGAACTGCAGGGGAAGGGAGGGGGCATGAAGTTCACCACAAGACTGCAGAAGTTCTCAGAAGAACATTAAACAAGCCTTTGATGCATTCTGCACCTTTCTGCTCACTGCCAGGACCCAGTTGTGTGCCATTGACAGAGGAAGTCTTTGCAAAGCACAGACAAGGAACGGGCTGAAAGGGAGAACTTATTAACAGGTCTTTTCCCCTACAATCTTTACAAGCACATTCTCATTTTCCATTTTCTCAGTTTGAGGTCTGTCAAACCCAGAGCAGCAGGGAAGAGCCATTCAAGCTCTGTGATTAAATTTCTGCTGTGTCCTCCCTGTCTCCTGGCCACCACTGCTGACAGCATCCTGCCCTGTTTCACATGCTGCTTGGAAAAGGAAGAGCTGAGCAGAAACAATGGTGCCTGGTGGGAAAAGACTCAATCAGAGCCCAGATCGCTCACAGTGAGAGATCATTTCCTTATCTGAAGAGCCCAGCTTGCCTCAAGGCACAAATTCCAACGTGTTTCATTTCTGTGTATGTATTAGCAACGAGATCAGTGCAGATAAAGCAGAGGGACAGGGGAGTGTGGCAGGCTGTGGCTCACAGCACAAAGGGAATTCAGCCAAAGCTGCTTCTCTTCTTAAACAAACCTGCTCTATTTGATGTTTTTGCAACATTCCACTTCTCATCATTAAGCTGATTGTAATACCAAATAAATATTCATTTATGCCATCAGCAGACTTATTCAACATCAGAAATAAATTGATTACGAAGATATACTTATTTACAAACACCTTTTAATCACTGAAAGAGCACACTCAGCATTTGCCTAACACCCTTCTAAGGATCTCAGAGCACTAGAGAAGTGCAATTAATCACTTTTTTTAAGCTCCTGGCAAAGCAGATTTAAGTATGTCAGTATTAGTCAGAAAGACTCTGATCCAGGGCTCTGCCTCCAGCCCCTAAGGAACAGGAACAGGCTGCCCAAAGATGCTGTGGATGCCCCTGAAATGTTCAAGTCCAGGTTGGACAGGGCTCTGAGCAACCTTTTCTAGTGGAAGGTGTCCCTGTCCATGGAGTGAGATGGAACAAGATTATTTTAAATTCCCTTTCAACACAAAACACTCTATCAATTTAAATGTCTCTAGAAGTTCTAACCGGCCACCTCTAGTTAACAGAGGGACAACAACTATCACCTTCGATTCAAAATGCAAAAAGGCTGCTCAATATATATTTTGTACTGAAACCATACCTTTGTCATGGTGATGCCAGCCTCCTGCATAGTAATCCTGGAGCACCTGGGGAGGATTCCAGGTGTCCAGAATATAATCCACCTGGTGCTGCTTACGCCACGTCAGGGACTGGCAAAGGATCTCTCTTGCTTTGTCGATGTTGAAGTCCCTGGCACGCAGGAATCTTAAAATGTGCTCATCCTTGGGGATCTATGAACAAAACCAAACCAAATTTTGTATTCAAGGTTTGAAGTAAGAACAGAAAGCCAAACAATAGAAGCTGGAAAATGTGCAGCCCTGCACCAATGCATGAGGATAGTGTGGAACACTGGGAGTTACTCAAGAAAATCAGCCTTTGTTTGAAACAAAATCATGAGCCCTGTCAGGCACTGCAGCTACCTTCATAAGGGATATAAAAATTTCATGAACTCTAATGTAATCATTTCCACCTGCATGACCATACCAAGCCAGTCCAATTTAAATAAATCAGGACAGAACACAGACTGTGTTTTATTGTTAAGTTAGAGGAAGCTGAGACACACATGCAAATCACAAGGCACTGTAAAAACCCCAGCCTTGCTATCAGTGCTCCACTCCTACCAATCAGTATTTAAGACTATGATGTTTGGCCAAAACAAACAAATATAAATATAAGGTCATTGCAGAAACCAGGAAGACTTATGAAACTGATGCTATTCCCTTGGGGCAGTTTAACTGACAGTCTGAGAGGTTTTCAAGCTAATTATTGAAGCACCACAGCTGCAAAGTCAGCTGGGCAGTCACAATGAACTCCTATTTAGGTTTTGATCATGGAGAGCCACTTAGCAGAAAGGGTCAGCCCCAGGGGGTGTGGCAGGGCATTTCCTCAGGCCCAGTTTGTGTGACTCTCTCTGAGCCAGGGACAGCCCAGGAGCTCACCTTGCCTTTGTGTGTCTCCTGCAGCCACTGCCGCAGGCGGATGAGGCAGCTCTCCTGCATGGGGGTCAGGTCCCCCAGGTACCTCTTGATGTAATCTGCATCCAGCTTATCTGAAAAGAGATTACAGGTGATCAGAGTGCTCCTGACCTGACCAAGCACCACGTGGTCTGATTTGCTGCTGTGTTTGGCACAGTCAGAACTGAATAAGGTTCCTTTGAATCAATGAAAAGATGAGTAAGGCAACAAACACAGTCATCCTCAACAAGAAAATAAAATTCTCCTTCTGCAGCTAAGGAAGGAGCAAAAGCAGGCATTTGTTAAAAGCATTTTGCCAGTCTACTCAGATTCATCAATCAACAGCACCACTGGGATTGTTGCTTCTGGAAATACTTAGAGAAGTTTTGATCTCCCAGTGCAAGAATTTTCCCAAATTCCCAGAAGATTATCTACGGAAGTTTCAGCTGTTTCCTCCCAATCATTCACAGAATCACAGAAATTCTAGGTTGGAAGAGACCTTTAAGATCATCGAGTCCAACCCATGTTCTAACACCTGAACTAGATCATGGCACCAAGTGCCACATCCAGTCTTTTTTTAAACTCTTTGAGGGATGGTGACTCCACCACCTCCCTGGGTAGATGATTCCAGTATTTGACCACTCTTTCTGTAAAATACTTCCTATATATATAATTCATATATATATATATATATATATATATATATATATATATAATACCTATAATTACACCCATCTCTGAATTTCAGGATAGGAGCAGAATGCTCATCTGCAACCCAAAGAAGAAGAGTTTTTCTGCTCATACCTGATCTCTACTCACAAGCTCAGCCCTGCCACGTGTCACTGCTGGGTGAGCCCACCCTTGAACACTGCATGTCCCCAACTCAGGAGCAGTGTGGAGCTCCTCAGCTGCCCAGGAGTGCCCAGTGCTGAGGGCCTCTCCAGCCCAAAGCTTCCCAGTAGAACACATCAGACCCCCATACCATCAGGTGTTCCTGCCGTGGGCTCCGAGGGGCTGCTGGAGGTGTTGAGGATCTCCTTGCTGCTCAAGCCCTCCTTTGTGGCAGACTCTGGGATATTAATGGCAGGTGACACTGGTCTCCTTGGGTGAGATGTGCTGCTCTCTGATTTACATGCAACAGGAGGAGTCCAGCGAGGGACAAAGGTTATTCCTTCTTCCTCCAGCTGCTTCAGGTAGTACTCTATTATTTCTTTTCCCTTCAAAAAAGAAAATTTACTTCAGCTGCTGAAAAACCCACCCATTTAGACACAGAAAGGATTGGGATGAAAATTAAGTGATCAGATCTCTAAAGATTTCACTTGGAACAGCCCTACACAGACACAGTGCCCCAGGCCCTTAGCAAAGCAGCCTGTTACTCAGCAGCAGCCTCTTTGTCTTCTGGTAACTTGGAGCCAGGCACATCCTTCCCAACTGCAGGCTCACCTTTTTAATATTGCTGGTGTATTGCTTCATGGCAATCTTTTCCACTGTGCTTTCAAAACCAAAAAAAGATTTGATATCCAGACTTGCTGACTGTTCAAAACAGGTCCAATCTTCATTGTCAGGATGAACCTGCAAGTCAGAAGATCATACAGCTCAGTTATCCATTGGGGGTTTTTTGCTCCTTTCTCCCTCACAATATTTGAAATGTTTCTTGTTTTACAGGTTCACACAGTCAAAAACATTCAAGTGGAATTTGCTTCCCTTGCTTCACAGTTGGGAAGAGGCAACACCAAAGGACAAAAAGCTGAGAAGCTTTTGGTCCCACAGCCATTTTTTTTTTGGTCTAAACAAGAAAGGGAAGGGTGGAGAAACACAAGTGCAGCAGCCAAGAGCCAGAGGAGTGCACAGTTCTACAGTCCCTCAGCCCAGCTAAGGGCTGGGACTGCAGGGTGTGTGTGGAACAGGGTAAAAGCCTCCCAGGGAGCTCTGCTGTGCCTGACAGCCCAGGGCCAGCTCAGCCAGGCTGAGCCCTGCAGCAAGAGCAGGGCCAGCACTCCCAACATTTTCAAGACAGCCAAAACCCTGTTCCTACACTGACCTAGGAGGTATTTCAGCATTCTGTAGAATGAAAACTGTTTTAGTTTGCTCTCCCATGATAATGCCACAGACAGAAGTGCACACTCCTCACTCAGCTGACACTTTCCCTCTTAGCTTATCTCTTGCTTTACTGACATGATCCTGAATCAGACTTTTAGTTGGACTCAATTTTAAAGGGCATTTCCAACCTAAACAATTCTATGACTGATACTGTTACAAAAAAGCTGTTCTTTAAACTTTCTTCAGCTGAAATAGATTTACTCAAGCAATTTCTAGGCTGGGCTCTGAATTTGTCATTACAAAAACATCACAAAAGGCTGAATTTCTGAGCATGTAACTGGCCTGATGCCTCAGGGTTCCCTTCCCCCTCAAAACATGCTGAATTTGGCTAAGAACAGAATCAACACTTTATGAGGAGACAACTGCAGAAAAAAAAAAACCCTTTTACCTTCATTTTCTGTTTTTGCATTAGGGAATGGTAGGTACAAGAATAGCTTGCACAGCCTCAGTAAGTACAACTCATAATAACACCATTTAAGAATCCTCCTGTATTTTCATAAACTCAATTATAAGTTACCTTTAATAAAAATGAACTTTAAGAAACAATTTATTCTTCCATTAAAAACCTGGTTTTGTATTTACCTAATTTCTCAATTGAGTGGAGCAAATGGGCATAAAGAAGTGCTGTATTTTGTACATATTTACCACCTGCACTTTTCTGTACAGCATTTCCCCTGTTTAAACAGAGCTTTCACATAAAAACTGCAGCTTAGTGAAAGAGTATTCTTCAATTTACCCTGGAAGTTACAGCAGAAATAATTATAAAAATATTACATAATAGTGTCAAGTGGATTTGGCACCAAGTGATCTTTTAACCACAGGTTAAACACAACAGAAAATGTTATGACCTAGAAAGAGTGCTACAATACAGATAAATCAGTCACATTTGTTAGCTCTGATCTGACCTTTAACATCAATTTGAAATTCTAATGCTACAGCACATGCTGAAAGTGCCCATGAGGGTGGGCTGAGCCATTCAGAAATGAACCATGAGCAGGGCAGAGCAGCAGGCCTGCCACCAGACCCCTCTGCATCAACATTTGCACTGAAGACCAAGAACAATGAAAAAAGGTAGGTTAAAACACAGAGCTGACTCAGTGAACTCCTGTCTGAGCTGAGCAGAAGGCAAATCAGCTGAACTTTCCTCTGGCAGTTCTGTCAGGGTGTCTCAGCCTCACCAATTCCCACACTGCTGCTACAAAGCACAGATTTGCCTAAACAGGGCTGTCAAACACAGCAAATTGTGTTGTGTTCTGCTCTCTGAGAAGATGCTCAAGCAAGAGGGTGCCAAACATGTCTCAGTTTTTGAAGCAAGTATATTACATTGAACACTAACAATTATCACTCAGGGCATTGTGTTGGTGCTGGATTAAGCTCTTGTCTGACCCAGAGATGAAGTAACTGAGAGGTGTTTTAAAAACTTTTATTCTATTTTCAGTCTCATGTGAAGGGTGAGAAAATACAAATGTTATAATTCACACCATCACAATCAGAAGCCAACTCTTTTCTAATTACAATACACTATAATAATTTCTTGGCCTATCAGCTTTTGCCATGTGATGCTGTAAATGCTTTAAAGCCAATCTAAAATTACCCCTTTGTGAGTCTTACTACAATGCATCTTTCATAGTTCTATTTCTCCAAAGTATCCAGTCTTTCTTGCAAGGCCATCTTTTGAAACTTGTTTCCAGTTCCATTTCTCTCTCAACAATGTCTGTCTTATTCCATGGCATTTCTAAGTCAGCATTTCTTATCTCAAGGTTTGCACACAGACGTGTACATTCTTTACAAATTCATTTCCCACATGTTGATTATTTTTTCTTGCAAGGCAAAAGCCAGGAGCAACCCAAGCTCTGAATCCTGAGATCTGAGCAGTGCCTTGGCTCATGTGCATCCCCAGCAAGGGCCTGTTGTTACTCACTGTGTAGGAGCAGTGCTCGTTGATGATGACTCTGTTGGAGAAGGTTTCATTGTAGGCTTCTATGTGCAGAGTCCTTTCTCTCCTGTTCAGAGAATTCTTCTGGACAAAGTAGACATAGTCCACTCCTGCAATCTGGGGAAGAGGCACAGATTCTGTTAAGGCACATGGCTTAGGTTGGAAATTGGAGATTGGGGTGTTCTTCTCCTCTCTGTCAGAGCTGGGGCAGTTCTCTGCTGTCCCTAGGGCAGTTTTTTCTTTATCTCTCCACAGCCAACCCTCCCTCCAGGAGATCTCTGCTGTCCATGGCCACTGAGTGTCCCTGCAGGGCTGATCCAATCCCAGCATCCCATGGGGAGATGCCCCGCCCAGGGGAGGAGCCAAGCATTCCTACCTGGATCCAATCTGAGCCTGGCACAGCACAGCAGCCTTTGCCCCCTGCATTGCCAGAGGAGCAGCTTTCTGCTGCCCTGCATGGCCAGAGGGAGCCCAGGCCCATCTGCAGCAGCCCTGGAGCTGCAGAGGAAAACTCCCCCCTTGTGCAGGATCCCTGCTGCAGCAGAGCCACAGCTGGCACTGCAGGAGGGCTGAGCCCCCATGGCATGGGGCTGGGACACCATCCTGACACACAGGGGGGCAGCTCCTCTTCTCAGTTGGTTTTTTTTTGTTTGTACTATTACATTTGTATTTTTTTTGTTTGTACTATTACATTTGTATTTTTTTTGTTTGTACTATTACATTTTATTTGTAGCCTTTTTGTTTGTACTATTACATTTGTATTTTTAGTTTTTCCAGTAAAGAACTGTTATTCCTATTCCCATATCTTTGCCTGAAAGTCTTTTTATTTCAAAATTATAATAATTCAGAGGGAGAGGGTTTACATTTTCCATTTCAAGGGAGGCTCCTGCCTTCCTTAGCAGACACCTGTCTGTAAAACCAAGTCAGTAGAGCATTCAGTGAAGGGATATCCAGAAGCACAAAGCAGGCCCTGCAGAGCTCCTCACCTTTTTCAGCAGCCGTGGGGCGTCGATGTCCAGCTTGCAGCGCCGCTCGATCACGTGGATGGCCTCATCCTCACTCTTGTACTCACTTACTGTGTCACTGGCTACAAACATGGGGATCAGAGGGCACGTAGGAAACCTCCTTTCATATGCCTGTCACGATGGAAAGAGAACAAACAATCATCACCATTAATTCCTGAGGGTGTGCACAGCTCCTCCAGCATTTGGTGCCCTTCAGAGCTTCCGTGGAAGGGACTGAGCCTTGCTGAACCCACATGACAGCTGAAAGAGTCCCAGTGCACTCCAAACCATCCAGTTATTAACATGTTCCTTGCCAGTAAGGCAGTTTTTAAACCACACAAAATAAGCCATTCCTCCCCTCCCTCTGGAAAGGAAGTTATTCATTCTGTACCATGACAACCCCCTTGATAACAGGAAAATCAGACCCTCCAGTCTTAAAATACCACAAGACAAAACAATTATGTCTTGGATTAAAAAACCCCACTTACTAATTACCGGTGTTTCACCAAGCTGTCTAGAGGGATTTCATACAGCTCCCCAAGGTCTAATAAAAACATTTCAAAAGCTATTTCTTAAGCTAATAGAGCTCTCAAGCTCCCTGGGCACAGAGTGTTCCTAATGATTTCACTGCAGTTTATCAGTTCCCACTTTTGTCCAACAACAGTCAGTCTAATACAATGAGCTCATTTCACACTTGTGAAAATGTAAAACTTCTTGTAATAATGCAGAGCTAGCAACAGCTTGGATTTTGGTTAAAAACCACAGTCATGTAAATATCTTCATCCCTTAATACTTCACACAGAGAGAAGATGATATTAAATCAGACAGGAGAGTTAAGGATTTGGGATCAGTAAAACAAATAAGAGCAAAATGGGTGTTAGCCCCACTGGTAAACTTGTTGAATTTTGATTTTAAAACCACTGTGGCTGGAGAATACAAGAGAGCTCTTATTTGTTTCTTTTTCTTTCACACTCTCTGATGTATCTCTGCTTCTCTTTGGCTTTTTTTTCTCCTCATGGGGTAGCAGTGAAGCAACTAATTCTTTAGCTTGCTTTCCCTTCATTTTTGCTACTGTCAGAATCTCATTGGCTTTGATGAAGAGGTAGGATTTTGCAAGATGTCCCAATGCAGAAAAAGCTTTGATAAAGTAAATCTGAGAGAGCATCATGAAACAAATCTTTACAAGAGGTAAATATCCACTCTGTCCTTTTAGACAACAGCTGGGCTGCAGCACTAAGAGGGAGAGGGTGGGGAACAAAACAAGCAGCAGCTGCACAAAGTATGCAATGGTGGGGCTGGAACAGAAAAGGTCTCTTAATTCTCCCTTTAGAACAATTAAAATACTTCAGTTTATTACCAGTGTTCAAACCTAGTTTGAAGGCAGTGTTTCTATGGTGACAGTGGTGTAAGGCACTAAAACAGCATCAGCTTTTTTTCCCCTTTGTGCATATTTTGAAACCATTTTTGCAGCATGACTGTCCCAAGTTGATAAAGCTGCTGTGTAAGGCAGAGAAGTGGAGCCAGGCAGGGGTCACACACAGTCCCTGCTCCAAGCCCATCTGTGCACAGCTGCTGGCTCTGACTGAAGGACAGCAACCATTCCTGGGTGTCCGGTTTATCTCGGCTGTTTGAGGGGCCTGGAAAGGCCCGAGGTGGCCTTGGGGCAGCCCGCGTATCGAAGGACGAGAAGAGGCTTCAGTTCTTCTTTCGGTTTTTATGTTTATTAATTGTTTATCTAAAAGATTTTCTTTCAGCCGAACAGAGATCTGCTCAGCAGTCAGCCATGAGCACACTGTCTGCCCTCCGGGGCAGCCACGTATCTTTATACCCATTGTTACGTGTACAATATTTATCATTTTTCCCCAATACCATTTATTCTTATAACTCGGTGCACTTTCAGTAATAACCAATCCGAAAGTGCCACCATCACCAAAGAAGATGGAGGAGAAGGAGAAGAAGAAGAAGAAGGACAGGACACACCCCAATTCCTCCATCTTACTTCTCTAAACCCCCCTGTACAGAAATCCTAAACCCTGTGTCTCACCCTCTAATTAACTAATCCCTTCACCATTCACCCCGGTGAAACCCTCCTATCCTCATACAGGTGTCGTCTCCTGTGTAGGGTCAAAGTGCAGCCACCAGACACTGCTGGAACATTCCAGGACTCCCGAGCCCCCCAAGGGTGCTCTCGGTGGCTCAGCACCTCAGGACTGAGATCCTGAGATCCCACACCTGGGCACAACAGCAGGGACAGAGCTTTGGTGCTGGAACACAACACTCAGCACTGCTGGGATGGCAAAGCAGCTTTATTTCTTTTACAAGACTCTTGTTCTGCACAGAAGGCTGCACATTTCAGTTGCTCATGAATATCTCAGCCCTCTCCCTGAAAAAGTCTCAGCGTTCTTCATAAATTAATCCCCATTTTAACTGCAATGACTGTAGGTGAAGTCAGAAAAAGAAAGTATGTCTAGAAGAAGCAGAATTTAGAAGCATTTCTCAGTTTCAGATTGCTTCATTTAAAGCTTTTATTTTAAGGACCTTATGTTACAATTATTTTATAGACAGGACAAGGGCAGTAGGTACCTAATAGGTAGGTATCTAATAGGCAGGTATCTATTTTTCTCACTTTTTTCAGTCTTTTTTACCTTTGGATGAGGAGTTTCCCCCATCTGAACAGCCCCCTTTATGCAAAAGCCTTTGCAAGTCTCCTTCATTGCACATACTGACACTTTTCTCATCTCAGCCCCCCAAACACTTCATGTTTGCCCTGTGAATGTTTGCAATTCAGAGCATTACCTGCCCCTGATCTGTGAACAAAAAAAATGCCCAAGAAGAATATGTTGTTTTAAATGGCAAGACTGAATTGAATGTGTTCAATTCAGAAGAGAATGAAATAATTATCTGCCAAAAGCTGGCAGGCTGAATGCTCATAGAAAAGCAAAAAAAAAAAAGTGAATGTTTCCAAGAGATTAACAGCAACTCAGGATTCTTTCTCTCTAAAGAAAGTAGAGAAAACTGTTCAGTCAAATTTACTGGGCTCTTAAATCAGATTTTATTTCTTTATGTCCCACTGCCAACACGTCCCTGTAATGCATCATTTCCCAGTACAGCCCAGTTTGAATAAAAGGCGATCAGAGCAAACCATGTCAAAATACTCAATCTGATTCAAGCACAGCTGTGCCTTCCATGAGGGACAAACTGCACTTTCCCAGTGCAGAGTGGGCAGGAAAAAGCTGCTAAAGGCTACAGGACACTGACAGATCTTTCACCACAAACCTACACAGCACAGGAAGAAAACCTGTAATTTGTGGTGCAACACAGCAAGAGCCACGTGAGTCAGAGCAGCACATGCATGGCCAAGACTGAGCTATTCAAGGAGCACGAGAAAATTAAAGAAAGATCAAACACTGCTTTTATTTTCCAAGAGAACTAAAGGGATTTTGCTGCATTATTGAAGTGTTTTGAAGCAGAAATTTTGTCTCAAATCCAGCTTTGCAGACAGGAAATAACTGCATTATGCGGTGTTGCTCCAGCAGGCCGATAAAGCAGAGTTTATTATAAAATATTGCTCTTTCCTTGTATGACAGCATTGTGGTGAAACCTGGACAGATAGGTCTCTGCTCACAAATAAAATCAGATATTCCACACCTTTGTCTCAGTGTACAGATACAATCAAAGACAATCAGTTCCTCAAAAGAGGAGCAGCTGCAGAAAAGCCTGAAGGGCTCCATGCAGGAGTGAAGGGCTGCTGCTGTAGCATTCATGCAGCCAGGAATGGCATTTCAAGGACATGACACTGTCACTGTCACATTTAACACACAGGGTGTGTGCAGACTGACACAGAGCACGAGTCAAGAGCACAGATGTGCTCATCCCCAAAGTTCTGCAGCTGCTGCTGGGCTTGACATGAAGTCACAACACCTCTGTGGCTGAGACACCCGTGCACAGATCTTACAAAAAGCGATTTTGAGCCTGCAATTCTGCACCTCCTCAATAATGTACTTTTACATTTCCCACCAGCCTCTGGAACATTTGTGTACCCTGATCCATTAGAAGCTGCATTGTGCATCAAGAAAAACACAGTCTGGTGAAGCAGCTTGAACCACAAATTTAACTTTCTTAATGCATGTTAACAGCAAGAGCACTGACAAGCATAATTTCAACCAAAATAGCACTGGAATAAAGCTGCTTTTCCAACTGCTTCCCTTAGCAACTCATGCTCAGAGTAGAGTCAAAATAACAGGATTTATACCACTTTTATCCTTGCTAGTATTTCAGCTGAGTGTGAAGACATGAAAGCAATTCAGAAGTCAGACTATTTTAAACCCATTGCAGTCGTTGTTCATAGCCAAGGGAATTGTACTTGCTGCCACAGCCCTTAGATTTTGGAATTCTAGTATCAGGAATAACAAGTTCCTTTCCAAATATCACCTTTAAAACAGCACTTAGGTATGACCCCCAACCCAGTTTTCAAAGATTTCTGGCTTTTTTGCTTTTCAAACCATGCCTAGGGCTAATAAAATCCCTTGATAATAAGCATGTGCTCAGTCCTCAGGAGGGAGAGTCAGTTATTCATGCAAATAAATTACTCAGCTTCTCTGGCCAGATTAATATTTTCCCAGTCTCCTGCCTTCCAGGACAGGGATTATTTAGTATTTCCATTAAATGACTCAAAAGTAACTAAAAGAGGAAAAAAATATTCCAAGTAATCTTATGCTGTGCTGCTCTAGTAGGTGAATCCTCCAAACAGAAATTCTAACCTGGTAAAATACAGAGGAATTTCAATTACCATTTAGGAAATTAAGCATATTGAATGCTTTAACAGCTCAATGGCATGAATCAAGCTGTTAAGATATTTTATTTCTTTTTGATGCTTTCTGTCCAAAATTCCTGGCTGAGCAATATTCCAAGAGCAGCAGCACATTCTCCAAGGGCACCTCAAGAGAAGCCATGAACAGATTCATCCTGGCAGCCCAATCTCATCTGCAGCACTCAGTGCTAATTTTAATTTCTGCCTGCAGAGCCTGACCATGTGTGGGCACCAACATCCAAGTGCATGGCAAAGTTCACTGTGCTCTCCTGTCCACTTCCAGCCTGTGGGATTTGTGAATTATTCACAAACACAAGAAACAAGAAGGGTCACTCAGGCAGGATGCATTCCAGGAGCCTGATGATTCCTGCATGTCCTGGTTTGAAAAGGAAGTGAGTTTTTTGGGATGGTGTCTCTATATCACTGTATCCCCTCCTCCCCTTGCATTAGAGCACTGCAGATCAATAGGAAAAGCAGTAACCCACAGCAGGGCAACCAAGAGCTTTCATATTCTTGGCAGCTGAACTTGAAAAGAAACAATTCTGGATGAACTCTCACAGATCAGCAAATAACTTTTCATGCCTTGTATTCTGCTGTTCAGAGCTCTCCATCACTCCCTTCACAATCCATCCATATGTATAAAAATCATGCCACTTGTTCAAAGCAGCATAAAAATCGTGAGACCTGAACAAAGCAGAGTGATCTCAGTGGCTCTGAGGGATGTTGGCTCACATGGGAGGGCTCCGCTCGGGGGCGTGCAGGCAAGGGAGCAGATGGTTCCAGTGGATACACCTCAAAGAGCTCCAGAAATAGGGGCTGGGGTAAGGTAACACTCCCAGGCACTGGGGAGAGGGAACGTGAAGCAAACTGCACGTTGGGGAAGCACAAACATCTTTAACACACAGGCAGCTCTCTGGGAAGAGCCTCCCCTGGGAAGGCAGCTCTGCAGGGACAAGTCCTCCAAGTGTCACTGACATATTTCATGGAAATCCTTTCGCTAGGATTTTTCTCCTGAGAAGCCTCAGAAAAGAAAAAGAAATGTAAACAATAACTATCTGCTGGCTGTGGATACATTTACCAACAGATGTATCTTTGATTGGTTCCACGTGAATTCCAATCATGGTCCAGCTCTGTCAGACTCTGGTCAGTCACAAGATTTTCTTATTCATTCTTTTCAAGCCTTCTGAGGTATCCTTTTTCTTTCTTCAGTATAGTTTTAGTATATCATTTTCTTTTAGTAGAATATCATATCATAAAATAATCAATCAGCCTTCTGAACCATGGAGTCAAGATTCTCATCTCTTCCCTCATCCTGGGGGCCCTCAAACACCTCCACACTCCAAGGGCACGTTCAGGCTCCCAGGCAGGTTTGGGGCAGGGACCTTCCCCTCAGAGCAGCTCCCCACAGCAGCCCTGGCTCAGGAGGTTGAAGTGCTTTTTCTCTCTGCTGTGTTTTCACCTCATTCAATATTCTCATTTACAAAGAGAGGAGTTATTTTCTTATTGCTGGGAAACAAAGGCTGCCTGGCAGGCACTCAGTTCTAGAACTCTCTGTGGAAAAGATGGAGAAGGTTTTTGTTACACAGACCACAGCTGAGGCTTGTGGGGACTACAGACAACTTGTCCGTGAATGGTTGGGTATCATCTAAACAAAAATTTCCTTCATGTGCCATTTCTGGTCCTCAAAAATATGAGGTGGTTTAACAGTCCTTTGACTTCTCTGTAAATCTTAGCACAGTCTATGCCACCAAGACATGACCAGAGTGTAAAGCACACAATTACTTACTTTAAAAGGGAAAAAAAAAATAACTTAAGCCTTCCATTGCAATTTCTACTTTAAAAGTGTTCAAATAGAATTAGAACAAATACACTGTAGCTTTTCCAGCAAGATTCACCAATGGGGAACCTGCTGGCTATCAGAGCAAGATCAACAAACAAAATGTTTGCTTAACAATTTATCACTGAACTGGAGTAAGTAATTAGAAAGTACATCAGGAAATACTTTGTGTGGAAGCAATTTGAATTAAAAATTATAACTCCTCACCTGAAGGAGAGCTACTGCAGAGATTTTAAGGATGAAGACAGATGAAGCAGGCAGCAAGCATTCATTAAAAAGGAAGGCTCTGATTCATCTTGGTTTGTTAAAAGGGAAACTAAATCCCAATGCCCCACATTCAAATGTACCTTTGTTTAAATACTTTCATTTTACAACAGGAAAAAGCTCTTCCACTCCATGCAGAGCAGAATTGCACAGAAGAGAGGAAAATCCTGCCTTTCCAAGCAGAGCTGTCCTTGGGCAGGGTGTGAGGAGCAGAGCAGGCTCTGCAGGCAGATCTGAGGGCACGGCTGGGATGAATCCCAAAGGATTCCCAAAATGAGAGCTGACATTCTCCTGGCAAATCAGAGTGGACCCTTACTCTAAGCTACAGGAAAAAAACTGCACAATTCTCCTTTCTCCCCATCACGCTTTCCTACAACTGCATCATGAGCTGATTTTACTTTGCCCCTCTTGTATCCTCCCTCCATTACAGTCCCAAAAAAGTCCATTTTACCCTGGAATGGCACAAGTCACTCAAACACACAATAGATTGTCCTCACCCTCTGTTCTGTTCCCTGGTACAATGAAATTTGTATTAATGATGCCTATTAAGTGTACCCAAGATAAAATAAATAACCCTTCTGTAAGTTACACCAAAAAATCAATAGGACAAGTCAATATCAGTAAGACAAACATTCTGCTCCGTTTTGGAGGCTAAAGAGTTCCTGTTTACTGCATGAGTGTAAGAAGTGACCTGGAACTTTCTAATTAAATGATCTTTAGTGCATTAAGAGTGTAAGTTTACAGCACTGTTCATATCCAGACTTCCAAAGCAAAGCATTCCCAAGTAATTGGCAAAATGGCCCAGCTCCTTCTGATTGCAGAGTACATTCCTACCTTCAAGTTCATAAACAATGGAGTTAGTCAAAATTTTCATCAAGAAGGCTCTAAAAGTTTTATATAATGATGCATCAAATCCTTGGACTACAATTACAATGGCTTTTTTGTTTTTGAAGTTCTGGGTTTGTCTTTTTTTTTAATATACCACACAAACATTATTATACAAATCAGACAAGTACTAACAAGAAGCTACTTTGCACAGATGTTGTTCATGAGTTGTAATTGAAGGTTAATTATTTCTCAAACAGCAAGAGAAGCAATCTTTGAAAACAACCTTGGATGTTCTCCAAGGCAGAGATCAGAGCTTTCAGGTTGAGTATCTGGGAAGAGAAATTGTCAATGGTTCAAAAACTTACTGCAGCATGACATTGAGATTCCTCAAACGCTGTATTTGTGCCACTGCACTGAAGTGGTGCTCAGATTTACAGCCCAGGTTTGCATCTCTTCTCCTCAGAAGATCCAGGGAGATTTCCCACACTGAATGAGCCCTGACCTCCCAGGCATTCCAGAACCCTGCACAGTTTGTGGGCACTCCCTGGGCTTCCAACACCCACAGATGTTAAATAATCTGTGCTCCAAGCTGTTCTTACACCCCACACTGAAGGGCATTGCAAAACCTTTTCATTAACACCACCAGGGCTTCCTTGGGCCTTGCTCAATCATGAAATGCTACAAGGACTTGTTCTTTTCAGCATCCTTGTCTCAAGAAAGCATCTGAAAGAATAACTGGCTTAGCAGCCAGCAAACTGAGCTTCCTCAGCTCACCTCTCCTTCTTGGAATGGAAATGAAATTCCTGAGAAATTCACCATGAAAGCAGGAGTTGAGGAAAATGAGGTGAATAAGAAAACATTTCTTTTCCTGGCATTTACCAAAGCCGTTAATTCTTGCCCTCAACAGCTCCTCTGGCACTCAAGAGTCCTGCATGGAAGAAAAGGTTTTATTAAGTGTACAGAAAAGCATCATCTCTACTTGTCCTCATCTTCTCTTGGTGCCTAAACTTGTTGAAGGGCTTCTCTTGATTTAGCCTGGAAAGGATTTCAGGCTCTACACTGCTATGAACAATCCACTTGTGCCTTGTGAATGTCCATAAAGAAAGAGGAAGAAAGGATGAGCAGATTTATTCCAACACATTTAAATTCACCCCTAGCTTAACTATATAAAGCCTCAGATTTTATTACTTCCTATAAAAAGAAGAGGATAAGTCTGCTCTGTCCATTTTTACATATTAGAAGCCCACAGTACTTTCAAGTTAAGTAAATATCCAGTTAAGTTTCTTGCACATTTCAAATAGACTCTACCTGTTAAAGTGCTCCTGTCTTCAGTGGATGTCACCACAGGACAAACAATATCTATTTGTTCTACCAAACAGGTGAACAGCACTACCCACGTGCCAAGCAGGCAATTTGCTGCTCAAATCCTAGAAAAACACAGCAAGGAACCTCCCAGCTTCACATCCATTCTGCAAATTCCTGAAAACAATGAGGACATTGCCCATAACCACTACAAAATAACCTGGTATACAGACTAAACTCAAATTCAATAACTGCTTTGTGATCTTGCATGAAGGGCTTTGATTCAGTAAATTAAAAATCTCTATGGAGACAGGAAACAGCACAGAAGTTCTCCTTGTGCTTTGGCTCCACTGAATTATCTGAGGCCATAAAAATGTAGAGACAATTTTTTTCTTGGTTCCTGGCTTCAAACAGCACTTAGCACCACTCATCCAGATCACCAGGGATGTGCATGGGGAAGCAAAATAACCTTTGAGAACAGAGCTTTATCTCCACACAGCTCTGCAGACACAATCCAGGCTACTTCACACCTATTTTATCTCTCCCAACTCCTCTGCAGTGCAAAAGGAACAGCTTCATGTTAAATGTCAGGCAAAACCATAGTGATACACACACCAACCACAAAAATCATGGAATATCACTGAAATGGTGTTCTAAAGGAAACTGCAGCTCAGAGTGCTGCTTACACATCACACATCACCTTGGATTTCTGATAGCAGGACTTTTCATGTGTCCATCTGCTACAAAGCACTTCCAAGTGACACCACCACACAATTCCTGGCATTTCTGTTCCTCTCTGGTTCAGGCAGCATTTCCATGGTTACAGTGTTGATCACTTATTGGCTTTAATTACATTCCAAATGCAGAGCTTGGCATTTTAGACAGCTCTAAAGGCAACCCTGCAGGCCAGTTCTTGTAACCTGGCTTTGAGGTGGAATGCACCTGGAATCACAAATTCATTCTGGTTGGAAAAGACTTTAAAACCATTAAGTCCAACCATTAACCCAGCACTCCCATAACATCCTCAGGTCACTGCAAAATGTCACTGAAACTGGACACACCTCCAAGGAAACTCAGCACAGCATCCACAGCATCCTCCCAAAATTTGGTGCCCATTTGAGTTTGTCTTGCTTGTGTTTAAACTTCTTTGCTTTGAGGTCATCACACAGAGAAAGCAGCAGGAATCCTACTGAAACCAAAGCATTCTTACTGCACCAAACATGACCCCAAACCATGAGGGCTTTGGGACATTATCTCAGTTGTCAATCACAGGACACAGCAACAAAATCACCTCTGGTAGCTGTTGCACAGAATGTTTTGGAGAAATTCAGGCTAAGAATCAACTAGATGGGATTATGCACATTAGCATCACTTCCAGGAAAGGATTTAGAACTGATTCTCTATTGCTGTTAAGTTACAGCAGACATCAAACCCTGCCTACTATAAAAATGACAGTAACAATTTCAGGGGGGAAAAAATCACATTTCCTTGTAGTGATTTAAAAAGTTTACACACATTTCAGAATTTTAGATTACATTCTCTGCAAAGTAAATGTGAAGCAAAGAAGTGCTTGTTTTTCTACCAGCACAAAAATCAGAAATCAAAAGGATTTCAGAGGAAGCTTATTGAAAAAATGCTCCATTTAGACAGCACCTGCAACTAAATATCAGTAAAACTCCCAGCCTGTCCAAGGAAATACTTGACAACATATGTTCATTAAGCATTCTTGACAAATCTGAGTTATACTAAAAATAGCATAGATTCACTTAACACTGCCCAAAACCAAAAGCAAGGAAGGGAATAGAAGCAAAAAAAAAGGAGTTTCTGGGGGACAGGAAGGTCTGCACAAATTTCCTCTGTATGGCAGCACAAATGTGTTGGCTACAGAGCTAAAGAATCTCAGCCTTAGTGTTCAGGGTTTTCAAGCATGCCTAAAGTTATTTTAATGCTTTAATATTTCATTAAAATAATTTAGGCCTTATAAATAAAGCAGGAGATGCAGAAGTAGTTCTGTTCTAGGTAAGTGGAATTGTACTGGTGAGTTATTCAGCTGTGGTCCCCAACTCAGCAGAGCAAGCAAAGAGGCAGACACAGAAACCTCAATTCTCATCAGGGCTGGGACCAGTCAAGCCACCCATGCAGGTTCCTTGTACCCTATCCTCCTCAGTGCTCCCTTCCCATTCAGTCTGGGCATTTTCATTGCAGAAAAGTGCTCAGAGAAGTTTTACCAGCAAAATTACAGGGGCCTCATGTTGCATGGAGTGACACTGGAAGGGAACTGGCTCATGACTACCTGAAAACCATTCTGCTACACACAGACTGCCTCTTCTTCCAGATCAAAATTAAACTTTTGATGATTAAATGCAATTTTATTTGAAGTTTTGATGGCTAAAGGTACACCAATTTAGCAGGTAGAACAAATTGGGGATAAAGGATGCAACCTCGAGAAAAGGGTTAACATTCCATCTTCTATCTGTCAAAGATGATCTTCAGTAACCACAGACATGCCTCAACATGACTTTAATTTGAAGAGTGGTTACTCTAAAACAGATCTGAGTCATCTGTGGTTTGCTTAAATAAATTTGCACGGGTGGAATTGTGTAATAATTGATTCTTGTATGGGAACCTGAATGTCCATCTTCAGAAGACACCTTAATGTGAGGGCAGGAGAGAGGAGAAAGTGGACAGCCTGTGTAGGAATTTGGGTTACACCTGCTTTGCCTTCCAGGCACACACAAGAGAATCCTTAATTCTCCTCCTCCTCCCTTTGGAAGTCCAGAGAGCCCAAAGTGCCCAAGTGCCCCTCACTCAAGAGTGAGCAAGACAAACTTCACCTGCAGCCTCTGCACAATCCTGAAACACAAACCTCTAAAATGAGAAGCTGGAATAGAGAAGTTGGGCAATAACCACTCCTTCCTCAAGAAAAACAAAAGGTTAAGGACAGAAAGCCCAACAACCACACTGAATGCAAATACAATCATTTTAATCTTCCTTTCCTTTGGAGCAAGCTGGCAAAGCCTGACCATTCAGGTTAGGCTGCCTTATGACTGAGAGCCCAAGATCAAATTGCTGGTTAGAAAACAACTGGCATTGCTCTGGTCTAGACTGAAGGCGGAACATGGAGGACAGACTTCACAGCTGGGCTGCTCCAAGCTGCTCCTCACCCCACACAGCCCTTACCTGGCCTCGTGGGGGCCACAGCAATCCCATGATGCCCAATTTTGCCCCAAAAGGCGAGAATAACTGCCTAAGAGACTCAGCTTAAGTCAGCATAGACAGGAGGTATTTTATTATGACGCGTTGGAGAAATCACAAAAGGGATTTCTAAATATCTCATAACAGAAGCAGGCTTTTTATACAGTTTTGGGTGCAGGGTTACATCATATCACATACATAATCATGTCTTTGCATGCATATTTATAAGAGGTGTGGTGTAGGCGGAGCGTGGGCGGGGACATCTCGTTTGAGGATCATTTTGGTGGCCGTTCCTGTGGCCTTCATCGTGGGCAGGAGTCTCCTGATGAGTCTTCCTCCTTAAACTTTGAACTCCTATCCTAATATGGCCAATTCCCGGTGTACCTGGCTTGGTCTCCATGTCAGTTTGACATTGTTGGCTCTGAACATGCTTAGCCTATCAATTCCCTATCCCTGTCTCCTTTTCCTGTCATTATGTTCCATGCTTTAGCCGATTTATTGCTCTATGTGTTTCCTAAATGCTATGCTTCCTTTAAATGCTTCACATTCCATGTTTTAACTCATTATTTTTTGAAGGCTATCTGTTTTGGGGTTTCACCCAGACGGACCTGCAGTGTCACTGGAACTCCTTTGTATTAAACACATTTGCAACGCTATTGTACATTCAGAGAAAAATGCCTGCCCTGCCCGTGTTCCCAGCAAGACAGATGGAAATCAGCCTGGCCCAGCAGCCACGTAGCCCTGGGCACAGCACTTTGTGTGACAGAATGTGCCCTGCAATTAAAGCCAACCTCAGGAGCTCCTCTGAGAGGAAACCTGGCTGCTGACCCCAACTGCACAGGACACGGCTGTGCTGGCTGAAGGTTAAAGCTCTCTGGAGAGGAGCTGACCTCCAAAAGAGCATCACAGCAAAGGCTGGCCACAGGCCAGGGAAGCCTCACACGTGATTACTGAGGAATGGGAGCTATTCCCAAGCACTTCCTAATTCTCTGCAATGCTGGCAGTGCACAGCCCTTTACATAACACAGGAACATATTGCCCTGTGAATTTTTTAAGAGACACATATAAAAACAACTGTAAATCATCAAGCTTGTCCTACCGTTTCTTTCATTACCATTCCTTGTCCTAGAGCAGCTGAACAATCACAAGCACTGCTCTGTGTTGCCAACAGGCATTTCACAGGCATGGGTATTGTCACACTGAAAGCAGAATTTGGTGCTTGGCTTCCCCTTTCCTTTTCCAGTTAACAAAATTGCATGTTTGGTTCCTCTGCAGTCAGTTTTTTACAATTCAGCTGCAATCTCACTGTGTCCACTGAGCATCTATTTTTAGAACAGTCAAATATTCCTTGCTGCTCTATTGTACCACGTTTAAGCCTCACTTTTATGAGTCCCATAATTAATATTCGTCACTTGTTTGGTCTTAGAATCACAGACACTTTCAATAAGAAGGTCTGTTACAACGTGTTTAACATCTGGAATATGTTAGGCTATTTTAAATAAAATTATTACTGTGCAGACAAAATCTAATTTATGAGTGGAGGAGGACAGGATGACTACAGCACTGCTACAGTGTGGGTGCAGAATTCCTCATTAAAGCATTGCCTGAGAGGTTAAAGACTTGTACCAGCACAAGGAAAAAACCCTCCAGACTTTCCCCCTCCCTCCATGAAGGTTCAGTGGAACAGGTTTGACTTCATTGCCTCAGACTTCACCCACCAGGTTTTCATTTGGCCCAGAGGCAATTGGCTGTAAGCACTGCACCGGTGATTTCCCTCTTCCAACACTGTCAGTGCAGTGAGCTGCAGCAGGAGAACACAAAATTAAATAAATAGATAAATAACAACACCTTGGTTTGGCTTTTGGATCACTAAAATATCAACTGCCAGGCGGAGAGCAGCCATATTATGTTAAGCAAACAAATTAATAAGTTTTAAGTCAATGGAATGCCATCAAAATGCAGCATGATAGGGTGTGATGCCTGCACACTATTTATGTAACAAAAAAATACCTTCCATCATGTCTGATGTATCAGGAGACCCTCAAAAAGGTAAAAAAAACTGATGGCGTGTCCGGTTTTCGGCTGTTTGGAGGGCCCGGAAAGGCCCGGGGTGGCCTTGGGGCAGCCTGCGCTTCAAAGGACGAGAAGAGGCTTCAGTTCTTTTCTCGGTCTCGGTGTTTATTAATTGTTTATCTAAAAGATTTTCTCTGGCCCGACAGAGCTCTGCTCAGCAGCCAGCCATGAGCACACTCCCCTCCCTCCGGGCGGTCACCTATCTTTATACTCAAAGTTACGTGTACAATATTTATCATTTTTCCCCAATACCTTTCACCCTTATTGACCAGTGCACTTTTAGTAATGACCAATCCCAAAGTGCCACCATCACCACAGAAGATGGAGGAGAAGGAGAAGAAGAAGGACAGGACACGCCCCAATTCCTCCATCTTACTTCTCTAAACCCCCCTGTACAGAAATCCTAAACCCTGTGTTTCACTCTCTAATTAACTAATCCCTTCACCATTCACCCTGGTGAAACCCTCCTGTCCTCATACAGATGTCGTCTCCTGTGTAGGATCAAAGTCCTACCACCAGACACTTCTGGAACATTCCAGGACTCCCGAGCCCCCCAAGGGTGCTCTCGGTGACACCTCAGTCCTGAGGTGCTGAGATCCCACAATGGTGGAAAACCAAGAGTACAGAGCAGCAATTCCTCATGTGAAATCATAACCTACTGAACTAACTGAGAGCAGCACCATGAAAATGAGTAACTGATGGCCTGAGGGAGGCACCTGGCAGATGTGGGAGGGCTGAGCCAGCCTGGGCTGCCCCAGGAGCAGGAGGTGTGAGGCTCAGCAGGCTCTGCCAGGCTCCAGGGAAAGGATCCATCCTTGACAGGGCCATGAAGCACCAGCTCCTGCTGGAGGTGTCAGAGCTCACTGGGCTCCAGAAAGGACTGGGAGCACAAGAAACCAAGCACATGAGATGTCATTGCTGACAATGGCACACTCTGGACCAGAAGGGCTGTCAAGACACATTGCTGGAGGATGAGAGAGTATCCCAAGAGAGTGTTACCATATGTTTATCTCATTCCTATCTTCTCCCCTGCAGGCAGATACTGCCCTTGGCCACTGCCTGAAAGGCAGCACTAGAGAGGCCTCATGGTGCAATCCAGATCTGTGCTCCTCATTAAGAGACAGAATAAAAATCCAAATTCATCATCCAGATATCTCAATAACCAGGTGATACCAGTGCAAGATCCATCACTGCCATGGTACAGCTTCTGCACCCCAAAGAAGCACAGACAGAAAACACTACCTATCAAAAGATAAGCCAATAATAATAATAAAAACAAACAGTTAAGAGTCATTTGATTCTTCTCTAAAAAGAAATTAAATGTCAGAGATTACAGACAATCAGTTCTTTCACTCTTCTTTACAGCAAAGAAAGACAAACAAAAGCATGAATTGGTTTAGTCAACACAGAACAAACAAGTTCAAGTGAAATTGCTTTAAATCTTGTTCATTACAACTTCGGTGGCTGCACCACACACACCATGAAACACTTCAATAGAAAGAAGTAATTTCATAGTGCCTTGAATTCAGTAATGAAGAACTTATCTACAAGCCAATGAATTGCACAGCAAAGACAGTTTTGCAAATTATACAGCATAATTCACACATTGAATGAAATAACCTGAAAAAAACATCCTCTGGAAAGGCTCCTGCTGCCTGCTATGCCTGAACTGGACCCAATGTCTGTGGCATTTGAATTTTACACTAAATGAAGGCACACAATGCACACAAGAAAGGAAGTGCTCTCATCAGGAAGCTGCTCCCTTCTGCTGTGCCATAAACAACTCTCAATGGCACGGTGCCACCCTGACCATCACCAGGGAAATACTCATTTTCACAAAATGAGATCTATTCTTGTCACACTGATATGATCTAATACTACAGCAGAGTTATCAGACAGGCTGAGATGGTGAGGTTTGCAGTGCAGCTTTCACCTCCTGCACAAATTGATCTGCATATGTTCCAAAAAGCATCCACACTCAAGTTATGAGAGCATAAATACCCAGCAAAATGAAAGCAGCTGTAATTATCCAGTAATCCATAACCCCACAGATTTAGATATTTAAATTAATCAATCTGACCATGACAAAACCTTGAAACAGTAATTTAAGAGAGCCCAAACATGTATCATTGAGAATTAAAACAGTTTAAATAAAAATTCATTGTTAATGCAAAAGAGTCGCTTCTCTTTGCTCCCTCCCACAAGCCCTCTGCCAGAGTTAAAGCTGGTAGTCCGGTGATATTTTTATTTTCAAATTTGCATATATATAGAACCCAAAACTAATTATAATAAAGCAAAACCCAGGAGAAATCCAAGATAGAAAATGCTCAAATGTTAAGTTTTATACATAAAAAATATAAAGCAAGACAGGCAGCCAGTCCATTCACATGTGATTGTTCCAGCATACAACGTTGAAATTTTTAATTTTCATTTTTCTGAAGCAAGGATAGAGCCCCCTTCATGCCAAAGCAGCTCACAGAATCCACAACTCCAAACCATTCAGTGCAATTTGCAAGTACTTTGCACTGCTAAATAATACCTGAAGGCTGCTGAATCAGGTTTCTAATGGCCCCTTCACTCAGTGTTACAACAAGCAGCTTCTGCATTTTTCAAAGTGCAGATCCCTGATTATTTCCAAGGGAGCTGAGGGCTCCCAGAGCGCAGCCCCAGTGGCAGATGCTCTGCTGGCTCCTGTTCCTGCAGCCAGCAGGGGGATCACCCACAGCACCGGGGATCTGCACCCGAGCCCACAGGGCTCAGCAGCAGCCCTAAAGGCACCCAGCGAGGAAATGGGCTTGACAAGGAATTTATCTTCCTTTTTCCTAGGACAGCTCTGGGCCAGCCTGTGTCCCTAGGCTGGCTTGGTGGATGAGCTTAGCCACAGTGGGAAACCACATTTTGGTGATATTACTCTGACCCTTAGAAGAAAAAGGCCACAAGCTGAAAAGCTTTGTGAACTGGGCTGAAATCAACAGGAATCAAGCAAAAGCTGTGCAGAGAAAAGCCAAAAACTTGGGAGCTGATCTCAAATTGTGATGGCTCACTGCTGCTTGCTTGCATTGGAGCCCAGAGGATGCCAGGCTGCCCTCCCAGCCATGCTACCACCAGCAAGGAAATGGGCTTGAAAAGGAATTTATCTTCCTTTTTTCCAAGACAGCTCTGGGCCAGCCTGTGTCCCTAGGCTGGCTTGGTGCATCAGCTTAGTCACAATGGGAAACCACATTTTGGTGATATTTCTCTTCTAAATATTGGTGATATTTAGAAGAAAAAGGCCATGAAGAACAAGCTGAAAAGCTTTTTGAACTGGGCTGAAATCAGCAGGACTTGAGCAAAAGCTGTGCAGAGAAAAGCCAAGAACTTGAGAGCTGATCTCAAATTGTGATGGCTCACTGCTGCTTGCTGCATTGGAGCCCAGAGAATGCCAAGCTGTCCTCCAGCCATGCTACCACCAGCAAGGAAATGGGGTTGACAAGGAATTTATCTTCCTTTTTTCCAAGACAGCTCTGGGCCAGCCTGTGTCCCTAAGCTGGCTTGGTGGATGAGCTTAGTCACAATGGGAAGCCACATTTTGGTGATATTCCTCTGACCCTTAGAAGAAAAAGGCCACAAGCTGAAATCAGCAGGACTCGAGCAAAAGCTGTGCAGAGAAAAGCCAAGAACTTGGGAGCTGATCTCAAATTGTGATGGCTCACTGCTGCCTTGTGCTCTTTTGGCAGTGCCCAAAGGATGCCAGGCTGCCCTGCCAGCCGTGCTGCCACCAGGGCTCTGATCTCACACTGACTGACTGCTGATGGCTGAAACCAGCTGCAGTTTGACTGTGACAAAGTCAAATTATTAAACTACCTGTAACAGGCCTTGCTTAATATTTAACATGAGCTGCTATCCTGACCTGTCTTAACTCTATCACAGAAACGAAATAAAGTGTTAAATAATTCAGCTCAACAGCCTAGTTCTTAATTTAGAATACATGCACAGTATTTTTAAACTACACGAAAAAACTGCAAGACAAATTCACTTGGGAGAAGAGGAAATAGACCATTTAAGACCAACCTGTAATTAATTTCAACTTGAGCTAATTAACAGCTTTCCTTGCATATTCTCGGAAGATTCATTTTACATTCAGAATGCAAGAGCTTAAAGATTCCATCCCTGGCCTCCCTCCAGGAACACACTGACTCCAAACCAAGTCCAAAGCAAAAGCAATCTTGGTTACAACAAACACCCCCTCAATTCTGGGTTCCAGATTCTGGACTCTACTGAAGGTGAAGTCCTTGGGCAGCCCAGAGTGCCCAACAATATGGAAACACCTCATTCTGATCTCTAAGCAACTTCTGGCTTCTCACTGGATATGCTTTCTTAATCAATCCCAAAAAATTTCACCCTTTTTCCCCACAAGGTTTTGAAGGTTTTTACACATACTTTTTACTGTCTAGCCACATTTTAGCCCATGAGCATGAAGTTATTATTATTATCTTCTCCAGACTGTAACTGTAGAACCCTGAGTGTCCAGGACTCTGCAGGATGTGCAACCACTTCTGTTCTACCAGATTCCCACATATTTAGGAGTTTTAAACTCAAAGGCAATAACATCACTTGGATGGATCAACAGATCCTGGAGCAGCACTTCACAGCAGAGCTGAAACACCGACCTGCAGGGGTGAAAAGCTTGGAGTGCTTTCAGAACAAAACACAAGAACTGTTTTGATACATATTTTCCTTTCTCTGACACCTTTCAGAGTGCGACAGCAGTGGTGGCTTAGCCTTTAAAGTGTAAAGGACTTGTTAAAAACTGACTCAAAGCTTTTGGTGAACAAGAGAACTGCAGCTGTCAGCTACAGTCAGGTCATGTGTTTGCCCCCCCCAAAAAAAACAACCAGGAAATCAAGCATGGAAATAGCTAAGCAGGTCAGAAATAACACAAAATCACACATGGATTGCACTGTGAGCTGGCTGCTAAGCCAATATTTTTTCACAGTGCTTAAGTGAACTCTCCCATTTGTTACCCACAGCTCATTCCAAATAAGTGGCCAAATAATAATTTCTTCTTACACAGTGTCTGACACAGGAACCACCACCATCCGTGAAACTGCAGCTATTTAATATAAATTCAGAAATTCCACACAAGGCTCTGCTCCACCACAGCTTTCCCAACACATTTCCAACAGCAAATAAGGCTGAGTTTTCAACTCAGCTTTTTCAAAGACAGGAAGCAAAGCAGATGAGGCTCAGGGAGTTCTACAGCAGGAGGGAAAACAGTTCAGAGGCTTTGGGAGCAAACACTCAAGTTTATTCCCTTCCTCAGGATTTAAGTATCCAGGACAAATTCTCAGCAAAGTACTCTGCATCAGGGGAATAAAATACTTCTCTATATATTTAAAGCCTACTTTGTGCTTCCAAAAGCACTTGCAGAAGAGCTTCCTTTTCCTCACCAGCCTCTCAACCCCTCTTCACATGATGTGGGAAATGCATTTTTTTTCCAGGAAAACAAAATGAGACTGGAAGGAATAAAAATGGTGAGTGTTTATGAGCAGGTGTGGCACGTAGCTTGACTCAGTTTGAATTTTTTTTAAATGACTTTTTAAAGTAATAACTTTTATAGTGAAATAATAATGAACTGCTGATCAGGAGGCTCATTACAATCTAGATCAAGGGATTATACTTTGATTTGTCAATCTGGAAAAACAGATAATTTTTTTTCTAATCTACTCTTATCACTGAAGCGTATTTATCCCATTTACAATCTTATTACTTACCTGTAATTTAGGGATACTTTAATTCATGAGATACACCTTCAGAACTATTTTTTAGATCTATAAAGCCAAAGAGAGTCAGCCTGATGTCCAAAAGCAGAAAATCTGACCCATTAAAATGATAATATAATCAAAGGCACTACACATTACACTTACTAGGAAAGACTCATGCTTGAGATAGTTCAGATATTCCATCAGAACAGTGGCAAAATGCGAGATCGATTTTTTAAAATTCACATTATTTCTGAAGCTAAGTGATTTTGACTGTAAATAGGACATTTTCTAAATGGGCTGAAGAGCAATGCATTTTCCACTGAGCTTTCAGAAACTTAAAAAGAAAAATCCCGCTGGTCAATGGTTCAATCCAATCTGTGCTTTTTCAAATATCTTATTTATTTTCCATTTGCATAAATTCCACCCTTGAAATGCCATTGCAAGTGATTATTCATTATTTAAATTTACTTTGGAAATTAAACTCGAGGGGAATTATCTAAAGTATGTCAGACTGAAAATGAGCTGTGAATCTCTAAAGTTAATTTTACCCTTATGTGTGTTAAGGAAGATTCAAGTTCTTAACTGCCTTTTAATATTAAGAACTACTTATTCAGCAAAGTCCCTGTATTACTTTAAATGTAAACCTCTTTAAGCTAATATAAAAAAAATTGAATCTGTAATCTTTAGAAGTTTTAGAAAAGCAGCTTCTCAGTTTTTCTCTGGTATATTTAACCTTGGTAACTTGACAAGTGAGTCTAAGTAAACAGCCATTTTTCCACATTTCAGCTGCTTCCAGCATTACGTAAACTCTGAACAGGAGGAGAAGCAAAATTCTATTCAGTCTCCTGAACAGCTGTGCAAGCTGCTGCTCTGGGTGCTTTTTAAAATACATATCCACTAACACACAGAGATTCCAAAAAGTTAATTATGACAGATATTCCACAGAGCAGCCAAAAATCATCATGTCAGCTTTGGAAACTATTTGGTGAAATCATCTGGCCTGGGTTAGGTGTGTCAGACTAAAGCGTGGTAATTTCCACCCCATGATTCTAGAATCTTTTCAAGTTTAGGAAATAGTTCCATCAAAAGATTTGCATCTCAAGCATTATCTGGAACCACACAACTTGCCAGTAGAAGGAAATTTTCAAGGATTGGATTTTACACAGCTGGACTTGAATGCTGAGGGAAGGTAGGAAGTTTTGAAGCCATGGATGTCCCAGCTCTCTCTGAGCTCCTCACCAATCCCCAGCTGGGAGATAAGGGGTCATGCCTTAAGGATATTGTCATAGAGATATATTAGGCTTCAGCACAGGAGTTTTAGATTTCAGTGCAGGAAGCATACAGAGAAACTTATTTTCAACACCAATTTTACTCAGGAAAAGAATTTTGACTCTTGTCTATTTTAGAAATCTTTATATCATAATTGCCTGCAAAACGCTTTTGTTTTGACAATCATGGCTTTGATCAAAGTGGAATTAAATTCTGGTTTTTGTCTTAATCTAGAGCTGCAGTCACCCTTAGCAGAGAACAAAGTTCCCTGGGAGCACACTAGAGCTGCATGAATGGAATGCTGATTGTGCTCCATTCTCCCTCAAGTACCTCTTGGAAAGGCAGGAAGGGGAAAGAGGGAAAAACGGAAATTTGCACTGTGAATGACCCACTCTGCAAGTGGCATTCTCTCAGTGCCTTCCAGAACAGAAGAATTCATGCTGATTTCTCCATCTGAAGGCTAAATATTAGTTTCATTAAATGGAGTTCCAATTTGCAATTGCAACATGTATCCATGCAGGGAATCTTCCCAGTGCACATGGGATTCACTGACACTGCTGAACTTCATTACTGCTCCAGAGAAAGAATTACCCCTGGAGTTCCACAGAACACCCAGGAAAGGGAGAACAACTGGCCAAAGGAAACTTTTACAAGTACTCAGCACCTGAACACAAAGATGAGACCTCACATAAGAGCCAGGCTTGAAACAGTGATTTTTTAAAAGACAATTCAGCACACAGAACACTGCTGCCACACTGAGCAAAGTTTTCTCCAGGGATTTTTCACTGACAGATGAGTATCTCTGGGTGTGGGTTCAAGCCTCTGTTTGAGGACACATTCTCTCAAGGGCTGGGTGCAAATAAAAGAAAGGGTCAAAGGAAAATCAAACTCAACACATAATGTTAAGTCATTTCTTGGGTGCTTTAAATTCAAGCCTGGTGTATGCCAGGCTGTGCCTCGTTTCAGAAGAGCTGCTGGCACTGTTAAAATAACATTATAGCACTTTTTTTGTTGAGAATATGCAATGTAGTGCTTCCACTCTAGCAAGCACAGAATTTGACACAAGTATTCCTCCCAGAAACACTTCATCAACTTATGCAATCACTGTTCAACCAAGAGGAAACAGTAACAAAAAGCATCAAGCTTGCATTTACTGTTTATACTCCTCACAGAATTTGGCTCATGGACTCCTCCACACCCTTCACAAAATGCATGGACAGTTTTGATGGATCACCAGCAGGAATTTTACAAGTTTTAAAAATCAGTAACAGCAGCACCATGGCAGGGGGAGGATGTTCATCCAGTGCTCACATTCCGAACAAGTACAAGTGATAACCCCCTGTTCTGACACAGTGTAAATAAATCAGATGGATTATTGCTCAGCTAAACTTCCAGTCTCTGAAAGGATTATCTGGCTGTTCCTTTTTATAAGCATTCTTCTCCTCTTAGTTCACTCTTAATTTTTAACTCTTATTCTATCCTAATTGCATATTTACTATAGCCTCTTGCTTTCTAAAAGAAAAGCTTTAATGTAAAGGAAGACTTTATATTTGTTAAATATTATTTTTCAGATGTTATCCCCAAGACACAGCTTGAGAACTCTCAGTTAATACTAATAGTCAGAAGTGTTTCTAATTACACCCAGCAAAGCCTTGTGGACAATTCTGATATCAGCATTTTGACTCAAAATATTCTTGAAGAAATAACTCAGGAAGAATTTTTGCCTTCAATTCAGCAGCAAGATAAAGATTTATCAGCTTAGCAAACAGCCAGGAAGTTTCATTTAAGAAACTAATTTTGGCTGATTGATCTAAGAGCCAATATAACTTCACTGAAGGCTAAAGTTACAGACACCACCAAATTTCACTGAGACCACCTGAAGCCCGGCTGTCAGAGCTACTGAAGTCATAAAAAACCTTACACAGATCACAGTTGGCTTCTTCACTGCTCAGCAGAATAACAGCTCTGCCTTCAAGTGTCTGCAGGAGCCAGACCTACATGTGTAACACTGGGGCAGCCTTAGGAGTAAGATAAAAAGAAATGCAAGAATTCCCTGTAGAGGGATCCAACCCTTTTTTGCCCTGTGACTGCAAAGGATCACTTCTGTAAGGAACCCTGCACTCCAACCCACGTGATCTATCCAAATATTTACACTATGAGCACTATTAAAACTCTCTCTGAAGCCATTAAACATAGTATTTTCAGCAAGTGAAATCAAACAATTATTATTTAGATTACAGTTCACTTTTAACTGTTTTTATCAGGGAAAAGCTCCTTAATTGCTCTCTGTAACTCCTAAGAGTCCCACAGCTGTGGTTTCAACTGAATATACTTTAAAATGTCAAATACCTACTTCTGCTCTGTTTTCTGAAAGGAAAGAAAAAGGAGAGAGAGGAGAGACAGAAAAAAAAGAGAACCTAATTAAATTTCTTTCTTGCCATTACTAAGAAAGAAATCTATCACTATCACACCAATTAGCAACAGGCACCCAAAAGGCTTTTTGTTCATCTCTCTGGCCTCCCTACCAAGTTTTTTCTTCTCTTCCCTCAAAATGTTCCCAGTGTCCTTTCTCCCTTTTCATTCAGGCATATCCTTGCTTTCATGGCTTTCTCTGTGCCCTCTAATCCTATAAACTCTGATGAAGACACAACATAACAATGTTTTAATCAGTGTACATGACATTTCCTCCTGTTCTAGAAGAATCTGCCCCCACTAATCAACTCCCAGCACACTTCAATCCTACTTTTGCTCTAACTTCCAAATACATCTGTAAACACTGTCTAAACTTTGGCAGAAAAGGAGAGCACATTATGCTAAGAAAATACTCTAGGCAGAGAAGAAACCATTGAAACACACAGCTCTCTTATTTTGCATTTTGTTTTCAGCTTTGTATGTTCTATAGTATCTATCAAACAAAGCCCAGCAAGAACTCAGCAACACAAGGAAACTGTCAAGAAGGAAATTACAGCAAAAATGAATACTTACAGCCATAATTAACTCAAAAGGGTGTTTATACACCCGCACGGGGGACTGGTACTTCTGCACCATGGCTGCAGTTTAGTGAGATCAACTCAAACCTGGAAAAGAAATTTTTAAAACCATCTGTCAGACGTAGGAAGCCATTTTCAATTTTCTCTTACAATTAGTCCATGCGTGGTACCACGCTAGCAATTCCACAGGAAATCCTTCACAATTCCCTGACAACCTCTTTTAAGACCCAACAGGGGCCCTGAAAAGCTTTATGTATATATATATATTTCTGCCAGAAATGACTTATCACTTCTTCCAAAGACAAGATAAAATTAGCATATTTTTAGTCCACTTTTAGTACCAAATCTTCAACATATTTTATGACTCTTTGTCAGGATGGTGACATTTCCTGTGCTGCTGCTGCTGAGAACCAAACACTGACACATCCCAGCAACAGGCAGAGAAGCATTTCCCAGTCCCCCAGCACTGTATGTGGGCTGCCCTGCTCAGAGCAGGAATTGGGGGAAAAAACAACAATAAAGAAATACAGAAAGCACAAAAAGAGGTTTAAAAAAAAGTGTTAAAAGTGTTTGATTGCAAAAAGAAGGAAAGAAAATGGATTACTGATGGATCAATGGCATTCCTTGATCATCTCAAAAAAAATTGAAACTTTTGAGGAAAACTTATAACTGGGGGAAAAAAACTTCGAGAAAAATTCCACTGTGCAGCCAGAAAAGATTCACTGGCAACACGGAGAGGAATTACTCCAAAGGCTTCGTGCCTGCTCTACCCAGCGAAGCGCTTGACCCGAACTCTCTCGACTGCAATTACGTTTATTGAAAAATTCTGGCAGTAGCACTCGCATATGAATCGCGGGCTGCGAGCCAGCCTCATTTTAGCGAGAAATGAGTTTGCTACAGCAAGAAATGGGTTTTCTACAGCAAGAAATGGGTTCGCTACAGCGAGTTCACTTCGCTTTTCTGTCCGGAAGGCGCTGCTGGAGCGCTCCCGGCCCCGGGGCTGGGGCAGCGCGGCTCGGCGGCTCCCCGGCCCCGGCCCGAGCCAAGAACAACCCCCGAGCCACGGGAAAGTTCTCCGGCATCCCAGCCCCGAGAAGAATTTACCCATGACTACCCCGCAATTTTTCTTTTTTTAAAAAAAAAAACCACCTGAATCAGCACAAACAGCCGCAAACCCTCTCTAATCCCCGGACAAAAAGAGTTACACAATAAAGAAACTCCGCGGAACCGGGACACCCCGTGAGGGGACGGGATGGGGGGGACACCGGTGACAGCCCTGAGCGCTCCCGGAGGGAGCCGGGACACCCGGGACAGCCCCGCAGCGACCGGGACACCCCGAGAGGAGAGGGAACACCGGTGACAGCCTTGAGGTCTCCCGGAGGGATGCAGGACACCCCGGGAGGAGACGGGATGGAGGGAGACCGGTGACAGCCCCGGGACAATCCGGGAGGGGACGGGACACCTTCGACAGCCCCGCATTGCCCCAGAGGGTTCCGGGACACTCCGGGAGGGGACGGGACACCTGTGACAGCCCCGCATTGCCCCAGGACACTCCGGGAGGGGACGGGACACCTGTGACAGCCCCGCGCTGCCCCAGAGGGACTCGGCCAGAGCCGCCTGCCCGGGGCGGCCGGAGCGCAGCGGCCGCGGCGCCGCCGTGACCTGCAGAAGGACTGCGACCCTTGCCCCACCATCACCATCACCACCCGTACCCCACCACCATTATTACCGCCACCACCCCCCGTTCGCCACGGGCAGCGCCGACCGCTCCTCGGTGCTGCCCGCAGCCAGCGCTGAGACGAGCCGGCGGGGAGCGGGTGGACAATGGGAAAGTTGCCGCGGGGCAGGGTCGCGGGGCTGGGGGACGCGGGGCAGAGCGGGGGCCCCGGGAGGCTCGGCGCCGTGCTTACCGCTCGGAGCCGGCCGCGCTCTCCCCTCATGCCGCCGGGGCAGCGCCGTCCTGCGCGGGAGGGGCGCGCGCGCCGCCGCCCGTCGTTCGCGGTGCCGGGCGGGGGCGGGCCCGGCGCCTGCGCGGGGCTGCCGGGGGCGGGGACGGGCGGGGCGCATGCGCGGTGGGAGGCGCGGGGCGGCCGGCGGGCGTGAGGGAGGAATGGTGCGGGTGGGGAGGGTTCGTGTGAGTCATGGAGTTTCAGCCTGCCGCCGGTGTAAGGGGCTGCTTGCGCTAGAGTAGGTTGTTTGAACGCTGTCCGACTTGGCCTTGAGCACTCCCAGAGGCACAGCTGCTCCGTTCCACTACCTCGCCACCCTCACAAAGGAGAATTTGTTCCAAATTTCTAATCACCGGATCAGTTAGGATGGAAAAGACCCTTGAGATCACCGAGTCCAACCTATGACCTGACAACACCTTGCCAACTAGACCATGGCACTGAGTGCCACTTCCAGTCCTTTCCTAAACACCTCCAAGATTGATGAATAAACAAACTAAACCTCTTTCTGTCGGTGTGAAGCCATTCACCCTTGTCCTGCCCTGGTAAATACTCTTCCCCCATCTTTCTTGCAGGCTCCCTTCAGGAACAGCAGGGAGCTGAGTTAGGGCAGGTTTAGGTTGGATATGAGGAATAGTTTTTCACCAAAAGGGTGGCTGAGCACTGAACAGGCTCCTAAGGGAGGGGGTCACAACACTTAGCCTTTCTGAGCTCGAGGAACATTTGGACAATGCTCTCACATGGGTGGGATTCTTGGGGTGTGTCCTGTGCAGGGCCAGGAGTTGGACTCAGTAATCCTGGTGGGTCCCTTCCAGCTCAGCAGGTTCTGTGATTCTGTGATTCTATTCTGCAATTAGCTCATCCAGAAGTCTTCTCCAGGCTGAACTATCCCAATTCTCCCAGCCTTTCCTCATATCAGAACTGCTCCAACCCTCCAATCATCATGGTCCAATCCTCCCAGGTCCATGTCCTGTGCAGGATGCCCAGAGTATTCCAGGTGGGGTCTCACCTGGGTAGAGCAGAGGGGCAGAGTGCCCCCCAAATCTCAGGATCTTTTGGTGGTTGCCGCGACCCCAAGAAATGTTAAACGTCTCTTTTCCCAGCCCAAGCACTTGAAGAATGAGTCAGAGCTCTTCAGTTTTTGGTTTCAATGTTGTTTATTGTGTCTTATTTATAAAAATTTTTCTTCTGCCCTGCTGAGGTCCGTCCAGCAGGACAGTTCCAGGCACTCTGTCTGCCCCAGGGTGGTGTTATGTCTTTATACTAAAAACTACGTATACAATGTTTGCAATTACTTTCCAATACCTATCACCTATGTTAGACAGTGAGTTTCTACTCTAAACAAATCTAAAGTGCCAACATCACAGCAGAAGATGGAGGCCAAGAAAAAGAACGAGAAAGGCTGGACATGCCCAGTTCCCTCCATCTTGCCCCTTGAACCCCCATTTTAGAAACCCCAAAATCTACTTTTTCACCTTGTGATAAATTCACTATTACTCTACTTAAACGGTTGTGGCTTGTTGATCTTCATATAAGGTTGGTAATTTGCTCCACAGGTCAAAATCAATACCACAGGCATCCTGGGCTCTGTGCCAGGGTCTCTGAGCCCCCTGTCCTGGACAGCCAGAGGGATGTCCTGGGTTCCCACACCCAAACACCGAGAGTCACAGACACACACCGTGGGTGCAGGAGGGCATGGACAGTGGGACATGGCCCCTCCTGCAGGTATCTCCCCTGCCCTCAGCCCCTTGAGCATCCTGTGGTCCCACACCTCTTGTGGCTCCCTCAGGGCTCTTGGGGCTTCTGGCAGAAAAGGAGAGCACATTATGTTAAGAAAAATTTGGGTTTGTGTTTCAGGCACCATCAGGGGCAAGGTCAGCTTAGGGTGATGGCACAGCACAGTGCTCCAGGGCCATGGGGCAGTGGGAATGCAGGGACCCACCTCAGTCACTGCTGGAGCATCTTACCACCTCTTCTTAATCAGCCAGCATTCACCCAGCCCAGGGTTTTTGCAGTCTGGGATACCTCAAAGAGCTCAGTCTCACACCATGAGTGGTTTAGCTGTGATGTACTAAAAGCAAGAAGTACAATTGTGCTTTTTACAGTACCAGAGTATCACAAAGAGTGTTAAAATAAGGACTTGAAAGTTAGGAACTTGTGTCTCTGCTCTCTTCAGCAGCACTACTGAGACATGTTGTTTACCCACAACATCTTTTATTAATGGCTCACTCCCTTAGAATATAAATCTACTAGGATTCAGAGTCATACCCTGACATTTTGATGCAATTTTTTCCCTAGGAAAGCTGAATTTGTGGTTACCACAAATGAGGGATTAAGCTGCCATTCTTTCTTATAGAGACCTCGTGTCTTTTAAAGTTAGTCAAGCATAGCCCCTTGTCTGATCTGAACTAGTCCTTACAAGAAGTTGTTTCATGTTGAGAAATTGTTCTTCTGAATCTCATTTCTGTTGTGGCACTTGGCCAGCTGCCTTCATGTAGCTGGAATTAACGAGTTAACTGTAATTAGATTTAGTTATCTGATTGATATTCCATGCCATTATGCCTGCAACATCCTTTTCCTGCTCTGAAAGCCTGAGATATAATCCTACTGGTATAGCAGGGCGAGGAATTTACGCCCACTCAGATTCCTTTTTGTTCATAACATTTCCCTCTTTAGATTCTGGGCAATGTTTTAATTCTTACTGACTGCTGCTATTCTATTTCACCAAATGCTCAGGTAACCAGAAAAGCTTTATTTGGACTTTTAAAGGTATTTGGAGTTTATTGATAAGAGTGAAAATCCATAACCTAATGTCTAAATCAATCTTAGTCTCAGTTGTTTTCTGCAGAAACAACAATCTTAGCAAGATAGACAAAGAAGAGGAAAGTAACATAAGTTTACATTTTTCTGCCGTTGTTTATTTTCCTGTTACATCTTCTCTTATGGAAGCTCCAGCCACGCATCGTTAGGAGGAATATAATGAATAAATGTGTGGGTGAAATATTTCAGGAAAGCTGTGAGGCATGCTGGAGACTGAAGCCCAGAGGACACAGGCTGAAAGTGCAAACCATTCCATATTTTCAGAAAATTAGGAACACAGCCTGCTAGATATGAAGGGAAGTTTGGCCTGAGGGAGGTTATGCAAGGGCGGTCACTTCCCCCCATCTGAGCACTTTCCCTGGGCTGCATTCCTTCACGTTGTGAACTTTAGTTACACAACCCAAAGCAACTGTTATCTTGATTCAGGCAATATTGCCATGGAAATTAATGACAACTATTGGTAGTCCATCCTTTACTATTAATAATAACTAACTGAAAGTGCAGTTGTTGTGAGCAGTGCAGGGCGAATACATATGAGAAAATATTCAAAATGCCTCTCAGCTGTGCTGGAATGCAGCTCAAGCTCCTGGAATTTCAGCAGGCAGGAACTTGCTCTGGTTTCTTTTGTTTGCATCCCAGGCAGTGAAGAAAAGTGAAGCCATCCTGATTTCTTACTGTCCATCAAGTCTTATCTTCAGAGCTGCTGTATTAAAGAGAGGAGATTGTCAGCAGTTCATGACAAGAGAGAATGTGTTCACTCAAGGTCTTGCTGCTAAGCTGTACATTTATTAAAATAAGTAGAAAAGGGATGAGAGTTTGGGTTCAGACACACTGAAGTGCTTCAAGAGCCATTCCCTCACAAATCAGTCCTGTCTGAGTCAGTGGAATTTTTTATGTACTACTGGCTGCTTTGAAATAAATACCTGCTTCCTAAACCTTCAAAGCCATGGAAATGGTCCCAAATGATAACACTGCCAGCATGATGGAAATAATAATAAGCATGATGAGTGACAAACAGTTAATGGAACAGAGTTGTGCCCTGGGGACATTGATTCTGGTTTGCACAGAGTTTTTATTTAATGCATCACGGGTATTTCACTAGGTGTCACGGTTTTTGCTTTCCCTTGTCAGTCTAGGGAGAGACAAACTGGTAAAGCTGGGTGTGAGGATGTGTGAACTTCTTCACCCCTCTTCCCTTAAAATTAACTGTGACCCCCAGGTTCAGCCCTCCACACACAGACCTGGATGTGCCCATCCATTACAGTTGTACATATTTTTGTAAGCTCCCTGGACAGCCCATGCTGGGAAACAGTGAACGGCAGGAAAAATTTCTCCACTTATCTCTGGAGATCCTAAAGCCCTTTATAATGGCAGGGAAGACACTAATAATCCCAAAATGCAGTATAAATGCTGAGGTTCACAAAATGCCACAGGATAAGTCTCACAGTAAGTCAGTATGAGAAAGGAGAGCAGAGCTCCTCACTTCCTGGGTGGTTCCCTTATTTCCAGGTATTCCTGCCTTTTAGCTCTGCAGTAGTTTTCCACTACTCACCAGATTGGGATAAGGGTAAAATATCTCCAAACTGGCCTGTGTTCAGAGAGGGGATGTTAATGTACAATACCTAGAGGGTTTTACATTCCATGATGAGATTTTTATTCAGGATTAAAGCAGCCTTAGTTTACTGTAGTTTATTGCACCATAAGTGAAGGTGTATTAACTTCATACCACTATTTGATTTATCTGAGCTTTCCCATAGAAAAGCCTTAAATGACCTTGTAGACTGGAGCCCTTTATTTCTTGATGCCACAAACAGGCAGAAACATGTTTTTTCCTGTCTTCTCAAGTGACTGGTAGGAAAATTGAATTGTAGCCTGGGAGCTGGCCAGGGACACCAGCTGGCAGTGCTTGGAGTCCAGCAGCTGACATCAGAGCCCCAGCCCCATTGACAGCAAAGGTTACGCAGACAAACATTAGCAAATAGGAGCAAGTCCTGATTCATAAAATAGATGAGTTGGGACGAGCATGGCATGTGTCCCAGCCCTTATTCCCAGCTCTCCCTGCAAAGCCTGGACCCATCCAAGGCTCCCTGCCTCGAGTCTGTGCTGCTCAGGAGCCGTGAGATGCTAGAACAAAAGTGAGCAGGTGGTGCCGGGGGGGCTGCTCGTACAGAGATAATGAAATGTGAGGAGCTGTGCAGTGGGGATGCTGGGTGAAGAATCAGATCCAACATTTATTGCAATACGTGTGTTGGATGTTTGTAACACCTAAAAGCCTCATAGCACTGTTTTCTTGGGGGACTGTGAGGAGCAGGGGACACCCTCTGGGGGCTATTTTATCCCTTAGACATCAGGTTAAAGAGAACTCCATGACCTTTTTTCTAGTAAAGAAAATAAAGGTATAGGGAATACAGGGAAAAACACTTGGATAATAATTAATTTGCTGAGGTATTTTATTGATGCTAAAGATGTCAAGCTCATAACACAGGGAGCTGGAGTTGTGAGTGAGGAAGGGTTCACTGGGCTGTTGAGGATGCCTGACTTTTCTACTTGCCTTTGCAAACAGCCCTTGTGCCCATGTGCCTGGGAGCTGCCTGGTACCTGCCTTTCAGGGAACAGCCTGTTTCCAGTTGTCTCTTTAAATGGCTTAAAGCACTGCCAACATCTGATCACTCATTTCTTAGAAAAATAGGAGTCTCAGCCAAAGGCTCACAGAAACGATGAGTAAATTTCCTATAAAAATAAAAACAAAAGCTGTTTACCATCCCTCCTTCTAATGAGTCTGACAGTACAAATACTCTCAGCTGCTTCAACAAGCACTGAATCAAGCTGCTGGGTCATTCACCAGGTAGAAACTTTGTCCCTATTTGCCCCTAACATGTTGATAATTAATTTTTTTTATAAAAGAGGAGTAATAAGAAACACTTACTATTAAAAGTATTGCACAAATTCACCTTCTTTTAAAGGACACACTGACTCCTCTAGAGCTGGGTCTGCTCCCTGTGGGCAAACACAGCACCTTTCAGTGGAGCTCTGTCAGGACAAGTTGCCTTTGTGGCTGCTGCTCCTCCAGCACCACAGTGCCTGTGTCTGTACAGCTTATTCCTGTGCCTGGAGGAAAATGAGGCATTATGAGGCACTTGCACACCAAAATAACTACCAGGATTGCTATTTTAGGGTTTATTTTTTAACTTGCAGTCTGTGGATCAGGCCTGTGCTGGCAGCCTTCGTCCATGTGAGTCTCAGAAGTTGAGAAACACAAGTTTGGTGACGCTGTTTGCAGACCCCAGAAGCGCTGCTCATTGTCTCTGATCAGCATCATGCTTTGCATGAATTCCGGCCCTGTATCCAAGGCAATCTCATTATTTGCTGTACACGCTCGATCTGCTGGCTAATTTCTTTCTCCTTCTCACGGAGGAGGAACCTTTCTGTGTTCCACAGGCATGCCTGTGTTTAGGAGATTAAAGAAAGCAGGCAAGACACATGAAGAATGTCACCCCATGGCGGCGGCAGCAGCCTGAATGGGAGCACAATTCCGAGCAGATGTTCCTTGCAATTGAATTGTCTGTGTCAGTGACTGAGAGCTCAGCACTCTGGAGGGGTGTGAGGCAGAGGGCACTGGCTGCAGCTGAGGAGCTGGCACAGAGCAGGCAGCAGCTCTGCTCATTCTGACATTCTGCAGCATTCATCAGTCTCGGCCTCGAGCACCGCTGGCTGCCTGTCCTGGAATTAATTTGGCTAATGTAGCGCGTGATGGAAAGCCACGTCTGCAATCTCTTTGCCAGGCAGGGCTGGATGGACTGATAGCATCCTCTGTCCCTGGTTAAGAGAACTCACAGCAGAGCTCCACTGAAGGGACACCCTCTGAGAGAGTGGCTCCATCCCCCAGAGAAGGTGTTTTAGCACCTCCTCGCTCTGGTGGTTGTCAGAAGGAGCCTGAGGAGACAGGGAAGAGGTGGCACTGTCACAGCTGTGGCCCCTGTGCAAGTGGGAGGTGTCAGAGCTTTTTCTGAGGGCAGGTTTCAGTATCAGTCTCCAAATAACTTGTTTTGACAAAGGGGATGGTCTCCAGCACAGGATGCCTATTTGCAGTCATGGTTACAAGCTGCTGGCTACAGGCTAATGTGTGGCCACTAAGTATTTAATTGTCTAATGAACAGCTGTTTGATTTGCTTTTGGTCACAATCAGGCTGAGTCTGAATTAAACAAGAGCCCAGTGATGGAAAGGACTGAAATGCTCCCAGACAGCTCCCTGGACAGAGACTGGAAACGAGCCCAGTGCTTTCCTTGCGCCCCATCCCCAACACCCCCCCATGCACACAGGCCCTTGTGGGCCTTTGCTGCACCACTTCTGTGGGGAGCAAGGAAAGAGAGTGTTATGAAGCACCCAGGAGGAGGCAAGAGGCAGGTGAATATGGCAGTGGTGGGAGATGGGGCAGAACCAGCCCAGCAGAGGCTCCAGAGAAGCAGAGGACAAATCTGCCCAGCAGTTCGCCCAGAGACAACATCCAGCTTTGAAAGCAGATGAGGGTGCACAATAGACAGGATGATGTGAAAGGGACACCATCACCTACCCATCAGAGCCCCAGGTAAATTAATTTTGTGTCACAGTCAGCAGGAAAGGAGTTTTTGAGGGAGGCTGAGCACCCCTTTAGCAGCAACCACTCAGTGAGATGCCCTGGGTGAGCAGCTGTGTGCTTCCCCTCCCCACCACTGCCCTGGCACGTTCAGGGACACACAGAGAGCTGGAGCTGACTGCAATAAACCCATTAGCACATGGATGTGAGCCACAACACGGCACTGTGCAAACTAACCCAGAAGGACGTTTGCAATGTGGGCAAGTTAATTACCAAAAATAACCCCCAACCCACCCTGGCTGCTGCGCTTTGCCATGGGAACAATATTGTGCATGTGATCACATTCAGCAGGACACAAGCAGCCTGAGGGTCTTTTTACATTTGGCTTGAAAAGGCTAAAAATAGACCCCAAACCACATTCCTTTTTTGCATTGCCATCTCCTCTTCACTGGCACTTTTACATGCAAAGCAGGATTTGGGATCTAAGGCCCCATAATTAGACTCCAGCCTGGCAGCTGCAAGTGGAACAGCTGGAGGTGTTATTTTTATGGGTTATTAATTGACTCCATGAAAGCCCAGCAAACAGAGAGCCAGGGACTGCAGTCCACAGCCACATGACAAGGTCTTAGTGACAGGAAAAGATAAAATAAAAGAGAGAACACAGAATCCTAAAGCCGATTAGTTATAGCAATTTCTCCAAAGCTAAATATAGGGAAAAAATCCTCTCCCATCTTCAGCTCCGTTGGCGGAGATGAGAAAGCACAAGGAAGGAGATAGACAGAAATTTCATTTTTTTACATAAACCCTCACGGGTTGCAGAGAGAAACTGCTGCTTTGGTGACACTCCCAACACTTCAATCCAGCTGTCCCTGGCAGCTGCCCCCTGAGCAGCCCTTTGCTCAGCACTCACAAGTGCAGCTGCCCTGTCAGAACCCAGGACATTGCTCTGGCTGCCCTGGACAGCTCAAGCCCCTGGCTGGGCTCAGAGACCTTGTCATAAAGCCAAAGACACCTGTGATTTTGATTTTAAGCCATGGAGAAAATTACCAACTTTATGTGAAGATTTACAAGCCATGAGAGTTTAAGTAGAATGATAGTTAGTTTGTCACAAGGTAGAAAAGTAGAATTTTGGGGTTTTTAGAATGGGGGTTCAGAAGCCAAGATGGAGGAATCTGGGCATGCCTTGTCCTTCTTTCTTCTTCTTAGCCTTCGTCTTCTGTGTGATGGTGGCACTTTTGGATTGGTTTAGAGTAGAAACCAACTGTCTAGCATAGGTGATAGGTATTGGAAAATTATTGTAAATAATGTACACGTGATTTTTAGAATAAAAAGATAAAAGTGCCTCTGAGGTGGTCAGTTTGCCATGGACGAACCTGCTGGGCAGATCTCAGCAGGTCAGAAAAAGGATATTACAGACAACAGAAAACAAACAACTTTGAAAACCACATTGAGGAATCCTGACCTTCCTGCAGCTGGGGACAGCTGAAGCCACCTGGGGCCACAAGAGAAACCTGTCATCAAGAGCTGTGCTAAGGAAAGGCTCTGGGTGCTGACAGCACGAGGGGATGGGATTGGGTCATCACCTCTGCAAAACATATTGTACACCTAAGACCCCAGGGAAATAAATCTAACAGGCAGCTCCAGCAGAGGTGCTGAGAAGCTGGGAAACTGGCAGAACATTTCAGATTTACAGGAAATTAATTTAGCCCTAGTCTGGATGCTGACAGCCAGCAAGGCACTCACCCCATATTGCTGGCCCAAGCTGTGGGGTCTTTGTCAGACCTCAGGTTTAACTCCTGAAAATAAATCACTCCTGTACAGCAGAGGTGAAGCAGCACCTGGAGGATCCTGGCATTCAGCATCCCCAAAGGGGAAGGGAAGGCAGTGGAAGGGCTGCTGCTGCTTGGGGGCAAAAACTCAGCCCAAGAAAGCCCCTTCCTCATCAGGAGGCAGGACAGTCCCATGTTCCACAGCTCCAAGACAGGGATTTCTTCCCACTTTCATCACCCATACAGCAAGAGAAGCACAAACCCCCACTCCAGATGTGTCTTCACAATGTTCAGTCATAGGCATTGGTTAGAAGAGGAGGATATTTCTCTCCAACCTCCATCCTTGACACTAGACACCCCTCTGGGTGGGTTTGGGGTATTTCCAGTCCCTCCCATATTCCAGGCTGTACAGGAGACAGCTGAGGGAAACCCATGTTTTGCAATCTCACCCTCTGGAGAACATTTCTGTGATAAGCAATCCCCTTAGACATCCCTTCAACATGAGCATGCCCTCCTGGCCCAGACCCACCCCTGGGCTTGCTGCCAGGGCTGCTTTCCATGCCAGCCTGGCAGTGCTGGGACTGTCCTTGGGCAGGAAAGCTCCTCTTCAAAAGCCAGCTCTGCCTCGTGCTGTGACCTGGGAAGAGCTATCAGAGCTCCTGCTGGGGGCCAGCGCTTCATTCCTGTAGGGTGGGCTTGGGGTTAGGCCTTTATGTGCAGCACAGCCTGCCCAACCCCCAAACACAGCAAGGCCTTGGGGCTTCCAAAACTTGGGTTTCATAATGTGATGGAGCCTTTCCCCAGGCTGGGGGTCCCCCAGGAGCAGAAGTGCCAGGGGCAGGGGGCCAGCCCCAAAATAGGGTTCCCGTGGGGCAGGCAGGGCTGGGTATCCAACCTCAGGGGACAGGGACCTTCCCCTCACCCAGTGCTTCAGCCCAACCAGGCCACACAGGAGCTGAACCCCACTGCAGGAGAGAAACCAAACATGCCACAGAGCTGTGGCTCTGCCCTGTGTCCCTGTGGTGCTGCACAGAGCCCCTCTCCTCTCCCTTTAACCCTGCAGGTGGGCTGCAAGCACAGCAAGGGAGCTCAGCATCACCTGTGGGACCCTGTCAGGCCTGGGGCACTGCATGTTGCTCCTGCACCCACAGGTGTGGCAGTCCCAGCGCTCCCCAGGCTATTTTCCCTGGTAAGGCTCAGTCTGTGCCATCTGTGCCACCATCACACCTCTCCACAGGATCCAAAGCTGTGCTTGCACAGGGACAGGCAGCCCTTGGGGACAGCAGGAGGAGAGGAGGCTTTTTTTCCAGGGGGTGTCACAACCACAGGTGACAGTGCTGGAGAGCAGAGAGCTGCTGGCAGCTGCCAGGGTTATGAAAGTCTTTGGCCCTCATGGCGTGGGATGGGGATTTGGGAGCAAAGCACATCAAGTGAGCTGGAGACAGTGACATTTTCCTTCCCAGCTGCTCCATCCGTGCCCACGCAGCCAGTGGGATGACTCTGTGCAACTAATGATGCAATGTGATTGGTAAACAAATCATGCATTTGCACCAGGAAACAAAAAATAAAGAGGAAGAGGAGAGAAAAGAAAGAAAACAAGTCACATTCTGGGCTGGCGGCAGGCAGCAGTGAGCTCTTTAAAAATCTGCTGAGGAAGGCACTTGCACAGCACATGGTTTGGGCAGATCAATGAAGCTGCAAAGCAGCCTGGCAGGCACACAAATCCACTTTCTAATGAAATTTACAGCAAGTGGAATTTAGGTCACTACTCGGAAGCATTCAGTTTATTCCAGGCAGCTTTTAAAATATTTAAGAAATAGCTGTCAAATTAAGCCTGCTCACCTCTGACTGCAAGGTCCAACTTGGAGCCATGGCAGATTTCTTAGCTATGGCTTAAAAATATATTTTTTAAGCTTTCTTTGCTTGCCCCCTCACTTTATTACCACAGCACAGTGATTGGCATCAACTCCTGCCACGCAGTCCTGGCTCTGGTGGGAGCTGGGAGTTGTGAGGATGCTCAGGCCGTGCCCAGCCCAGCCTCCTCCATCCCCCCAGGATGAGGGCAGTCAGACACCAGACATGTCCTTCTTGTGCCCAAAGGACTTCAGCTGCTGCTGAAGGAAGAGCAGTGCAACAGCCAGACCTAAAAACAGCTCTTGAGGGAACAGCTAAAAGCAGCCTCTCAGCAGAGGTGAGCTGTCACCAAGTGGTCTGGGCTGCACTGCAGGCTGCCAGCGCTATTCCCAGATGTCACACTCCAAGAGAGCTGCCAGAGCATCTTCAGTGGGGGGTTGAGGGAGGGGAGAGGAGAGGTGGCAAACGGGCAGTTCTCTGGCTGTTTACCCAGCAGAAGTGGGCCACAGCTCTCAATCTCCACACTCAGTTCCTGCAGAGATCAGAGCAGGCCAGACATTTCCACTTCCAACAAGGCAAAGTTCAAACCCTTACCTAACACAGACAGTGGGAGCTGATTGCTGCCCCAGCTTCAGGTCCAGCCAGGCACAGAGCTCAAAGTTCCTCCAGCCTCAGCAAAACCAGGAGCAGAGCAGGGGAGAGCAGAAGGCAGCCCTGGAGCAGGGCTGGGCTCAGTGTGAGGGGAGACACCCCAGGCACAGCCAGGCCCTCTCTGGGCTGTGCTCTGGAGGATAAAGAGGTGTCCCCATAGCTCACCAACCTGCCCCACCTTGCCCTCAGCTTGTTCCCCACAGCCTTGGCATCACCCATGCCCACAGGGAGGGATGCTCCCTTTCCACAGGGTCTGACCAGTTCCCAGCACAACCCCAGTGTTTGGGATTTAGCCTGGCTGCAGTTGAGGTATAACACAGGTTCCTGTCTGCCTCCTTCCTCATTAGACACATAAATCTCCATTTCATGCTCAGCTGATGGAGGATTTGGTTGGCTGGGTTATGATCCTGGCTGCTGCTCCACAGCTGGCTCTGCACCAGCTCTGGCACTGGGGGGACACGCTCTCTGACCTCCCTCCCATCAGCACTCCTGGCCATGGATGAGCACACCAGAGCACGCTCAGACACCATCCCTGTGTTCATCCTGGCCCTTCTTCCCCCTCATTGTCTCTCCTGACAGAGCTCCATGTCCATCCCTGCAGCTCTCCTGTCCCTTTTGCTCCATTCTTTGTCCATAGTGACATAATTAAGTCTGGAAGAAGCGATCCTTGGATATTACCCAGCTCTCTGGGACCCCTCCTCCCTCTAGGACATTCACCCATAGGATTCCTCCAAGAGGGTCCCTGGAGAGGTCAGTTGGCTCTTCCCATGCCAGGCTCTGACTGGACATCCCTGGCAGCACATGGAGGCCTTGGGCCCTCCTGACACCACAGAGCTGCACAACCCTCCTGCCTGTGGAGCTGCTCCCCTCCCAGATGGATCCAGCTCCAAAATGTCACAGACCCACACGGTACCAGCAGCTGCAGAGGAACCTTCTCAGGATTTTGCTGCTCATTGACCCCAAGATGTGTTAGAAAGTCTTTTTCCAGCCCAGCAGTTGAAAAAGGAGTCAGAACTCTTCAGTTCTCAGTCTCAAGGTTGTTTATTGTATCTTATCTATGAAATTCTTTCTCCTGGCCTGCCAAGGTCCATTCAGTCACAGGCACTCTGCCTGCCCCCAGGGCAATGTTATGTCTTTATACTAAAAACTACATGTACAATGGTTACAATTGCTTCCCAATACCTATCACCTGTGTTAGACAGTGAGCTTCTACTCTAAACCCATCTAAAAGTGCCAACATCACAGCAGAAGATGGAGGCCAAGAAGAAGAAGAAAGGCTGGACATGCCCAGATTCCTCCATATTGCCCACTGAACCCCCATTCTAAAAGACCCCAAAAATCTATTTCGCACCCCATGACAAACTGATTATTATCATACTTATATGTTTGTGGCTTGCAGATCTTCACATGAGGCTGGTAACTTGCTCCATGGGTCATAATCAATACCACAGGCATGCTGGGCTCTGTGCTAGGGTCTCTGAGCCCCCTGGCAGGGGCCCTGGCACTCCAGGACAGCCAGAGGGATGTTCTGAATTCTGACATTGCCTGTGTTTCTCCACAGCCACAGCACCACCTGCTCACCCAGCTCCCCTCCGGGTGCTCCTTTAAGCACTCAGTGCTGCAGCAGGGCAATGCTGGGTCCAGTTCTGCTCAGGATTTTGTTCTTAGTGAGACACTTGGAGGCAGAATTTAGCAAGGAAGAAATCCTGTACCTGGCCAAGGAGCCAACCTGGAGCTGAGCAGCACATCCTACAAGCACAGGGAGCACACACAGCCCTGCAGGCAGCACAGCCTTGTGGAATTTCACTGCACACTGATGGTGGGCTTGGCTTGGGAAGGTTGCAGAGCAAGTGGAAATTCCCTCCAGGAAGGGAAATCTAGGAGCCAGGCTCTTGTGCAAGTGGAACAGGAAATTTGTCCCTGCTGTTTAGATAAATTTTTCTCCCCAAGAGAAGGGAGAGGGAACTTGGAATGCGCAAGTTATCCCTCCAGAAACCTCATCCAGGAGCTGGGCTCCACCGGACCCAGCCTAGAGCAGAGCTGCCTCCCCTGCACACTCCAGCTGCTCCTCCTGGCCGCAGGCTGCCCAGGGACATCCCATGGCATGCCCCGAGCTGGCTGGCGTTGTGTAATGCAGCCTGGGCTGCTGCCAGGGCACGGAGCAGGATGTCCCGAGGGATGTAATCCTGCCGGCACATCCGATAACAGAAAGGCTCCCGGTTCTCCCGTTCCCGTGAAAACAAAGGATTCTGCGGCGCTCCACACCCTCTAGTGGAGGCGGGAGCTCGGCACACCGAGTGATCCCAAATCCCACAGCTCAATCCAGGATCCCATTGCCTGACAGCTCCCCAGACAGGGCTGGGGCACATCTGCAGGGTGTGACAGCCCCGGGGACAGTGCAGGTGTCACTCCTGCACAGCCACCTACAGCAGGTAAAACCTCCCCACAGTGCTCAGGCACAAAAGGATTAAACAAGAAAGTCAGCTTTGAAAAACGGATTTTATTCATGTTCACCATCCATTAGGCACAGCTGCTTTCTATAACCCACAGGAAAGCTGGAGGGGGAGTTTTTACAAGAGCACGGAGTGCCAGGATAGGGAGGAATGGTTTCAACAGGCACAGACAAAGGTTGGATGGGGTATTAGGGAGGGTGGGGAGGCCCTGGCACAGGATACCCAGGGAAGCTGTGGCCACTTCTTCTGGGTAAACAGCCAGAGAACTGCCTGGACATATTCAAGGCCAGGCTGGATGGGGCTTGGGGCAACCTGGGATAGGGGAAGGTGTCCCTGTCCATGGCAGGGGCTGGAAGGAGAGGGTCTCTATTTTCCCTTTCAGCCCAAATCCTTCTATGATTCTGTGATAACCCAATAACACCACACAGGTATTACCAAACTGCAGGAGCAGCTCTCACTATCATGCAGAATCACCTCCTGCTCCAGCCACCTGAAATTAAAAAAACAAGATGTCCAGCCAGGAATGCTAAAGCCAGAGCCCCCATTCTATACACACCCATTCCTCTGGATCAGTGTTAACTGAAGCATCATCCACCCCATCTCCCCCTAAAATCCTTCCCAAAAGCATCTCTACCACTCCCAGAGCCACATCACCCACCCCACAGCAACAACAAACTGCAAAAGCACTTGTTATTTTGGCAGGGAATGTTTGCCAGGAGCCAGGATCATTGTGGTGCCAGGTTCCCAGCACAGGCCCTCCCCCTTGCCACACCTGCCAGGGCACACAGCCCTGAGGTGTCCCCAGGTGAACCCCCCTGCAGGAGACAAACCAGACATGTAAACAAGAGAGCGAAGTACACAACTCCCAACAAAGCCTTACAGTTGCTCAAGTGCAAAAACCACCTTATCACTGTTCCCTGCTACGTGGGGAACAAAGTTGCAACTCAAACAGCATCTAGTGATAAATCAAGTACCCAAGTTCTCATTTCCATACTAGAGAGAGCACCAGTTTGATTTCACAAAACATTTTCAAAAGAAGACTCAGTCCACATTAAAAAAAAACCCAACCTAACCCATTTTTCCCTGCATTAGGGGTGCAGCTGTTGTTTGCAGTATCATACATGACCATCAAAATGCTTCATGAATGTTCACACCTGTTACTGCACAGGTGAGGCCCAGCACGGAGCCCACCTGGGAGCTGCTCTCGGGCACGGGTGAGGCTGGCTGGCACCACCCAGCAGCCCTTCCCCAGCCCACAGACCCCTACCCCTGCCCAGGGGGGCACCAGGGCTCCCACAACTCACCTGCTGCTCCCTCACCTCAGCAATGGCAGCACCCAGTCCCACCCGTGTCACCATCTGGGGCTGAGCCCCGGCAGGAAACCCTGGGACACACAGCAAAAACAAACCCTGCTCTGGCTGTTGCAGCCCCCTCCCCACCACACAGCTCACCCCTTACACCCCACGGGCCCCACTCTGCGCTCCCACCCTGCTGTGGGCCCAGCACCTCCCCAGGGAGCAGCCACAGCCCAGAGCTGTCCTTGCACAGCACCCCAGCCCTCCTACAGACACCCTACACAGTCCCAAAACCCCCAGAGACCCCAAACCCTGCAGCCCCCAAAGCTCCAGCCCCCCAAACCCTGCCTCTCCCAACCTCCATTGCAGCCTCCCAGGCCCTCACTACACCCCAATATCCCCTCTGCACCCCGACAGCTGCCTCCCCCAGCCCACCACAGAACCCCACACTCTGTCCTCCCAGGCCCTCACTGCATCCCAAGCCCCCCAAACCGTCTGCTCCGGCCTCCTCACGTTCACTCCTGCCTCCCACACCATCCTCCAACCCCACTGCAGCACCCCCTGCAACCCTACACCCTTCCTCCCATACCGCAATACCCGCCATTCTGATCATAAACCCCCCTGCACCCCCGAATCCAGCCGCCCCCAGACCTCCATGCCCTGCAGTCCAGTACCTCGCTTCCCCCCCGAGTCCCCAACGTCCCCCCACCTTCCACACCGCCTCCAGCGCCTGCTTACCCCGCAGCCCCCATTACCGCCATTCCTGCACCCCACACTCTGCCCCCAACCCTCATCACCCCCAGCTCTCCAGACGCAACTCCATTTCTCCCAGCCCCCTCCCCGCACCCAACACCCCACACTCCGCTGACCCCAGCTCCCATCCAGCCCGCCATAGCCCCGGCCTTCCCTCAGCGCCCCCGTGCCCGCCATAGCCCCGGCCTTCCCTCATCCCCACGCGGCCGGAAGCGCGGCCCGAAGGGCACCGAGAGCAGCCGCGGGCCGGAGCGCCGCGCAGGGCACGGCCCGCCAGGGACAGCGCCCTCGTGTGGCCTGAGCTGGGACTGCAGCGGCGGCCGGGAGCAGCCGGGAACGGGAGAGGAACGGCCGGGAGCGGAGCCCAGCTCCGTGGCCTCGGGACTGACCGAGAACAGGACCTCGTGCAGCTCGGAACGGCCCGACCGGGCAGGGTTTGGCTTTGGAGCTGCTGGTGCGAAGGGAGCCACGGAGATGCTCCAGGGACTGGAGTCAAGGAGATGCTCCAAGGGCTGGAGTTACAGAGATGCTCCAGGGATTGCAGCCCCTCTGCTCTGGAGCTGGGCTGGCAGAGCTGGGGGTGCTCACCTGGAGAACAGAAGGCTCCAGAAGAGCTCAGAGCCATTCCAGGGCCTGAAGGTGGCTTATAAAAAGATGGAAAGTGACTTTTTACACAGGCAGATAATTTAGGACAGGACAGAATAGTTTTACACTAAAAGGAGTGAGGAAGAAGCTCCTCCCTGGGAGAGTGCTGGCACAGGGTGCCCAGAGCAGCTGTGGCTGCCCTATCCCTGGAAGTGCCCAGGGCCAGGTTGTCCCACCTGGGACAGTGAAGTGTGTCCCTGCCCATGTCAGGGTGGAATGGGATGGAAGGCTTTTAGGTCCTTTTCAACCCAAACCATTCCATCATTCCACTTTTATAATCCCCGCCCCCCCCAAAGGCAAAATCTCTGCACACAGAGAGTTCAGAGGCTGTTCTTGGCTGGAGCTGAAACCACAGGGCAGTTAATACAGAGTAAATCACTATTTTCATTTAATATTCTGCTGATGGTTCTCAAGGCTGCCTATTTATGTTGAATTGTGCTTCACTTTCAGCAACTCTGACAGCCCCACTCCTGGCTGGGAGAGAGGCTTTCAGCACAAATACAGGTATCTTTCAAGAAATTTAATCACAATTTTCCCTCCAAGACATTTTGGTATAAACAGCCTGGGAGCAGAAAACCACTCCAACACACAAGCAATAACCTGCTCCCTGATGGCTCATTTAAAATGAAGCAGTGTTTAGTTTTATTTCTGCAGTAACACATTTTAGCAGACCTCTTATAAAATATACATACTGGTCCAAGCTGTGCAAAACCTGGATGGGAGGAGCAGCTGGGAAAACCAAGCACCACACCACCAGCAAACAAAACCTCATTTTTGCCCATTAAAGCTTAGGGTGGCCTCTGGGTGCTGGCACATCCCCGCAGGGATTGGGTGACACAGGGACAGGTTTGTGCCACCAGCCCAGCCCCAGCTGAGCCAGCTGAGCAGGAAATCCCACACTGAGATTCCCTGGAGTGGGTGTCTGCCCTGCTCAGAGCCTGCTCTGAACATTGAACTCCTCATTTCCTCTGCCCTTGTAAATACACAGCAGGAGCGTTCCACAAACACCCAGGAACATCTTCCCAGTCCCTGTGAAAGCAGAGGGCACGATCCCTGCTTTGCACAAAGAATTGTGATGCAGGGGCATGAATGAAAACACAAATACCCGCAGATGTGAGGAGCTGACTCTGCAAAAGCTGCTTTTGTGCTTCTCAGAGTACAAAACCCTTCCCTGCTGCCCCTTGACCAGTTCAGGGATCTCCCCTCTCCCAGCACAGCCCTACTTTTCATGCCTTGCTGGTTTAATGCTGAGCTCACAATGCTCAGTGTTCTTTTTTTCCTCACAGATTTGTAGAATCTTTGAAGTTAGAAAAGACCTCCAAGACCATCAAATCCAACTGTGATTGCAGTGAAATCCTTCAGGGGTGCCAGGTACCCAGAGCATGGTGGGAGAGCCCTGGTGATGCCTCAGGTTTTGGCTTTTCTATTTTTCACATTCTGTGCTGCTTTAGTGTGTGGGTCTGGGTTCACATCAGGGGATGGTGAGCTCTGTGCACAGAGCAGGGAGACAAAACAATTCCTTCTCTAGCTGGGCACCAAGGACAAATGATCCAAATTTCAGCCCCAAGAGCACAAACAGAGTGGGCTGGAGAGAGAAAAACAAGGATGGGACTGCATGGGCTAAAGCTGGAATGGGACAATGAACCGCAAGATGCAAATGGAGCAGAACTGATCACAGTGAGAGACCCTGTGACCAGTTGTGCATTTTGGGACCATTTTGGTTCATCTTGGGTGCAGCCCTGGCTGGGCTCTTGTGCTGCCCAAGGTGGATCCATTGAGGAGATCCTTTTCATAAATCCCTGCTTTATTCTTAGACTCTGTCCAGCCTCTGCTCTAGGTCATCCTTGAGGCATCACTGGAGCCAAACGTGCAGTGGTGGATGAGCCAGCCAGGCTGTGCTGGCTCCCCCGGCACACTCTGAGCCCTCCCAGCCTTGTTTGCCACCAGCCTGGCAGGGAGGTGGAGGGACAATCCCAGCACTGTGGGCAGGGACAGCCACCCATTCCCTCCCTGGCCCAGGGCAGGTGTGTGCAGAATAAAAGCCTTTCACACCCTTCCATGAGTTTTATTTGTGAGGGTAAAAGCATTTCACACCCGTTGCTGCAAACCCTGTACCCTGCTTGTGAATAACGCCAATCACTTGTTTTGAAAACTTTAAAAGTTTAATAGTAATAAAATGGTTATAAAAATAGTAATATAATTAGAGTAATAAAAATTTGGACAATTTGGATTAGGACAATACAAGACAATAGAAACAAAGAGTTATGGACGTCCAGGTACGTCTTTCTGGGCAACATAAGCCCAAAAAAGGGCACACATTAACAGAGGATTAACCCTTAAAAACAATAACCTGTTGCATATTCATACATCTCATACATGATGCACAAATTCCATTCCAACAAAGGATTCTGTCTGGTCAGTGTCAACTTCTTCCTTTGAATCCTAGCGGTGTCTCAGGGCTGAGCAAGGCAGAAAGAAGTTTGTTTCTTCTGATAAGAGACGATAAAAGAAGTTTCTTCTGGTAATGAAGCAATAAATTCTTTTTCTCCTGAAGATTTAGGTGTCCTGTGGCTGCTATCTCACTGCGAGTCCTTTCTTTTAAAAAGTATCCTACATAGCATAGTTTCTATTTTAACATTATGTTATAACCTCAAACTATATTTAACACACATTATGTTATAAACGAAAACTATATTTAACGCACTACTTAAGAAAATTAGTACAGCATAACTTTCTAACATAACACATATAATATTCATTTTAATATTTGTGAAAAGCCAATCATAAAATGTGCATTTTTCACACTGCTGATCCCCCTCACAGTCAGTCCTTTGCCTCCAAGGGAGCAAGGGGCTGGCCAGCTCACACCCTGCAGGCGTCCATCCCTCCTGGGTGCAATCCTGCCCAGCTCTGGCTGCCTGCAAACTCTGTGAATCTCATTTGTACAGCCCAGCTCAGGCTGATGGCAGCGACACTGCTGAAAACAAACATTCTCTTTTTTTTCCTCTTTTGATAAAAGAAAACATTACCTCTCCGAGATTTACACAGCAGATCAGGCACAAACCTGAATTATCTCCCTCCTCTCTTTCTCCAGGGAGCAGATAATGGGTGGATGTCTCCATCCCTCTGCTTTGTTCCTCATCACCCAGCTTGGCAGCGTTTTGGTTGCTATTAAACCACGCTCACACCCCTTGACATTTAAAGGGCTGTTGTTTGATTGCTGTCACAGTCCTGTACGTGGATCTTTCAACCAGTTCCCTCCTCCTCTTCCCACCCATGATGGATTTTCTGGTTTACTCCACAGTAATTTGCTTTCCTCCTGCTGTGCTCCAGCAGAATGCTTTCACTGTCAGATGTGGGGTTTGTGCCACATCACACCCAAGCATCTCTGGGCATATTGGAGCTGCCCTTTCAGGAAAACTGAACAGCACATGGATCTGGGAACCTGGACCTGCTGGGGTTGGATCCTCTGCCTTTGGGGTCACTGCTGTGGTGTGGGATGTGCCAGACCACAGATATTCTGGTGGGGGTCTGTAGCATCTGCAGGCAACCCCGACAAGGGGAGAGAATGATGAGGAGGATTTCATTGATATTAGAAGGGTAATTAATTATTTCATAATACTATATTATTTTAAACTATATTATATTATATTACATTGCATTTAAATTGAATTTGTTAAGTATTTAATTTTGTATATAACGGTATAGAATTTTTTTACTTTCAGTTGACAGTTTTGATGTACACACATGCTTGGCCCTGATGGGCCAAGGAAACAAAACTCTGTTATTTTGGGTAAACAGTTTCTAGATTGTATTCTACTTTGGTATAATAGTTTCTATATTGTATTCTACAGGTACAACAAATAAGATGGGAATTGTTTTTTCTTTCTCTGAGGTTCAGAGAATGAGAAATCTAGAAATATTTTTGGGAGGAATTGTGTCTTGCTTTTCTCTGTGTAGATAAATGTGGCTTTTTTCCTCCTGAGAAGCTGAGAGGCCTCAGGAACAAAATGTAAACAATGATTATCTGCTGCTGTGGAATGCAACAGGTGCATCTGTGATTGGTCTTGTGTGGTGGTTTCTAATTAATGGCCAATCACAGTCAGCTGGCTCGGACTCTCTGGTCAGTCACAGGATTTTGTTATCATTCCATTCCTGCTTCCTTGTCCAGCCTTCTGATGAAATCCTTTCTTCTATTCTTTTAGTATAGTTTTAATATAATATATACCATAAAATAATAAATCAGCCTTCTGAAACATGGAGTCAGATCCTTGTCTCCTCTCATCCTGGGACCCCTGTGAACACCTGGGACACCTGAGCCCAAGGCACTTGAAGAGCACACATCCCTCCCACCCCAGTGATGAGCTGAAAGCTCAGGGAGTTCTGCCTTCACCTGAAAAACGAAGTGAAAATTCCCTGCTCCATAGAGCTCAGTTGTATCTGGGATTACTCCCATCACCCTCTCCTCTGTCCCCAGCCCCCTGCTGCAGAGAAGGTTGAAGAGGTTTGTGTGTCTAATAAATTGTTCTTCAATTGTTATTCACTTGCTTGACTTGCTTGTAGAGAAACATCCCTGAGCAAATCCAGCTGTGCTGGGGAAAGAAGTTTTCTCTCTCAGGCACTTGTCAGTGTTCCCAGCTGGAGGTTCCTCTGCCCTCAGCCTGCCAGATGGGCAGTTTGTGTGCAGAGCCAGCAGAGCCAGCTGGGCTGGTGTCCTCCACTCTGAAGATGACAAATCCAGAGCTGGTGGCCTGCTGTGACCTGCTGAGGAGCCCTGCTGTGGCCAGGACTCTGCTGATTGCAGCACGCCCCCCTTGCTGCCTCCCACCTCCCAGGGGCTGCTTTTTTATTGAAGAATAGCTCATTGTGGCAAAATTTCTTCCAGATCCAGTTCTACATGGCTGTGCTTATTGTATTTGCAGGGTGCCCTGTGGCAGGGAGGAATGATGCATCTGACTCCATGTTCTCAGAAGGCTAATTTATTATTTTATGATGCTATATTATATTAAATAACGCTATACTAAACTCTACTAAAGAATACAGAAAGGATACTTACAGTAGGTTAAAAAGATAATAATGAAAACTCAGGACTCTCTCCAGAGCCCTGACACAGCTTGGCCAATAAGTCAAAACAATTCACATGAAACCAATGGAACAATCACCTGTGGGTAAACAATCTCCAAACACATTCCAAAGGAGCAAAACACAGGAGAAGCAAATGAGATAACATTGTTTTCCCTTTTCTCTGAGGCTTCTCAGCTTCCCAGGGGAAAAATCCTGGGTGATGGGATTTTTCAGAAAATATGAATGCCACAGTGCTCTATCAGAATAGTTCACATGAGACTCCATTTACTCCATGATCAAAAAAAGCCCATTTTTTATTCACATAACTCCTTTTTATACAGTTTTACAGACCTTGTGTGGGACTCCAGTTGGTCAGGAGCTTTCTTGCCAATTACTTTACTGGTTAGTAAAAGGTATTTTACTTGTCCATCAAATCTCTACATTCTTAAATTGTTTACATATTTTCTTCCCTGCTTCTCATGGGATAGAGTTAATGTTTATGCATGTGCTAGTTGTTTTTCACCCAGAAATAGATTGTTATGTTAACAAACTGTTCACACCAGGATTGCTTTCACATGGGCACTTGCAAACTGCTAGCTTGACAAGGCCAGCCACTGATATAACAGAGCAGGCATGATTTTATAAGGCCTTTTTCTTACAATTTTTCCACTTTCCTGCAGTTTTTCCCCTTTACTGCAACTGTGGCTCTCCTCACACCAGCTGTACCAGGCGTGGTTTGTCCTCTCCACAGGAGCACAGCCAGCAGCAGGCTCTGTGTCATGGAGCTGGACAAAGCCCTCAGGGACAGAACAATGCGCCCACCCCGAGCTGCTCTCTGCTGTCAGGCACATGAATTAACACCTGCACAGCATCCTCAGGCCTCTCCACTGTTCCAGATTGCAAGGCCAGATGTTTTCCATTACCATCTGTATGGCAGATTACCTTTGTCAAGTGGGCAGTTTGCCTTATCTCTCTCTCTCTGAGTGACCACAATCACACCTCCCTCAGGAGGGGACATTGCTGATAACAGCTATTGAATGTCCCTGCATGGCTGATAAGAACTACAGCATCCCATTGGGAGATGGGAGCCCAGGGAGGAGCCAAGCATTCCTGCTTGGATATAATCTGGAGATTCTGGAACACCAGCACAGCTTCTCCACTGGATTCCCCAGAGGAACAGCAGCTGCCTCTTCCCCTGGATCTTCAGAGGAAGAATGCATCCTTCTCTCCAGGATCCCTGCTCCAGCAGAACCAGCCCTGACACTGCAGGAGGGCTGAGCCACAATTCCAATGGGACTGCTGCCAACACCCTGACCCACAGGGTGTCAGGTTGGGTTCTGACTCTGGCAGTGTTGTTCCAGTGTACTGCATTGTTTATGTTATCCTTTTATTTTCCTTCCCTATTAAAGAACTGTTATTTCCTGCTCCCATATTTTTGCCTGAGAGCCCCTTAATTTAAAATTAATAGCAATTTGGAGGGGTGGGGAAGGTTTACATTTTCCATTTCAGGGGAGGCTCCTGCCTTCCTTAGCAGGCACCTGTCTTTCCAAATGAAGACATCCACGGAGCTGTAACACCCCCAGAGTGGGCTGGAGAGTCCAGCACACCTCCAAGGGTGGCACTGTCCATGGCACAGGGTGCTGGGGTCTCTAGATGACATGGAGCATCAGGGCTATCGCTGCTGAGCAGCCCCAGCACCGGCGCTGCTCCATCCTTGAGGGAAGGCCCGGGCCCCATTGCTTTAGGCCTTTATTTTTGTTAGAACAAATGCTGAAATCACTTTAGCATGGGAGCCTGCTCTCATTTTTAACATGTACTGCTAGTTTGGTTGTTATATTGTAAAAGGGGTTAAAAGGGCAGTTATAAGAAATTACACCTCAGTAAAGTGCAGCACCCCCAGTGAAACGAGCCAGCCTGGACAGAACTGTAATGGGCCAATCAAGGCCTTCAACCTTCATGCAAATAAAGTATCCCAAAAGAAACCAATCCAGAGGGACAAAAAATGGTATAAAAGGGGGAATCTGACCCAGAGAAGCTGTGCAGTTCCCCTGGAGCATCGGGGCCATCGCTGCTGAGCAGCCCCAGCGCCGACGCTGCTCCATCCTTGAGGGAAGGCCCGGGCCCCCTTTCTTTGGGCCTTTCTTTTTATTATAATAAATGCTGAAATCACTTTAGCACCTGGAGCCTGCTCTCGTTTTTATCAGCAGCGCAGCCAGAGCTCTGGCTGAAATGATCTGCTGAAATTATCCAAGGAAATGCCTCTGTGTTGTATCCTGGGGATCAGCTCTGCTCTGACACCCTCTTGTTCCACCAAACCCACATCCCTAAAGGCCCCACAGCCCCAGCCAGGCATTGGTACCACTCACAGAGCCCCCACACCCCCAGCTGCCTCCCCAGCACCCCAAAAATCTGCTCAACAGGGCCACAGATGCACGGGGAGACGCTTCCAACGCAGACGTCAAGGATGAGTTGGTGCCCTTTGCAATCTCCTTCTGCTGCATTCCTATAAAGTGTGGCCAATTTGCATAATAAACACGAGCTATAAATGTCAAAATGGGCCACATCCATGTCTTATTTTCAGTTCAGACTCTGATTGCATCTTTTTGACTCTAACTTGCCTTGGCAAATTAGCTGGAGCCTGGCACTCTGTGGCTGCTGCTTTCCTGGATCTGTGGGGCTGGGCTGCAGTGCCCGACATCCAACGTCCTTACAGCCACCCCAGAGCTCCTGCCTTCCCTGCAGATGCAATTTTATGGCTCTGTCTCTGCTGCCTGGCACAAGAAGGGTCAGGGAGGAGAGAAAAGTGTTGGCCCAGGAGGCAGAGCTGGACGGCAGCCTGGGGAGGTGGAGGGGCTCCTCTGCACGCTGTTAGGAAAATTAATCCACAAATACCAGAGGTTTATGTCCAAAAACGAGACAGAGGAGTCCTTTATTTGAATAAAGAGAGAGGCCATGGGGCATTCCCCTGGGGTCTCTCAAATTTTTGGAGGGCTCAGCCTCCTTTTTATCCCAATTTCCTACATTTTTCTTCTCTCTTTCCCCACTGGCTGAGGTACTTGAGAGGTTCAGACTTCCTGAAATGCTGATACCAGAGATTTCCCTCTAATGTACAACCCTCCCTTTTCATTTTTAATTCTTATGGAATTTAGGGGTTTTTCTTCCCCATTGTTTCTTTCATCTTTTGATGTCTAATTTTATTCATCAGCAAACCTAAAGTTTATTTGTAAAAGCAAATGCCTTTTTCCATTCATCAATCAGTGGAATCCTTCCCATTGTTTCTTTTATCTCCCAGTGCTGGTTTTATGTACCAGCAGACCCACAGGTGGTTTGTAAAGACAAATCTGCTATTCCTCTCAACGCCAAGAGGGAAACTGAGGCAGAACCAGGCAGGGATCTGGCTCTCCGTGGCAGATCCATGCTGCAGATCGGGGTCCCCAGTGCCACCATCATCTCACCTTGCTCTGCACCATGTCCAGTGCCACGAGAATGGGAACATGCGGATTTTCCCAAATGGTGTTTTTGCAGGTGCGGGGTAAGGAGAGACAGCATCAAACCCTGGCACCTCCAGATTTATCCGTGCACTCCTCTCCTGCTGAGCTGAGGACAAACCCCACACAAATCCTATATAAACCCACCTGCTGCTCTCTGTGATGGCCCCACATGGGTCTGCATCCCATGGCTCGTTTGAGCCTTGTCCCTGAACATTTCCAGATCCCTACAGCACCGGTCCTCATTCCGCTCTTCAAATGCAAATGAGGATTTGCAGGGAGCCATTTGATTCACGGGTTCATCCTTTATTTTGGCAGATAGCATCAGTTAAACGCCTGCTTATTTCTGCTTTCTGAGAACAATATAAACCACTTAAGTACACATGCAAGACAGACTGAGCCCGAAGTGCTTATGAGCTGTTTGATTTACCGAGGTGTCTTTATCTTTGCTGAGTATCTCACAAAGTCATTTATTATTTAGCAGTAAATTAAAGTAGAGGGTCTGTGATTTTCAACAACAGAAATTAATATCCCAGCGCTCCTTTGTACCATATATATCTATAATTTACAGCACAGGAACCGGCCAGACAGACCTGCAAGGCCATCAGTTTCCTTTCTCCCTTGCTACCTGCTGATCACTGCTGCATAGCAGGAATAAAAAATGGACTGACAGGAGAGACACTGCAACAGGAAAGGGTAGTTTTAAATTAAAAGTCCAGTTTTTGTGGTCCTCAAGAGGTCCCCTTTGCTTCCCATTGCCCTCCTGCAAACATCACTTAGGGCTAATAAAGTGAGCAGGCAGCAATCTGGCCTTGAGACAGCTCAGTTTTAACCTCACTGGTTCTGTGCTTGGATAATAATAATAATAATAATAATAATAATAATAATAATAATAATAATAATAAAAAAAAAATATATAAATAATTAAATTATATTAAATAATCTAATTATAATAAAATTTAAAATTGTAATTAAATTATTATTATTATTATTATTATTATTATTATTATTACTACTACTACTACTACTACTGCTACACCTTCAAGCCTCGGAAACATGCTGTTGAATTCCTTGCCCACTTGTCCACAGTGGAGGGGTGGCCAGGGGTGGTACAGAATCAGAATTCCAGAATAGTCAGGGTTGGAAGGGCCCTCTGGAGATCCACCCTGCTGCCAAGGCAGGATCACCTGGAGCAGGGCACATGGAAACACATCCAGATGGGTTTGGAATGTCTCCAGAATGTGACTTTAGGAAAAAGAACACATGCCTGGAGCTCCAACCCCTTCCTTTGGGTCTGTGCCAGCTCACCATCAGCAGCCTGGTGCCAGGTTCAAGAGCAATATCATGGCCAGAGAGTTTTATGGGCTGTGTCGGGCTCTGGCTGACACAAAGCAGCCAATAATTTATAGCAATCTCATGTACTACAAAGGCAAAACATGTCCCTCTTGGATGGAGCTCTGCGAGCCTGAGGGATAAATCAGCTCCAGCAGGCAGCAAAGATGAGAAAAGCAGAAAAAAAGACCCAAAATGTTCTACTTGGATCCTGTGGAAGGAGGGGAGAGAAGGGGCCCTGCAAATGCCCCCCTGGTGTGGGGTGTGTGGGCTGTGCTGTGGCTTCTAAACCCTGCCTGGACCTCCAGCATCTCCTTCCATCCCTTTTGTCCATGCCCACATGAGAACCTCACCCTCCTGGAGCCCACCTGGGCTGCAGGATGAGGAGATTTTGTCCCCCAGAGCTGTGGAGGGGCCGGGGGCTGCACCCCAGGAGCCATTGGGGGGTGGCAGGGGTGCACTCAGCAGTCATTCCTTATTCCTTATTCCTTATTCCTTATTCCTTATTCCTGCCTGGAGAGTAGGCATGGCCACAGCACTGCTCTCAGGTCTGGCACAGGGTTTGTGCTGTTAGCCGACAAATCCATCCTCTGGAATAATCCCAGGACACTCAGCTCTGCCTGAGATGCTGCCAGGAGGAGCAGCACCCATGGGTGCTTTCTGCAAGCACCACCTCAGCCTACACAGAGCAGCACAACCCAACCTCCCTGCACCTCCAGAGGGGTTTCACTGCACCAGCAACCAGAGTTCCTCACACCAGGACAGTTCCATGATGGTTCTGCCACAAGGATGGGGCTCCCTGGCCTGCTGATCCCTCATTTCCACCCTGCCTCAGGCTGAAAGCTGTAGCTGGATGTGTGTTCTGTTCCCATCTGTCAGAGCTGGGGCAGTTCTCTGCTGTCCTTGGGGCAGTTTTTTCTTTATCTCTCCCACAGCCAACCCTCCCTCCAGGAGATCTCTGCTGTCCATGGCCACTGAGTGTCCCTGCAGGGCTGATCCAATCCCAGCATCCCATGGGGAGATGCTCCGCCCAGGGGAGGAGCCAAGCATTCCTACCTGGATCCAATCTGAGCCTGGCCCAGCACAGCAGCCTTTGCCCCCTGCATTGCCAGAGAAGCAGCTTTCTGCTGCCCTGCATGGCCAGAGGGAGCCCAGGCCCATCTGCAGCAGCCCTGGAGCTGCAGAGGAAAACTCCCCCCTTGTGCAGGATCCCTGCTGCAGCAGAGCCACAGCTGGCACTGCAGGAGGGCTGAGCCCCCATGGATGGGGCTGGGACACCGCCCTGACACACAGGGGGCAGGGCATGTTCTCAGTCCATCAGTAGTTTTGTTTTTTGTACTATTACATTTGTATTTTTAAAATTTTCCTCATAAAGAACTGTTATTCCTACTCCCATATCTTTGCCTGAGAGCCCCTTAATTTCAAAATTATAATAATTCAGAGAGAGGAGGGTTTGCCTTTTCCATTTTAAAGGATGCTCCTGCCTTCCTTAGCAGACACCTGTCTGTTCAAACCAAAGCAACCAAATTTGCTCACCACGGTCTCACAGGTTGGATCGCTCCCAAATTATACGTGTGCCCTTCAATTTCTCAGCTAAATTCAGAGTTGTTTTTCTTGCAGCCAACCAGATAAAAACATGGAAAGACATCAGGAAACTCAGCCTGTAACAAGTCACACTTTTCCTCTCTCTTCTCCTCAATGTGGTGAAATTTCCAAGGAGAAACCATGGCAGAGCTATTAGTCTTTGTTTTTGGGAAGAAAGCAAGCTGATTAAAAGCAAACAAAAAGCAAGAGCTGTGGAGTCCCAGAGGCTCCCTTGCAGGAGTTCCAAGGGGAAAAAAAACGAATAAAAAACTGGAAACGTTAGAGCAAGACATTTAAGCTTTGAAGACCATATCAGTTATGGATGAATTAAACCAGACAGTAATTAGCACTGAAAGCTACAATACCTGAGGAGATGGGGAAAATTGGTTTCTTCGTGTTCATCAAGTCCCTCCAGGGATGTTCCTGCCAGGATGGGTTTGGGGCCAGGCTCTGGGTTGTCCCTGGCAGTGTCTGCACGTGGTGGCTGGGCTGGGACAGGGGTTATCAGCATAGAAACACTGCTGCCTCCTGGTTTGGGATTGCAGCTGTCAGGAAAATTAATCCACAAACACCAGAGGTTTATGTCCAAAAAGGAGACAGAGGAGTCCATTTTTGTTTTATTTGAATAAAGGGAGAGGCCATGGGGCATTCCCCTGGGATCTCTCAAGTTTCTGGAGGATGCAGTCTTCCTTTTTATCCCAATTTCCCTCTCTCTTTCCCCATTGGCTGAGGTACTTGAGAGGTTCAGACTCCCTGGAATGCCTGATACCAGAGATTCCCCTCTAATGTACAACACTCCCTTTTAATTTTTAGTTCTTACAGAATTTAGGGGTTTTTCTTCCCCATTGTTTCTTTCATCTTTCAAGATCTAATTTCATTTATCAGCAAACCTAAAGTTTATTTGTAAAAGCAAACATCTTTTTCCATTCATCAATCAGTGCAACCCTACCATTGTTCCTTTCACCTCTCAGTGCTGGTTTTATCTGCCAGCAGACCCACAGCTGGTTTGGAAAGACAAATCCACCATTCCTCTCAAGCCCACCCTGGGAGCCCTGCCTGGAGCAGGGATGGGACAGCAGCCTCTGTGCTCCCCCAGGAACTGTGCTAATCCCCAGGATGATGCCACTTGGAGCTGGAGATAAGGAGGGAGCACAAAACTCCTCCAGGAGCCTTGGGAGGCACCTGAAGTTTATCTGCTTGGTGTCTGCTGGCTGGAGATTAAAGCTTTTATTTCCTTCTTTCCAGCGGCAAGAGAAAAAAAACAACCAAACAGTAAACAGGGGAAAAGCCCATCCTGCATGCAAAGCATGATCCTCAAATAAATACCACAGCTATGTTATCCCATTAAAAAAGCATTTAGCTTTGAGCTCAGCACACCTCGAGCTGCAGGAGCTCTGGCTGTGGAGGGGAGGGGGATTGGTGGATTGGTGGATTGGCGCCTGCCAGCTGCTCCTGCCTCTTGGCAAACCATTTCCTCCTGGGGCAGGAATTATTTAACAGAGCCACTCGACTACAGACCTGCCCAGGAGCTAATTTACTCGAAAAACCAATAAATTAGGTTAGGTACCTCTGTAGATCAGGAGTCCTGAGCAGGGATGGGATCCAGCTCTCCAAGAGTTCCACCTTTCCTTTATAAATAATCCTGTCATGCTCCCCTTGCTCTGCCCATCCTGCCTGGAGCTCTCGAGCTGCAAATTCCTCTGCTGGTCCTGCAGAAAAGGGATGGCTGGAAATGGATTTGTAAAGAGTTCTCAGTGTGCACCTGTATGCAAACTTTGAGATAAGAAATGGTGACTTAGAAATGCCATGGAAGGGGACAGACATTGCTGAGAGAGAAATGGAGAAAACAACACTGACAGAGTCAGAATAACACTGAAGAAACAAGTTACAAAGGATGGCCTTGCCAAAAAGACTGGATATTTTGGAGAAATAGAACTATGAAAGGTGCATTGTAGTAGGACCCACAAACAGTAATTTTAGATTATTTGCTTCGAGGCATTTACAGCATGGTGTGGCAATGGCTGAATGTTTTTGAAGCATGGTGTGGCAAAACCAGCATGGTATGGCCAAGAAACACTTAATAGTGTATTGTAATGAGGAAATAGTTGGCTTCTGATTGTGATGGAATAACTTATAACATCTGTATTGTCTCACCCTTCACATGAGACTGAAAATGGAATAAAAGTTTTTAAAACACCTCTCAGTTACCCCATCTCTGGGTCGGGAAAAGGGTATTGTCCAACAGCCTGGAGCTGGGAATGGAACTCTTGAGCTGCAAATTCCTCTCCTGGCTCTGCAGAAAAGGGATGGGTGGCCCATTGTGCTCTGATGGGCCTCCAAGGGCAGCGAATCACCCAACCTGCAGCAGATGAATGGGAAGGAAACGCTTCACAACACCGGGGCAGAGATAAGGATGCTCGGTGGGAAGAAAAAAATAGGGAGATCTCTATCAAATAATGTGCTCCTGTGTGATTCTCACAGTGGGGAGGCTGGGCTGGGCTCCCTGGCACTTTGGGAGGGAAATTCAGCACGGTGGAGATTACACAAAGCATTAAATTCTGTTTGCACTGCAACAGAGTTAATAAATTTGCATTTTTTTGGAGGGGGAGCTGGTAAAATGAGGCAGCAAGGGCCAGCTCCAGCCCTTCCACCCGTGTGGGTGCTGAGGGTGGGTGGCACTGGTGGCTGCACCAGCTCGGGTTTGGCACACTGGGTTTGCAGCTGCATCCCTTGTCCTTGGTGGGGTGACAAGAGCAGGGGATGTGTCACCCACCTCCATGGAGAGAAGCCCCTCTGTGGAGCCCCTCTGCCCTCAACATCCCCAACTCTTCACAGGTCCCTCTCCTGCTGCCTCTTCTTTACTTCTTTTTAACCCCCTCCCATTTTACAGCTTTTATCTCAATTCCAGCAGATCACAGCTGACCCTTCCTGACAAAACTTTCATCCCTTTAGATGGGAAGGATGTGAGAAATTCTCATGACTGCTGCCCCAGCAGCACATTTCAAACCCTGCCTCAGTGCTCACACTGCTGAGGAGCTGGGAAAAGGGCATGGGAGAGATGCTACTCACTTCCAAAAATTTAAACGGTTTATTAAAACCTTATCAAAAATACAACAGAAGACTGAATAGGGAAAATATTATGGGAGCAGAGGATTTTTCCCACCATGTGCTCATCCACACAATGGATGTTCTGCCTTTTAACCCGTTTGTTCCTCCTGAAGTTCTGTCCATCGACTCCTCCTTCACTGTCCAGTGGTGGAGATCACTTCTTTACATCTTGATTGGAAGTCAGGTGCTGCCACAGTAACAATCCAACCCTCCCAAATGTCCCAGACCCAGGCCACCCCATGATAACAACACAGGGAGGTAAAACACAACTATAAATCTTTAAAACTTCTCCTAACACATGATATTTGCCTTTTAATTGTGAGAATCAACCGTCCCATTACTCATTCATCACAGGCAGCACAGCACAGCAGGAGAACTGCATCCAGCAAGGGCTTGCTGTGGTTTTAAAAAGCTCTGGACCAAGCGTTTTCATCCTGAACCATAAATTTGAAAAGCCTTTTCACCCTGGAATATTTAAGCTTCCTACTGAGAGCCTCAGATTACCAAACATCCTTCACATGAGGGAGTTTGAGGATTCTCCTCCCATCATTTTGAGGCTTCTCCTGCCATCATTTCCCCCTAATCTTAGGAAAAGAGGACAGAATGAGGCAGGTACAGGGCTGAAAGCCATGCACCCCTCCCTGTTCCATGTCCCCATCTGCAGAGCTGAGAAAGGCTGAGCCCTCCTTGTGGATACAGCTCTGAGCAACCTCAGGGCCACTAGGTGTCAGTGGAGACTGGGGATGGGGAGGGAGGAAAGGATAAGTGGGAAAAAGGAAAAAAAGAAAGGAAAGGAAAAAGGAAAGAGGAAAGGAAGGAAAAGGGGAAGGAAGGAAGGAAGGAAGGAAGGAAGGAAGGAAGGAAGGAAGGAAGGAAGGAAGGAAGGAAGGAAGGAAGGAAGGAAGGAAGGAAGGAAGGAAGGAAGGAAGGAAGGAAGGAAGGAAGGAAGGAAGGAAGGAAGGAAGGAAGGAAGGAAGGAAGGAAGGAAGGAAGGAAGGAAGGAAGGAAGGAAGGAAGGAAGGAAGGAAGGAAGGAAGGAAGGAAGGAAGGAAGGAAGGAAGGAAGGAAGGAAGGAAGGATCACCCACCCCTTCCCACACCAAATGTTTAACATCCCCTAAACTCACCCACCCCTGTTTAAGACCCTCCTAAACTCCTCTGAGCCTGCAAATCCTTTGCTTCCCTTTCCAACAGGCTTTGCCCACAGGTGAAGGATTATTTTGTTTCTTCCCAGAGGATGAAGCACATCACAGCACCAGGCAGGCTGGGATGCTCCAGGGCAGAGGGCAGCCCCCATCCCAACCCTCCTCTTCCTCCTCCCTCTCCTCAGGAGCTTTTCTGCTGCCCCTCACTGCCACGTCCACCTGGGACCCTCTCCAGCAGGCTGGGCTCACTCCCAGCATTGACACATAACAAATAAATACCAAATGCCTTATTTTTGTGGAAAATGAGGTGTGGGGATGTTACCAAGCAGAGAGATTTGATTTTGTGCTCACTGAATTATGACACATCAGTGGCAACCTCCCAATGAGATGCAGTTTCACATCACCAGTGGATGACTATTTAGACAGAGTTTGAAGTAATTCCTCAGCTTTTCCCAGCAAAACACTTCAAGATCACCTTTTCCCCAGCAAATATACCCTGCAATTTCCTTTTCTAGTAAAAAAAAATAAGTGCTTTGCATCAAATTCTCAACTATTTCTTCTGGTGGGCTGAAGGTTCAGAGCTATTAAATGCCACAGGAGGGTAAAACTCTCATTATCTTGCCAGCCTGGAGCTCTCTTTGTCATCCCTGTTTCCAGACCTGGCATCCATCCCTCAAATACAAAAACTTCCATTTCCAATTCCATTTCTGTTCTTCCAAATATGTTCCAAGAGTCAGAGGGCTACAGAAGAGCAGCAGGGCCCACACCCCAAAAGCCCACACTGATGAGAAGATTTCACTTTCTTTGAGCTTATTTTTTAATTTTTAATTCAGTTTGATTTTTGTTTTATAAATAAACCATTTCTTTTTCATGGTTTATTGGCTGAAGAGGTTCTTGGAGATAAAGGTTGCCTTTCATCCATGGTGGGTGGATGGAGAGAGGTTTGCTGGGCTGGAATCACCTGTTGCCAACTGAGGGCAGAGTCAGGGGATGTTCTGCTGAATTTCCTGGGATTTTGGGCAGCATGTGCATGGATAGGAGATTTTGTAGCTCTGAGCTCTGGGCTGACAGGGAAAAACCAGCCCTGAGAAGATTTTCCAGGGAAAAAGCAGCCCTGAGCATCTCTTTAAGGGTAAAACCAGCCCTGAGCAGCTCTGCCATGGTAAAACCAGCTCTGAGAGATCTGCAAGGATAAAACCAGCCCTGAGCAGCTCTGCCAGGGCAAAACCAACCCTAAGCAGCTCTTAAAGGGTAAAACCAGCCCTGAGAGACTTTTCCAGGGCAAAACCAGCCCTGAGCAGCTCTGCCATGGTGAAACCAGCTCTGAGAAGCTCTTCAAAGGTAAAACCAGCCCTGAGCAACTCTTCCTGGGCAAAACCAGCTCTGAGAATCTTTTCCAGGATAAAACCAACCCTGAGAGCTCTGCCCCATGCACACCCAGGCCTGGAGGTGCTCCCAGGGATGCTGCAAACCCTGAGTGGGATTTGCACTTTATTAAACCACCCCAAAGATGCTTTTGGAGCCACAGGGATGAGGGGAGGCTTTAAGATCCATTTAGGCCAAGGTCTGGCTGCCACATTTCAGGGTGGGAGTGGGACAGAGCTTGGGCACCCCTGAGCCCCCTGGCAGGGCCACGGAGCAGCCCTGCCCTGAATAATTCATCAGCCCCAGGAGTGAGAGCTCCATGCCAGCCTTTCCTGGGCAGGGCTGATCCAAATCCAGCCTCCATCCCGGGATCCACAGGGCCTGGCCAGGCTGGGCGCTGCCTCAGAGCTCCCAGCAAGCAGGAAAACAGCTATTAGGCTTTTTGAAGCCTTCTGAAGGGAATTAAAATGGAATTAAGTGGCTTGCTTCAGCTTAGTCAGTACAAATAAACCTTCAGCTTTTGGATTAGCAATGCCGGAGCAGGAGCAGTGGCTGCTGGAATTTTTTTTCTTTCCATTTTTCCCCCCTTTTTTTATTTTTTTCCCTTCCCTTTTTAATTTCATTCTTGTCATTCAGGGCAGCAGAGTGTCAAAGCAGGCTGGATTTTCTCCAGGCAAGCTCAGCCTTTGCAGCCATGGTGCTACTGCTGTCATCCCTCATGGAAATAAAGGAAGAAGCAAAACCAACCACCCCAAAACTTTAATCCCAATTCACACTGGTGCCTTTCACCCGCACAAGAGCCCAATGCAGATCTCATTTTTCATGTATTGGGGAATACTTGGGAAATAAATGAGCAGTTGCTCTGAAATCCAGAGCAGGGCTGGCACAAAGGCAGCCAGGGTGATCCATCCCTTCCCTGAAATACTGAATTAATGTGAGGAACACTCATTTCTTCAGGTACCTGACAGCCAGCTTGGGCCTCAGTTTACCCCACTGCAAAAACCCACTGCTGATTCCTCCAGTGCATGGATGCACAGAATCATTTAGGTTGGGAAAGACCTTTAAAATAAAGTGTAACCTTTAAAATCAAGTGTGACCATTAACTCAGCACTGCAACTGTGCTTATTTATATAAATATAGATAGATAGAGAGATATATATAGATATATATAGATAGATATAGATATAGATATAGATGATATAGATATAGATTAGATATAGATATATAGATATAGATTTAATCATGGAAGCAGAGAATCATTTATGTTGGAAAAGACCTTTAAAATCAAGTGTAACCTTTAAAATCAGGTGCAACCATTAATCCAGCACTGGATATCAACTTGTAACTGCGCTTATTTATATAAATACAGATATATAGAGAGATATAGATATAGATATAGATACAGATATAGATATAGATTTAATCATGGAAGCACAGGTTGGAAAAGACCTTTAAAATCAAGTGTGACCTATAACCCAGCACTGCATAACTGGATATCAGCTTGCAACTGTGCTTATTTATATGAATACAGATATATAGAGAGAGTATATAGATATAGATTAGATAGATATAGATATTGATATATAGATATATTAGATGTAGATATAGAAGATATAGATCATATAGATATAGACTAAATATAGATATATAGATATATATTTAATCATCGAAGCAAAGAATAATTTTGGTTGGAAAAGACCTTTAAAATCAAGGGTAACTATTAATCCAGCACTGGATATCAACTTGTAACTGTGCTTATTTATATAAATACAGATATAGAAAAATATAGATATAGATATATATAGATTAAATATAGGTATATAGATAAGATATAGATATATATAGTTATAGATATATAGATTTAATCATGAAAGCAGAGAATCATTTAGGTTGGGAAAGACCTTTAAAATCAAGTGTAACCTTTAAAATCAGGTGCAACCATTAACCCAGCACTGCATGACTGGATATCAACTTGTAATTCTGCTTATTTATATAAATACAGATATTTAGAGAGATATAGATCTAGATATATAGATAGATATATATATATCTAGATATATAGATGAGATATAGATATAGATTTAATTATGGAAGCAGGGAATAATTTAATTATGGAAGGACCTTTAGGATCTTGGAGTGCAACTGTTAACCCAGCACTACACGATTGGATATCAGCTAGCAAATGTATTTGATTTATATAGAAATGAATATAATTATGGAAGCACAGAAAAGTTAAGGTTGGGAAGGACCTTAAAGATCATGGAGTCCAACTGCTAACCCAGCACTGCACGATTGGTATCAGCTTGCAAAGCTGTCTGTGTATCTATAAATGTACACACATACACAAAAATGCTATTTATAGTGGGAAAAATGTGAATTTCTGGCTATGATGGAGGACAGACACACTCAGAAGGGGTCACAGCTTTGCAGCCTGGAGCTGCATTTGCTGAGTTGAGCCAAGCAGGAGGCAGGACAAACAGCCAGGAAAGTGGATTAAGGAACCAAACCCACCCCCAGAACAGCCCTGCTGACCCTCCCTGCTGCTGGGGATGTCAGAACCCAGGACATTGCTCTGGCTGCCCTGGAGGGCTCCAGACCCTGGCAGGGGGCTCAGAGACCTTGGCACGGGGTCAAAAACACCTGTGCCTTTGATTTTAGCCCATGGAAACAATTACCAACGTTGTGTGAAGAGTTACAGGCCACAAGGGTTTGAGAAGAATGATAGTTAATTTGTCACAGGGTGAAAAAGTAGAATTTTGGGGATTTGGAATGGAGGTTCAAGAGGCAAGATGGAGGAATCTGGGCATGTCCTGCCCTTCTTCTTCTCTTTCTTGTCCTCCATCACCCAGTGCTGACCTCTTACCAAGTCTTTACACATCTCTTATTTTCCAAACCTCTGCTTTCTTGGGTGTGAACAAGACTCACCCCCTCCATGGCTACCCCAGAGGGAGGAGGTGTCACAAACCTGGGGACAAATCCCAGAGCTGCCACTCTCTGCAGCCCAGGAAGGAGCAGATCCAGCCAGGCTGCAGGCATAAAACCCCAGCACAAAACACCAATCCAACCCTCCCCAAAACCAGTGGGGCTGCCCTGCCAAAATGTGAGTGTGGGAGCAGCAGCTCCTTCAAAGCCAGACTTTGCTGCCTCCAAGATGCCAAACCCCAGTGCCTCCCCCTCTGATGCTATTCAGCTTGACAATGTCTCTTTTAATAAATCCTCTGCCTTCCCAGGCCCTGTGCTGTCTGGCATGTAAAACTTGGGCTGTTAAAAGGATGTTCATCCCTGTTTTCCTCTCCTGCTGCTCACCTCAGGGCAAGGTTGAGGTGAGTTCCTTCCCCATGTGGATGCTCCAGTGTGGTATTTTTGGGGACCTCGTGGAAGGGAGGAATGATAAATCTGACTCCATGTTCTTAGAAGGCTAATTTATTATTTTATGATCTATGTTATATTAAAGAACAGTATACTAAACTATATGTCTTGGTTTGGAAAGACGGGAGTCTGCTAAGGAAGGCAGGAGCCTCCCCAGAAATGGAAAATGTAAACCTTCCCCACCCCTCCCAATTGCTATACATTTTAAATTAAGGGGCTCGCAGGCAAAAATATGGGAGCAGGAAATAACAATTCTTTAATAGGGAAAGGAAAAAATAAAGAATAAAATAAACAATGCAGTACACTGGAACAACACTGCCAGAGTCAGAACCCAGCCTGACACCCTGTGGGTCAGGCTGTTGGCAGCAGTCCCATTGGAATTGTGGCTCAGCCCTCCTGCAGTGTCAGGGCTGGTTCTGCTGGAGCAGGGATCCTGGAGAGAAGGATGTGTTCTTCCTCTGAAGATCCAGGGGAAGAAGAGGCAGCTGCTGTTCCTCTGGGGAATCCAGTGCAGAAGCTGTGCTGGTGTTCCAGAATCTCAGATTATATCCAGGTGGGAATTCTTGGCTCCTCCCTCTGGGCTCCCATCTCCCAATGGGATGCTGTAGTTCTTATCAGCCATGCAGGGACATTCAATAGCTGTTATCAGCAATGTCCCCTCCTGAGGGAGGAGTGATTGTGGTCACTCAGAGAGAGATAAGGCAAACTGCCCACTTGACAAAGGTAATCAGCCATACAGATGGTAATGGAAAACATCTTGCTTTGCAATCTGACACACTATACTAAAGAATAGAGCAAGGATACAGACAGAAGGCTGAAGGGTACTAATGAAAACTTGTGACTGCTTCTAGAGTCCCGACACAGCCTGACCCTGATTGGTCATTAAATTAAAACAATTCACATATTGGATAAACAATCTCCAACCACATTCCAAAGCAGCTAAACACAGCAAATGAGATAATATTGTTTTCCTTTTTCTCTGAGGCTTCTCAGCTTCCCAGGAGAGAAATCCTGGGCAAAGGGATTTTTCAGAAAATGTGACAGTGGCACTCCAGCCAGCCAGGGTCAGGGTGGGAGCAGCAGGGCCCTCATGGGGGCTCACTGGGTGCCTTTCAGGGTGCCAAGAGACTAAAACTGCTTTGTTTGAGCCCTCTGGGATGGGTGGTGCAGGAAAAAAAAGGCTAAAACACATCTGGGGAGGATCCTGCCCCTGTGGGTTCACCAGCCCTGGTGACACCACCTGAGTGGGTTTTGTCTTTGCCTTGGCTGTGTATGCAGGGACAGCAAAGCACGAGCTGGCCCCACCTTCAGACACACATTTCCATCGCTGCTGGGCTATGGAGGGCATGCAGAGCCATCTGGGCATGAGCCCTGTCCCTGCAGAGCCCAGGGCATGCACAGGATCCCTCCCAGCCTGGGGAAACCCAGCTCAGGGACTTCTGAGACTGCTCCCACAGGCTCTGGCTCTGGACAAGATGTGCAGGGACACAAACTGGACAAAGGGACAGGGAACACATCAGGCAGTGTGGGATCAGCTTGTTCCCCACAGGAACCTGCCTGGGTTGGGAGCATCCCCTCCATGTCCCCAGATGCACAGGCACTGCTGCAGAGCTGCCTGGCAGGTGACGAATTTGGCCCTGGCCTAAAAATGTCACTTGATGTTCTCCTTCCCCATGACAAATGGGCTGGGGTTTGATGATAATCAAACTGGGGGCAGAACTCAGGGAAGCTCCAAACACAGACACAGCAACTGAGCTGTCCAATAAAACTTAACCCTTGAGCATCCTCTCTTCAGAGAGAACATTTATGTTTTTTCTAAGACAGAGGAAATATGTAAGAGCTGAAATGAGGGATGCAGGACTCCAGGCAGCTCTCCAAAATGCAGTTTATTGTATCTAGGGTGTCACAGCAGTCCAGGGTTGTGGGTGACAGAGCTGTGCCCACAGCTGTCAGCTCCAGCTGCAGGCAGGCTTGGAGACCCTTTGGTTTTGGTTACAATGCATTATAGACTTTTCTTTGCTGAGCATCTTAATACAGTAGAACAAATCTGTCCCTTAACTTTTATCTATAGCCTATCATAACTACTATAATTACCATGTTCATGTTACTGTTCTCCAATCACTGAAAGTTAGTACATTACAGTTTAAGCTAGAAGTTGGTTTTCAGTTTTCTTGCAGTGGAAAATTCTGACACCCTTTTTCTACTTGCAACATTTGCTGCCTTGTTTGCCTGTGCTCTCTTTCTGCTTGGTAAAAACATCTTCTTGTTTGAAGTGGGTTTATCCTTTGCTCTAAGTCATAAAAACCCCTTCTAACTAACACACCCTTTGCCTCCTTGGTTAGCCAGCAAGACTGGCTCAGCAATTCCTTTCTTCTATATCAAAACTTGCTTCCATCTCTATTCCTTCTTCAGATTCTACATTTAAAAATCTTTCTGCTAAGCACACATATCTGTGAGACTTTCCTGTCAAACTTTCATCCTTCCCAACAGAAACTCCTTCATTTCAAGCAGCTGCTGTGTGGCCCAGGCCAGTGGTGAGGCAGAGGCAGCTCAGGAGCCCTGGGGAGGGTGGGCAGGGCTGGAAAACCTGCAGCAAACAGAATCCAACCCCTCTGGAGCACCAGGCTGCTGCCCCAGCCTGGAGCTGGTGCACGGAGTCACCAGGGTGAGCTTCATCCTGCTAATTAAATAATTGCCCATGATTGCCTGCCCTACTGGGATCATGGCCAACACCCATCACAGAATCATCATCCACCAGGAGATTTATTTGTTACTGAGGGAGGGAAAACAACAGCTCAGTTCTGCTGCCAGGCATGGCCTGGAGCTCGTGGGGGTTTGTGTGAGCGAGCTGGGACCCGAGGGCACTGGGACTGTCCTGGGAGCCTCAGGCTGGACTGGGGGTGATGGTTTGTTCTAGCATACAAACCATCTGAGGGCTTAAAAGAGACTGAATGAATGGGCAATGTCCTTGTTTCCATTCTCTGATTAATGGGGTTTGCTCCATCATTACCTGATCAGGGGAGAGAAGCTCAGCCACTGCTAGGGAAAAACAAAGAGCAAGCAGAAAGAGAAAAATGCCTACAATAGAGCTTTGCTAATAAAATCCATGACAAGGATAATAAATGAACCTTTCCTCAGCTGTCCTTCCTGTCCCAGAAACCATCCCTTGCTCTAAAGCACCACTGAATTTTTTCTCTTTCCAGCACCTGCCTGGCACTGCAGGATTTTTTTCCCAGCTTGGAGAAAATCATCTGAATCTGATCTCAGGGACCAGATCCTCATAAAGAGTGGAAATCTGTGAGCAGCTGTCACTCCTCACTGGGATATCCAGGCTGAAAATAAACTGTTTTTAGGGATTAAGATTTTGATATTATGTATTAATTCTTACTGGATTTTATCAAAGTGATAACAGTGAGCTGGGATCCAGGAGCACATCCCACACCCCTGGGCTGCAGGGGGTAAATCCCTGTGTTCTTACACAAGGCCAAGTGAAAACCACAAGTTTTTTTTGTGTATGTGCAGAATCTGATTTTTCACTCCCTGAGCATTGAGCAAAGCCTGGATTTGCTGGAGGTGTGGGCCAGCACCCCAAGGATGTCACTCTTGGGGCTCCTGGGATGGGACAGACAGCAAACCCCTGAGTCTGCCATGCATGAATCAAGATAATCAGGATATTTCCATGGGAGTGAATCAGCTCCTCAGCCATTTGCAGATGGAGCAAGTGTGACAGTGTTCACAGGGGTTCTTGGATGAGGATCTGACTCCATGTTTCAGAAGGCTGATTTATTATTTTATCATATATATTATATTAAAACTATACTAAAAGAATAGAATAAAGGATTTCATCAGAAGGCTGGCTAAGAGTAGAAAAGGAGAGAGTGATAACAAAGGTTTGTGGCTCTCTCTGTCCAAGCCAGCTGGGCTGTGATTGACCATTAATTAGAAACAATTAACATGGGCCAATCACAGATGCACCTGTTGCATTCCACAGCAGCAGATAACCATTGTTTACATTTTGCTCCTGAGGCCTCTCAGCTTCTCAGGAGGAAAAAATCCTAAAGAAAGGATTTTTCATAAAGGATGTCTGTGACAGGGCAAGGGCCAAACGCCCACAAGAACCACAGCAAACTCCTCTCACCAGCCCTGGATTTCCACACATCCCCTGTTCCACAGCACCCTGGGCTGGCACTGCAGGGTCCCATCCCTCCTCCAGCCCCAGCACAGGGGTCACTGGGCAGCTCTGAGACACCAAACCAGCCCTTCCCCTGTCCCAGTGAATCCATCCAGCTGCTGCAGCCCCTGTCCCCAGCTCCCCTCATTCCCCATCCCTGACACCCAAGGCAAAACCTGCCCAGGACCATTTTCCCCTCTTATTTTCCAATTTCACATTTTTGCCCAGCCCTTTTCCCTGGCAATGAGCTTCCACAGAACCAAAATCTGGAGGATCAGAGCATTTAAATCAATTTCCACAGGATGGATTTGAGTGGACAGGTTGTGCTTCTAACTCAAGTACCCTCCTGGGGATTCATTACCCAAATCCATCCACTTCCCATTTGTTGCTAATGGGAGGGAAGATGAGTTTTGAATAATTAAAAGGTGGCTCCTGTCTGCCTGCTGCTGCTCTGCCCCTGCTCCAGGATCCCAGCCCAGCCCCTCTGGGAACCCTGCAACCCTCCTGAACTATTTACCAACCCTGCAACTCCTTAAATGTTTACTGAGGCTCCTCTAAATTCTTTAGGGACTCTACAAAACCCCAAACTAATTACAGAAACAGAAAGTGCGCCAGTGTTTCACCACCCTCATCACAAATAAAATAAGTTTATTCCTTATAGATATAAGGACATGTAAGGTCTGAATCAATCCTCTTTTAGTTAAAAAAAACCCCATATATATATATATATATATATATATATATATATATATATATATATATATATATATATATGAAAGATGTCCCATCATAAGCTCTACTAAAAAGTCTGTATCCCACAAACTCCCAGCCAGGATCCTGGCTGGGATGTGGATTCTAGGCTTTTCTGTGCACATCAAACTGAGCACCAGGTGAAACCAGGCCTAAAACTAAAAAAATCACAGCTTAACACTCTTCCACATTCAGGTGTGGAGCTGCTGGATCTCCAGAAGGCTGGGCTGCCCAGGCACTTTGGATGGCACTCACAAGGGCAGGGGGGAAAGTGATGACAAATTCCTCCAGTTAATTAAAAAGCCCCACTTCAGCAACATAGCAGAGCTTTTGAACTAATTTATGAGCATTTATTCATTTTGTCCCAGCACAATCTCTGTGGAAATGTAAAATTCAGCTCCTGCATGATTTTTTTTTCTTTGCATTGACTGGAAGGAGAAAGAACGAATAGATTCTGCTAAATTAATTATCAGCATTGATTTCTTGCCTTTTTCATATTTTTATCCCAAGACAGAGCCCTCAGTAACTTTGAAGAATGTCCAGCACTCAGGCTTGGAAAATTGATCTAGCAGGTTCTGTGAAGCAGCATTTCCAAGCTCCCCTTCCTCAAAATACACTCTAAATGTTAATTTGCATGCTCGAAAGGAACCAGGTGATTTGTCATTATATTTGCCTCCTCTCCCAGATGTAGCTACTCGTTCCCTTCTTAATTGATTTTCATATTTAGACTCAGTTCTCAGGAAAGTAATTTGGGGGCTGAATTGGGGACAGAATTAATAGCTGACAACAAATGGGAACTTGGATGAGACTTCATTAGGGCCATCCGAGTGCCCAGGCTGGGCCTCTCTTCCTCCAGCACTTTCATTTTTGTCATCTATTATAAATCATTATGGTGAAAAATAGCTACAGAATGGAGATTCCTTGCTGCTTCTGCAAAGCTGAGGTGAAAACTGCCTGATAAGGAGGAAGAATTTGCAAACATTTATTGGAATAAAAGGCCTGGAGGGTCCTCCTGGCTTCATCTTCCATTGCTGGTGGGAGATCAGGTGTGCAGGACCAGGGAATGCATGCAGCCAGACCCAGAGCCCATGGGGATCATCTCCAGCAAGGTGTGATGTGTGTCCCCAGCCAGGTGTCACCTTGGGATGTGTCCCTATGTCTGCCTGCAGGATCTGATGGGTGTCACCCTGATTTTTTAAGATTTTGTTCCAGATGGCAAGGCAAGTTGTTTTCCATTACCATCTGTATGGCAGATTACCTTTGTCAAGTGGGCAGTTTGCCTTATCTCTCTCTGAGTGACCACAATCACTCCTCCCTCGGGAGGGGACATCAGCTGATAACAGCTATTGAATGTCCCTGCATGGCTGATAAGAACTACAGCATCCCATTGGGAGATGGGAGCCCAGAGGGAGGAGCCAAGCATTCCTACCTGGATATAATCTGGAGATTCTGGAACACCAGCACGGCTTCTCCACTGGATTCCCCAGAGGAGCAGCAGCTGCCTCTTCCACTGGATCTTCAGAGGAAGAATACATCCTTCTCTCCAGGATCCCTGCTCCAGCAGAACCAGCCCTGACACTGCAGGAGGGCTGAGCCACAATTCCAATGGGACTGCTGCCAACACCCTGACCCACAGGGTGTCAGGTTGGGTTCTGACTCTGGCAGTGTTGTTCCAGTGTACTGCATTGTTTATTTTAACCTTTTCTTTTTTCCTTTCCCTATTAAAGTTATTTCCTGCTCCCATATTTTTTGCCTGAGAGCCCCTTAATTTAAAATTTATAGCAATTGGGAAGGAGGGGATTTACATTCTCCATTTCAGCGGAGGCTCCTGCCTTCCTTAGCAGACTCCTGTCTTTCCAAAACAAGACAGATTTTCTAAGCTTTCTGATGTTTACATTCTTGTAACGAACTTTCTCACACACTTTCTGACTTGTTGTTTTGCATTCTTTTATGGGGGAGGAGAAATCTGATGGACTGTTGGTTTGTCCAGTGTCATTGGAGAGGCACTGTCACCCTCCAATCCACTGTCACTCTTGGAAATCTATAAATGTTGGAGTCAGAAAATAAACTTCCCTTTTTTCTCCTTGAGAGCAGCAGTATGTGTGTCATTTTGTTTAGTGACAGATGAGGAGGGGACAGGAGCCTAAGGAGGTGCCAGGACTTTCACAGCAGAGATTCTGTGTCCCAAGGCACCCAGGAATGTGCAGCTGCAAAAAGCAGCATGGGAATCTCCTGGAATAATGGCATTCCAGGCCTTTTACAGCTGGCACCCACAGCCCACACAGGACACACAGCAGTGCTCGTGTCCCCTCCCTGCCTGGGGACCCCAAAGCCAGTGGGATGCTCCAGGTGGCCAAATTCCTGTGAACTTTGGCTAGGAGAAGCCCAAAGCCAAAAAACTCCTGGTGCAGCTGAGCCCTCCTGCCCCTGGGGCTGCTCTGAGCATCACAGGGCAGCTCCAGGGGATGGCACAGCCCAGGAAAGGCTTTGGCAGCTTCACCCATCCCAGAGCTCTGCTCAGCATCACTTCATGGACAGCCAGGAGGGAACCAGGCTGGGCAGCACTGTCCCCAGCTCTCCTCATCCCCTGTTGAATTTCTGAGGTCCCCCGTGGAAGGAGAGGACTGATGAATCTGACTTTACGTTCTTAGAAGGCTAATTTATTATTTTATATTACTATATTATATTATATTAAAGAATACTAAACTAAACTAGACTAAAGAATACAGAAAGGATACTTACACAATGTTAAAAAGATAATAATGAAAAGTCGTGACTCTCTGCAGAGCCCCAACACAGCTTGGCCCTGATTGGCCAATAAGTCAAAAAAACTCACATGAAACCAATGAAACAATCACCTGTAGGCAAACAATCTCCAAACACATTTCAAAGCAGCAAAACACAGGAGAAGCAAATCAAATAATTATTGTTTTCATTTTTTCTCTGAGGTTTCTTGGCTTCCCCGGAGAAAATCCTGGGCAAAGGGTTTTTTCAGAAAATATGATGGTGATAATCCCCCATCACTGCTGGTGCTGAGACCAAAGGCAAAACCTGCCCAGGGCCATTTCCCCCATTTCCCAGCTGATGGGAATCAGCAAAGCAGCAGAAGTTCCCTGGCTGGATCAGCTCAGGAGCTGCACTTCCCCTCCACTTCCACTTTTAGCACCTGAACTTTAAAAAAACAAAAACCAAAAATACATGCCCAAACCAACCCATCTTTTAAGGAAGAACTGTTTTTCCATCAGTACATTTCCCAGCCCTGTCTGACTGGAGAAAGTTTTATCCTCTCTCGAAACACAGTTAATTCTCTTATAAATTAACTCACACAGTGTCACAGTACATTACCTCACCTCGGAATATTTTTATCCTGAACTGGCTGTGGCTGATGAATGGAACAATGCATGGATTTTCTCTGGGGGTGTTTTACCCACAATGGAACTTATTAAAATACAGCTGACTGCAGAAGAAAGAGCACTTCCTCAACAGGGCCAGGGTCATCTGGTGAAACCCCAGATAATGAAGAATGGTTTATGGCAAAACTGTTAAATCAGCAGCTCTTGTTTGGACCAGCTCTGGGATTTCCTGTAACCACTGGAAGTTGCCAGGCAAGGTGCCATGGACCAGCTGGCTGGAAAGCAGGGGGGAGAATGGCACAAAGCCCCCTCAAAGGGGGACAACTGGGCTGAGCCTGACAGTGATGATGTCCCTACCACCTGCAGTGGGCAGGGAGCTGTGCCTGCTCTGGTGGCTGCTGTGATTTATTCCAGCATTTATTCCACTTATCCCTGGCTTTGAAAAGCTGTTTGTTTACAGAAGGGACCACCAGGCAGAGCAAGGTGGGTTCATTTGTGTATGTGTGTTTGCTTTCTCCCTGTGCCATCAGTGTGACCCTGGGGTGTCTCCATCTTTCCAGGACAGGTTTCCACATGTCCAGGGCAGATGTGTGCCAGTGGCTCCAGATGAAGGCACCAGGATGCCCCCAGCAGCACCAAAGCTGCTCAGGAACATGGGGCTGGGGAAAGCCCTGGGCACGGGGGATAAACCATGGCAGAGCCCTAACCCTGCACTGCTCCCTCCCCCAGAACAGAAAGGAGATGCAAACCCCATTTCCCTCCCTTTTACAGCTGAGTCAGGGAGGGGCCATTAACCCTTCCCCACCCAGACACCCTCCCCTGTAGCCCATCTGCCTCCCCCAAATAGTGTTTCCATGTGGGTCTCACCCCATTTCTTCCCTTTCCAGTCCCCCATCACTTCCCAGGGTGTTGTTTGGCTGCTGAAGGCAGTGCTGAGGAACAGCAGGAGGTAAATAGAGCAATTTTCTGGAGCAAGGTTAGCACTGAGCATCAGAGGAGCAAACAGAGCTGCTTAAAGGACTGAGGAGCTGTGGGAGATGTGGTGGTGTCTTGGTTTGAACAGACAGGTGTCTGCTAAGGAAGGCAGGAGCCTCCCTTGAAATGGAAAATGTAAACCCCCTCCTTCTAAATTATTAGAATTTCAAAATTAGGGGCTCTCAGGCAAAGATATGAGAGTAGGAATAACAGTTCTGTACTAGGAAAAAATAAAACATTTTTAAAATATATAAAAATAAAAATACAGTAATACAAAACAGCACTGCCAGAGTCAGAGCAGTCCCTGCCCCCTGTGTGTCAGGGCGGTGTCCCAGCCCCATCCATGGGGGCTCAGCCCTCCTGCAGTGCCAGCTGTGGCTCTGCTGCAGCAGGGATCCTGCACAAGGGGGGAGTTTTCCTCTGCAGCTCCAGGGCTGCTGCAGATGGGCCTGGGCTCCCTCTGGCCATGCAGGGCAGCAGAAAGCTGCTCCTCTGGCAATGCAGGGGGCAAAGGCTGCTGTGCTGGGCCAGGCTCAGATTGGATCCAGGTAGGAATGCTTGGCTCCTCCCCTGGGCGGAGCATCTCCCCATGGGATGCTGGGATTGGATCAGCCCTGCAGGGACACTCAGTGGCCATGGACAGCAGAGATCTCCTGGAGGGAGGGTTGGCTGTGGGAGAGATAAAGAAAAAACTGCCCCAGGGACAGCAGAGAACTGCCCCAGCTCTGACAGATGGGAACAGAACACCCCCTCAGCCTAAACAGAGGGGCAGGAGGAGCAAGAGGAGCAGGATGCCACCCAGCAGCCGCTTCAGAGCTGTGTCTCAGTTTCCCAGCTTGGCCTCACAGCTGCTCTGCACTGTCACAGCCTCAGCAGTTACTTCTCACACGTCCAAAGTACAGCGAGAATCTCTGCTGAGGGATGTAAATCCGAGTCAAACACTTGCTGTCTGCGTCTCCAGGGGAGAGCAGACAGGGATGAGCTGAGCAGCAGAGCCCCAGCTGGGGCAGGGCAGAGCCAGAGCCTCGCGGTGTCCCTGGGCCAGGCTGAGACAGGGACAGCCCCGGGGCTGTGCTCACTGCTCAGACACCCCCAGCAATCCCCCCTGGCCTCCCTGCCCTGCCCACAGGGGTGGTCAGAGGTGCCAGGCTGCTGGAGGAGAGAGGTAGCTGCCCCGAGGATTTTATGGGAACTCCCCCTGCTGTAGGTGCACAGTTCGGGGTCATTGGGATGGGGCTGTGTGTGGCACAGTTTGGGGTCACTGGGGCTGTGTGTGGCACAGTTTGGGGTCATTGGGATGGGGCTGTGTGTGGCACAGTCTGGGGTCGCTGGGCTGTGTGTGGCACAGTTTGGGGTCACTGGGCTGTGTGTGGCACAGTTTGGGGTCACTGGCAGTGGGGCTGTGGCCCAGCCCCATCCCCAGTGGGTGCACTGTGAGCAGCAGGTGAGCAGCACTGACAGCAATGAACCAGGGAGTGCCCAGGGGTGCTGAGCAACCACCCAAGGGAGCAGAGGGCACACAGGGGCAGTGCAGGAACAGCAGAGGTGTAAAAGGTTGGGTAAACAACATCAAAGAATAGATGCTTGCAGCCTCCTGAAGTGGTCTGGTGTTATTCTGTATGGGTTGAAGCCTTCTGAAATTGCATGGTGACACTCTGCATCATGTCCATCTCAGCTGTGACACCATGTGTTCATCCTGCTCATGCCAGCCCCTTCACCTCCACCCCCCTGACCTGGCAAGGCTTGGCTTGCAGCACCCCAGACCCCATCCAAAACTTTCCCTTGTGCTGATTATCCTGCCCACAGCTCCCTGGGACCATCCCTCCCATCTTTTCCTTCTCCTCCAGTAGCAAATCTGCCCAGAGCCCCCAAGGAGCTCCTGGGACAGCCCCTGCTTCCCAAATCCCTTCATAATGAACGGTGAACACTTGAAAATCTGACCCGAGGTGGCTGTTGTTGAGTCATCCTCTCTTTAATTGCTTGCAAATATTGCTCTGTCTCACAGTGTGGGCTGTAAATTACCTTCAAATAAAGTGTGGAAGCTGTTTTGCAGCTAATATATTGTTTCTTGGCAAAGTTTGGGATTAAATGGATCTTCCTGCCGAGCTAACAGCCCCTTTCCCTGGGAATTGGGCTGTGTGAGTGCTGGGATGGGGCTTGCTGACCTCCTGCTGGACCTTGCCTGCCCCTTGCAGGTAGGAAGAGCCACGGAGGGTGGGAAAACAAGAACTGGAGGCATCCAGTCCATCTGCTGTGATGATATTGGTGCAGCTCACTGAGAGCCCCAGGAGTGCCAAACACTATTTATCAATATTTCCCAATACCCCCTAAAGTGAGTCTTTCTGAAGATTTCAACATGAGGGTTCATTAAGTGACTTCAAGTGAAAAAAAAAATAAAAGCTGCTGTTCAGCAGTACAGATTTCCCCAGAGGCTTCTGTTATTATCATCTTCCCAGTTATGAGTGATTTATTCTTAATGTTCCTGGCTTGGAACTGCAAATCATTGCTCCTGTTGTGAATCCACTGGGAAGAGGGGACAGCCACCAGAGGTGCCAGCATCCCGTGCCTTCCCCAGGTGTCCCCAGGGCCTGGGCTGTCCCTCTGCTCCCCACCAGCCCAGGGCATCATCCCTGGCTGATGCCTCTTAAGCCCCAGACCTGGGAGATTAAAGGTTTTGCAGGAATTGTTGAGATTTGGGATGGAATCTGAAGGTTTTTGCTGTGGGGTGGGGAAGTCTTTGGGGCTGTGCCATGTGGAGTCAGGCAGGATTCCTGCCAGCAGCCAGCCCTGCCAGGAAAATCTCCGAGAAAATCTCTGTTAGAATTGCCCCCAGATTTAACCCCATTTATTAATTCCCAATTCTGCACTCTGAGTGTGTCCATCACCAAAATACATCTTAAATTAATTCCCATCTCTGGACTCCAAGGCTATCTGTCCATCTGAGATGCACCTGTCCCAGGGAAGGTGGTGGGAATTGTTTGGGAATTTGAGGACAGGGATGAAAAGCAGCAAACAGCAGAAAACACCTCTCTGGAGAGGAGCAGAGCAACTTGCAGAACAGATGGAGGCCAAGCAAAGGAAGGAAAAGTGTGACAGTGGTCACAGGGGTCTTTGGATGAGGGAAGAGACGAGGAGCTGACTCCATATTTCAGAAGGCTTGATTGATTATTTTATGATATATATATTACATTATACTAAAAGAATAGAAGAAAAGGCTTCATCAGAAGGCTGGCTAAGAATAGAACAGCAAAGAATGATAACAAAGGCTTGTGGCTTGGACTCTCTGTTTGGCCATTAATTAGAAACAACCACATGAGACCAATCACAGATGCACCTGTTGCATTCCACAGCAGCAGATAATCATTGTTTACATTTTGTTCCTGAGGCCTCCCAGCTTCTCAGGAAGAAAAAATCGTAAGAAAATATTTTCATAAAAAGATGTCTGCGACAGAAAAGGTGCCTCCCTTCCACGCCTTGAACTGTTGGTTTCTTTTCCTGGCACAGGATCAGATGAATTCCAGAGTTGCAGAGGGGCTCAAGGCTGAGCAAAAGTCCCAGCAAGGATTTGGCCCTGGCACCAGCAGGTGACTGCAACAGGATCTCCAGTCACATTAAAATGACAAATTTCCAGGCACGAAGCGATGACTTGGATGTGCTTTGTGTATGACTAACACAAAATTAGATTTCACATTGTTTTTAGATCGTTCTCATAGACACCCTGGGAGGAAATGGAAGGAATTCTTTGAAGCAAAGCATCCCCTCCCAAGAAATCAAGGTTATTTCAGGGGTTTATAACTTCCTGCTGGCCATCCAAAAACAGGAGGCAAAATCCGCAGCGACCTCAATCAAACCTCCCCCAAACTCCTGTGCCCTTCTGTTTACCTAGAAAAGGCAAATTAAGAGATAAGAAAGGCAAATTAAGAGTTAAGAAAGGGAAGTTAAGGGTTAAGAAGTGCTACAGCTTTTCTCCCAACCTACCTCCATAACTCCAGAATGAAGGATAATTAATTGATGAAGGCATTTGCCCTGCAAACTAAAATTAGCTTTTTTTTTTCCCTTTCAGTGTGTGCAACCCACAAATTGTCAGTGATACCAGGGGCTGGTGCTGGGGGATGGATCCTGGGCCGGTGTGGGTCGGTCCTTCAGTCCTTCAGGCCTTTCCACAGTAGCTCCTGGAACAAAGCGGGATTTTTCAGGATCAGCCAGTGAGTTTTGCTACATTTCAGCCCCAAGTGCTCTCCAGCTCCCTGAAAGGAGGTGGTGGACAAGTGGGGTCAGTCTCTTTCCCATGTAACAAGCACTGGGAATGAATAGGAAAAGGCTCCAGGTTGCACCAGGGAAGGTTTATTTCACTGCTAGGAACAATTTCTTCGTGGAAGAGTCAGGCATTGGAACAGGCTGCCTGTGGGAACTCAGCACATCCCTTTGGGTGTCCAGAGTGCCAGGACCCCATCGAGGGGCTCGGAGACCCTGGCACACAGCCCAGAACACCTGGGGATTTGATTTTGACCCTTGCAGCAAATTGCCAGCTTTGTATGAGGATGTGAAAGTCACACAGGTTTGAATAGTGTAATAATAAAATATTCACAGGGTGAAAATGTAGATTTTAGCATTTTTGGTATGGGGGTTATGGGGACAAGGTGGAGGAATCAGGGCGTGTCTAGTCCTTCTTCTTTCTTCTTCTTGTTCTCCATTTTCTGCAGTGATGTTGGCACTTTGGGATTGGTTTAGAGTAGAAGTGCACTGTCTAACACAGGTGATAGGTATTGGGAATTAAGTGTAAATATGTTATAGGTAGTTTGTAGTATAAAAGGACAACACAGAGTGCCTGTGACTGCTCTTCTGAGCAGATCTGGGCAGAAATAAATTTTTATAGATAAGGGTAAATAAACAACCTCAAGACCGAAAAGTGAGGAGTCCGGATTCGTTCTTCAGTTGCACAGGCTGAAGCAGAGACATCCTGCACATCTTGGGACAGGGAACATCAACAGCAACCCAAGAGCAGCCCAGGGCTGTGGTGGAATCACCATCCCTGTGAGAGCTCAACAATTGTGCAGCTGTGATGCTGAGGGACGTGGGTTAGTGTGAGCTGGCACTGCTGAGTTAATGGCTGAGCCCCATGGGTTTAGAGACCTGTTCCTACCTTAACAACTCTGTGATTCCACCCTAAGCAGAGGCAGAAGGAATTGATTCCACCCTGAAACAGAAGGAAGGAGAAGGAAGGAGTCTGTTGTCTGTCAGTCCTGCACCCCTGACAGCTTTGAAAAACTCTGCACATCCCCTCCTCCCCATCTGCTTCAGACACCTCCACTCGGGCCTGCAAAGGGAAACCACAGCTCCTAAGACACACAGGGATGAATTAGATTGATTTTTCTAAACAAAGATGATGGATGGAGAGGCTGTGGCTGTTTTCTGGGGGTGCCCAGTTGGGCTGTTCCTCAGCCAGCATCTCCTGCACAGCAGTGCCCTCACCAGCGCTTGGAAAACATCACTCACCCCTCAGGAAAAGCCTGGTGCAGTCAACAAACCATTTCCTCCACCAGAAATACCTGGAAGAGAGTAAAAGAAGTGGAGAGGAAGGAAGCTGTAAAGCAGAGGAAGCTGGAAGGTATTCCTAACCCCAGCATGGGGACACTCAGGACCTGGAAAGGCATAAAAGAGAATCTGGCCTTTGTTCACTCCTGGAGCCACAGCACTGGCAAAGATGAGCAAGAACAATAAAAATTCTACCAGTCCGAGGTTTTCCTGGATGAATGTGAAGGCTTTTCTCAGTAAGAACTCTGAATAGTGTGAAAATAATAACATAAAGTATTTTTGTTGTCTCCAGGGAGGAAGATGCATATAAAGGGGTTTTCCTGGCTGGGTTGTGATGGGTACAAAGAGCTGCCACCCTAATTCCAAAAGCCACCTTGAAGGAACACTGGAAGGAAACGTGTCCTTCCCTCCTTTCCTCTCTCCTTCAGTTAATTTTGTATTTCTCTTTCTGGCTGTGCTGCAGAGTAATGAACGTGGGTGATTTGCCATCAGATAAATTGCACACCATTAGCTGCCTGTTTAGAGACCATATTTCCTCTTTGTGATGAGAGCTCAATATCTTTCCAATGAGTTATGGCTTGGAGATCTTCTAGACCTGGACTGTAAGTACCAAGCAATTACTGTGCTGTAATTCCAGGGTGTAATTCCAGGGCTGCTCTCCTCCCTGCTGCACAGAGCCTCTCATCTTCCTCAGATGGACTGGAGGAAGCTTCTCCAGGTTTAAAGGAATGGATTAATGGCAGCTCTTTTCCAGCAGCTCCCTTTTCCCTTCTCATTTTCCTTCCCCTGCCCAGCGATGCTCAGTGAGCTCCAGGGCTGCAATTTGCAACAGGAGTGGGTTGGAAATCACAGCAAAGTGGCCAAAATCTGATGCCTACACACAAATTAAACCCTGGTGCTGCTGGCCCATTGTTCCCAAGCTCCCCTGGAGGGACACACACATCCCAGCCCAGCATTTCCAGGGATGCAGCCCTGCACTGCCCTGCTCCCACCAGTGCTGGGTCAGGGCCACCTTCCTGTTTGCATCCTGCCTTGGAGTGGCTGCCCAGAGCAGAGGCTGGACAAGATTAAGAGAATAAAGTGGGTATTTATTAAAGGCCTTCAACAGATACACCCTGAACAGTCAAAAGCCTCCCAGAGTCTGCAATGGTCTCAAGATGTACCATGGCCATGAGATTTTCAAACAATTTTAACTTTGGTCCACTTACAAATCAGAGGTTAATACTCCAGTTACAGCTTCAGGTAATGAAGTCATATTCCCCCAGTTTGTGCCCCCCAAATTCACTTTTATTTGTACTTTTCTGGGCCTGAGGCTGTAGGGTGTCCTTGGATCTCAGGCCTAGAGGGATTGTTTTGTCTGACCAAAATGTGAAGACAGTTAACCAACGCTTCATAAGGAGTTTAGAATTATGTACTAATGCAGTACAGCATCTGAAAAATAGAAAAGCTAAAATCCTAAGGCATCAGCAGAGCAGAAAGAAAACCTTCCCTTCCCTTTAGAAAAATCTCTGTGCCCTGGGATGTGAACCCAGAGCCACGTTAGCATCTTTAATAGAAGCGATTATTGAGCTCTGAGAGCTCTGGGTGGTGGAACCTTCCCAAACCCTGCTGGGAGCAGAGTCAGGAGCTGGGCCCAGCTCCCAGCAAACAGCCTCATTCACGGATGATGGATAATATTAATTAAGAAAGAACATTCCTAATGAGCAATGAAACACCAGAGTAGCCTCAGATGGATGGATGGAGGGATGGGTGGTGAGCACCACAAACCCCTGATTTACCAGAGCTTCCTTTTCAGTAAAAATTATAAAAATGCTAAGCAGGAAACTTCCTCATTTTCTCTCCTTTTTATTTTTAACAGCTCTTCTCACTCCTGACATCACTGCACCATCAGGCCTTGGAAACTCTCCCAATGCACTCCCAAAAGGATCGAGTGCCTGTCAGGCTTGGTGGGGTGACCCCAGGCTGGGGAGCGGCTTCTTTGAATCAAAATTGTTCTGTTCTTCTTAATACTTTAATCCCAGGTAAAGAACCCCATCCTGAGACAAACCAGCTTCAGATTTGTCTCTCTGTTTCCCTTCTCCAGAAAAAAAAAATAAAAAAGAGAGGATTATTCTTTGCAATGAATATTTTTTTGAATGATAAGTAACAGCACAAACCTACAGGAGATATTTCAGCCTCCCAAACTGCTGACGTTGAAATGTATCCAGGAGACCATACTGTGAGTATTTTAAATAGATCAAATAATCCTCGCTTTGCAAAGCCAGATTTTTTGTGTCCCAGGCCCCAGGCAGGTGGAGTTCAAGTGAGTTTCGATGCAGCATTAATAGTGTGTTAATGAAGCCTCCACCCGCTCGCAATCTTCAAAGGCACTCTTGTTTTTGAACTGTAATTGTCCACTGAGAAATGACAAAACAAACAGCAATTACTCTGGAAAAGGGGCTTTTAAAAAAAATGATGCCAGTAGGACTGGAGCCCACGAAGCAGCATTAGTGATAGATCCACATGGAGCTGCTGCCAGTCGCCGGAGAGCTGGAAGCACAGCAGCGCCTTGTTTTCCTGTTTTCCTTCTTTTGCCTTTTCTCATTATTAAATTTTTGCAGCGGGAGCGATGCCCAGGGATGGAGGCAGATGGTGCCTGTGAAAAACGCCAATCACTTGTTTTTAAAATTTTAAAAGTGTAATAGTAATAAAATGGTTATAAAAATAGTAATACAATTAGAGTAATAATAATTTGGACAATTTGAATTAGGACAATATAGACAACAAATACAAAGAGTTATGGACGTCCGGGTACCTTTTTTTGGGCAAAATAAGCCTGAAAAAGGACCCACGTTAACAAAGGATTAACCCTTAAAAACAATGGCCTGTTGTTTATTCATACATCTCATACATGATGCATAAATTCCATTCACACACAGGATTCTGTCTGGTCAGTGTCAACTTCTTCCTCTGAATCCTGACAGCGCTTTTGAGGCGGGAAGAAGTTCAATTTCTTTTGATAAGAGGACAATAAATTCTTTTTCTCTGAAAGATTTAGATGTCCTGTGGCTGCTATCTCGCTGCAAGTCCTTTCTTTAAAAAAAGGTATCCTACATAGCACAGTTTCTATTTTAACATTTTTTATAACCTAAAACTATATTTAACACAGTGCTTAAGAGAATTAATACAGCATTACTTTCTAACACAACATATACAATATTCATTTTAATATTTGCGAAAGGCCAATCATAAAATACACGCATTTTTCACAGTGCCTCTGCAGCCAGACCCAGAGGAGCTCCCAAAGCATCCCCAGGATGCGGGATGCTCCTCTGGCACCCCTGAGCTCACCGCAATTGCATCCCTGGAAATGCCAAATAATTCCCCCTCACCCAGAGGCCATTCCAGCATCAGCACCACAGGACGTGCCCTGAAACAGCTCCAGCCTCTCCAAAAAGGAGATCTCACCCACCCTGGGGGCGTTTTTATTGGCACCGTGCACATAATCCGTTATCTTTATTAGGATGGCCCCGTCCCTGTTTATGTGCAATCCGTGGAATTCTTTTCCTTGAGATAACAAAACCCCCCGGATCTGCCGGGCAGAAAACTGCTGATAACAGCACACAGCCATTTATTCTGTGTGGGATTGCTACAGTGAGAACCCCGAGCAGGCAGCAGTGGTCAATTACTGTCGGCTCTGACCTGCAAATGGGAAAAAATTCCCGTTCATAGGAAGGAGAACGAGAAATTATGGACTGGACTCAGTGCTATGGCAAGGTAAATAATAATAATTCTCTGTGCCTGGAAAGACTGGGGGCTGAAATGCTCCCTGCCTGCTCTGCCACAGCTCTCCACCTTTATTTTTGGAGTGTTCCCAGTTTCAGAGTGGTTTTTCTTTACCTGAAATACGCTTTTTTTTTTCCTTTTAATTAAAAATTTAGTTTGTTGTTGAGACGTACCCCCTTGTAATTTTAGTATCTTGTATAAAAACATCAGGCAGCACGTGGGTGCTGTCAGCTCTGTAAAGACGCTCTAAAACCAAGGAAGTTTTAGAGGCTGAAGGGGTGGATCCAGCACCTCCCAGCATCCCTACCCTCCAAAATGCAGGCAAAAAAATTCCTTCTGCATTAACTTTTCCCAGTAATTTAGTCATTGCAAGCCCTAGGAATTTGGGATGAGGAAAAGTGGCAAAGCTCCTTTGCTTTTTCTTGCCTGTGAATAAATCCTAAGTATTATATTAATTTTAAACCCACAAAGAGTATGAAAAGTGGGAACAAAGCACTCAGCTCCCTCCTGGTGGATGGTGCTTATCTTGTTTAGGAAATCAGCTTTAAATGAACGCTCAGATAAGCTAATTTTTTCATCTGTGGCTAGCACATTTTAAATGGTTTTATTTAACGAATAAAACCCAATTTTGATACTGGTTTTTGGGCATCTTAAATTGAAAACCAATTTCCATCCAAATAGACCATGGCACACGGTGTGAGTCCAAACTTAATAATCATCTCATAAAGAAGAAATGCATCATTCTCTATATTATAACATAATAAAACCCAAACACAAAGAATTGCTGTAAATGTACATTAGGCTACATAATTGCTTAAGTAACCTCCCACACACAAAGTGTTTTCTTCTGTTTAGCAAAACAGAGGAGTTTTAGAAGAATAAAGCTGCAGGTTGGTGGTTACCAATAAAGAATCAAATTATGGGAATAAATAAAACACACAAATGAGAAACAAGATTAAAAGCTGGCAATTTAAACCAAGCTTTCTGCTTTGCTCATTCAAATCATCATTAAAAGAGGTGGCTGAAATAAGTCATCTCTGGAATTTTCAGCTTTCAACTCCTTCCCTGCCAGGGAAAGCTTGGGAAGGATGAGAAGCAGCCCTGGCAGGCTGAGGGATGCAGCTGGAAATGGTGGGAGAGTGGCAGGGGGACTTCAGTGTGGTTATCTTGGTTTGAACAGACAGGTGTCTGCTAAGGAAGGCAGGAACCTCCCTTGAAATGGAAAATGTAAACCTCCTCCCTCCGAATTATCAGAATTTTGAAATTAAGGGGCTCTCAGGCAAAGATGTGGAAATAGGAATAACAATTCTTTATGAGGAAAATTTTAAAAATACAAATGTAATAGTACAAAAAACAAAACTACTGATGGACTGAGAACATGCCTGCCCCCCTGTGTGTCAGGCGGTGTCCCAGCCCCATGCCATGGGGGCTCAGCCCTCCTGCAGTGCCAGCTGTGGCTCTGCTGCAGCAGGGATCCTGCACAAGGGGGGAGTTTTCCTCTGCAGCTCCAGGGCTGCTGCAGATGGGCCTGGGCTCCCTCTGGCCATGCAGGGCAGCAGAAAGCTGCTCCTCTGGCAATGCAGGGGGCAAAGGCTGCTGTGCTGGGCCAGGCTCAGATTGGATCCAGGTAGGAATGCTTGGCTCCTCCCCTGGGCGGAGCATCTCCCCATGGGATGCTGGGATTGGATCAGCCCTGCAGGGACACTCAGTGGCCATGGACAGCAGAGATCTCTTGGAGGGAGGGTTGGTGTGGGACAGATAAAGAAAAAACTGCCCCATGGACAGCAGAGAACTGCCCCAGCTCTGACAGATGGGGATAGAACACACCTCCAGCACATCTTGTAACCTAAGACAGTGCTGAACTCTCATGGATTAAAAATCCTAAATTACAAATGCTGGAATGGATTAAAAAATCCAAATGACAAGAGCCCAAAGCTGCCCAGATCATTCAATCCCCCCCAGCTCCATCAAACACCACATGCTTGGCAAGACACTTGTCCCACAGCTGTTCCTGAGTCCCAGGGTCAGGGAGAGAAAGGTGGGATTTGGGGAGAGCCAGGGGCACACAGAAGCAGCAGACTCGTGGCTGATGCTCCATTTTGCTGCACATCTCATGATGTGCAGGCACTGATGAGTGGCCCAGAGCCCTGGGGTGGGGAGATGGGATCCTGGCCCCCTGCAGCCACTGAATCCACCCCTTCCTGAGTTTTTTATGGACATGCAAGTTTTATAGGAAAATGTTAATAGGGATCCTCCCAAGGGGCATCCCACTGCCAGGATGAGGCAAGAAGGGGCAGCAGTTGTGTCCCAGCTGGAAATCCATCCCTCCTGGATGGGAGCTGGATCCACCTTCCTGCTCCCATGCTGGCAGAGTGCTGTGGGGAACCCTGGGATGCAGGATCCCCAAGTCCCACAGAATGCCAAGACCCCCTGGCACCTGGATTTGCCACCATCTGGGGGTTTCTCAGAGTGAAGCAATGGAGGTTTCCCATCCCTCCATGCCAGGCTCCTGTGCTCTTGAGGAAGAGGAGTCCCTTTGGAGTGGATGGAGAGAAGACTGAAGAGAGAATTTTGGATTTTATCAGGACCTGAGGCAGCCCAGAGGCCATGCAGGGGCAGGGTAGGGCACCTCCCCACTGGCTGTGGCAGCATCCTGGGAAGACACTCAGGAAAAAATCCAATTCCTTCCTGGCATCTCTGGCTTGGACTGGCTTCCAGAGCATCTTCCTTTCATATGAAACAGAGAAGCTCAGCAAAATGTAGCAATAATGTGTTGTTTTCTATTCCACTGCTCAGCGAGGAGCCTCTGGGGATGGCAGGGAAGGAAAGGGACCTCAAAATAGCTGCAGCCACTCTGTGCAGTTGGAGAAGCACAGAAATCCCAAAATAGAGCAAACATTCCCCTTCCCCTTTCCTGTTCCAAGGAAAGGGCTCGGGTGGGAGCACTGTGAGGTGCCCTCTGGTTTTGTTTGTTTGGGAAGGGACAGAGGATTCCAGGGGCACCTCAGAGAGCCCAGGGCATCCCTGGTCACACCTGCTGGGATGGGGGGATACTTCAGCTCCCCCATTATTGTATTTGTGGGGTTCCCAGATGAAGGGAGGAATGATGAATCTGACTCCATGTTCTTAGAAGGCTAATTTTTTATTTTATGATTTTATATTTTAGAATTTATATTTATGATATGTTATGTTAAAGAATACTAAACTAAAGAATACCAGAGAATACAGAAAGGATACTTACAGAAGGCTAAAAGATAATAATGAAAACTTGTGACTCTTTCCAGAGTCCTGACACAGCTTGGCCCTGATTGGCCAATGAGTCAAAACAAAAATTCACATGAAACCAATGAAACAACCACCTGTGGGTAAACAATCTCCAAACACATTTCAAAGCAGCAAAACACAGGAGAAGCAAATGAGATAATGTTGTTTTCTTTTTCCTCTGAGGCTTCTCAGCTTCCCAGGAGAATCCTGGGCAGAGGAATTTTTCCAGAAAATATGACTGCCACACCCACCTGGCCTGGCATCCATTGCTGCATCCCAACAGGCCATGGGCAGATGCTGGGTGTGGGGGAGAGGCAATCTCTGAGCAAGCGAGGCCAGAGAGAGAAATCCTAAAATCACAAAATCACAGCTGTCTCCTCTGGGAGAGGCGCCCACATTCCAGTAGCCAGGCTGGCTCCGGGAGCTGAGATTAACTTTGGGACACTGATGCCTTGAGAAGGTTAAGCTGGAGCAGAGACTGGACAGAGTTAAAGAATAAAGCAGGGATTTATTAAAAGGATCTCCTCAATGAATCCACCTTGGGCAGCACAAGAACCCAGCCAGGGCTACACCCAAGATGAACCAAAATGGTCCCAAAATGCACAACTGCTCACAGGGTCTCTCACTGTGATCAGTTCTGCTCCATTTGCATCTTGCAGTTCATTGTCCAATTCCAGCTTTAGCCCATCCAGTCCCATCCTTGTTTTTCTCTCTCCAGCCCACGCTGTTTGTGCTCTTGGGCCTGAGATTTGGATCATTTGTCCTTGGTGCCCAGCTGGAGCAGGAATTGTTTTGTCTCCCTGCTCTGTGCACAGAGCTCACCATCCCCTCATGTGAAGCTCAGACCCATACACTGAAGCAGCACAGAATCTGGAAAATATAAAACCCAAAACCTGAGGCATCAACACGAGGGTCCAAGAGGTCTCTTCAAACCTTAATGATTCCATGGCTGGCCCAGGGCTGCTCCAGACCCTCCCTGCTTGGAGCCAGCCCCGTGACAGGGCCACCCCTACTCACAGCAGTCACTGTGGGGACACTTCAATGCCCTCAGCTCTGTGCTGACCCCCAGGACCCCCAGGGCAGGCAGGGCCAGGCTCCAGCCCCCATCTGAAGCCCAGTGCCTGCAGTGGGAGCACACAGAGCTGTGCCTGCCCTGTCCCCTGCCATGGCTCCCAAAGGAGACCTGAGCATCAGAGCATCATCCCTTCTCCTCATCATCCTCCTGCCCCCAGGAAAGTGAGGAGATGCCTCCAGCCAGCACAGGGAAAGATGCCCAGTATCCAGGGCTGTGGATGGGATAATGGAAGCGTGAGGAGAGTCCAATTCCCTCTGGGGAGTACCCAAGCAGAGATTTGGTGTCTGGGAGGGCTCAGAGGCCCCTCTGCAGGTCCCACAGCCAGGTCTCTGCTCCAGGAGCTGCTGCAGCTTTTGGTGCCTGCCTGACTTGGGCTCTGGCCAACCCCAGCTCAGCCACTCCAAGCTCTTCCCATGGCCTTGTTAAACCAAACTGGGCTTCAGCTGAAAGCAGCAGCACCAGCACCAGCTGTCCCAGGTCCCACAGGAGCCTTGTTTGCTGTATGAGGCACTCAAGGCTTTCTTTGTCTTGCCAAGAACAAGTGCTAAGGCAAAGCATGGGCCTTGTGCTGCCAGGAGGTACAAATTGGCACCCTCCAGCCATCCCAAAATAACCCAAACTTGTTTGACATAACAAGGTGATTAAGCCAGTGAGAAATTCTGCTGCTCCGAGCCAACAGGACATGGTGACATAAAAGAGTTTCAAATCTCAGCTCAATTAGGGGGAGGATGCAGATGGTTTTGGGGAGGGGGACATCTGCATGGGCCTCCCAGAGCTCACTGTGCCCTGCCAGCAGTGCCAGGCTGGGGCAAACGGGGGATCTGCATTTACCCACAGCTCCCAGGGCTGGGAGAACACAGAGATTGCCTGATTTGTCTAATTCCACTCATTTTCAGCCCCTCAATTCGTTAGGGCATGTGAGGACACTGCTGCCATGTGTCGGTGACCTGCCACCCCCTCCCACACCCACTGCCCACTGTTCTGCTGCTGCAGTGGGAGCTGGGTATGATAAAGCTGCTGATAACACAGACAGGTTGGGCTCTGTCAGCAAGGAACGTTTTGGAACAGAGTTTTTGCTTCTGCCTCACCAGGCAGGGGAAGCAAAGCCAGGAAGATGCTGCACAGCCCATGGACCTGGCATGAAAGGGAGGGAATTTGCCAGGATGGTGGGAAGCACCCACACAGGGTCCCGGGCTGGAGCAGGAGAGCAGCTCCACACCACAATGCAGCAGAACATCCAGAATCCAACCTGCTCCCAACATCAGCTGCCCCAGCAGCTCCCCAGGGTCCCAGGGGACATCCCAGGCCCCCCAGCCCTGCAGTGCTTGGGGAGACCTTCAGGGAGCTGCAGAGCTCACCCAGGCCATCTGCCCCATCCCCCTGTGCAGATTCTTGGTGACCTTCACAGGGCTGTCTCTGCTTGGCCAGCCCTCATCCCTGATGATTTGGAGCCTCTCTGGTTGCTGCCATGCAAATGGAGGGATGGTAAATCTTTGGCCAGCAGTAACTTACAGCCAGACAGAGCAGGGACTGATGATAACCAAAGGGTTTGAAATCCAATAGTCCCTAAACACTTTCAGGTGCTGCCTTTGCCTTTCTATCTTCAGGCTTCAGGGACAAATAATTCCTCACAATCTGTGTTCCCAGCTCCTCTCTCCTGAACTCCAGAGAAGGATTTCAGTCAGGTCTAGCACAACGCGTGGCCATTCGTCATAAAATTATTTTCATTCATTTATCTCCATTCTGCCTTTTCAAGTCCTTTCCTTGCGTGCTACTTCGGCCAAATTCCCAATTCCCTGGATTTATTATCACTATAAAATGGTTGCCTGCTCCACAGCATGACCTAGACACGCTCCCCACTGCGATGCTTTAAAGGCCTTCGTCTGTTCCTATGGCAACTGGAAAAGGAGGCAGCCAGCACAGGGATGGATCCTGCCTGGATGCTGCCATCCCTTCCTGCCTGCCAGGAGACCAGGACAGCACGGGGGAATGCACAGTGCTGCAGCCAGCAGGGCAGGAACACGTTTTCCTGTGTTTTCCTGGTGTTTTCCTGGTGTTTCCTGGTGTTTTCCTGGTGTTCTCCTGGTGTTTTCATGTGTTTTCCTGGTGTTTTCCTATGTTTTCCTGGTGCTTTCTGTGCCCTGCTCACCTCGTAGCAGCTCTGCTGTGCCCACACCTGGCCAGGAGGATGTGGCAGTGCTGGAAGGAGTTCAGATTGCCCAGAGGGGCACAGGCTGAGCTGGGATGGAGGTGCAGGCACAGGGAGCTGGCAGCCCATGGTGATGTCCAGCTGTGGCCCGGCTGGGCTGGGCTGGTCACTCTGATGTCCACTCTGATGTCCACTCTGATGTCCACTCTGTGCTCCAAGTGAAACACCTCACACAATTCCATTCCCTCCAAAGCAGGCAGCTCTGCCTCAAAAAGCTGCTTCTGCAAATCCCACTGCCTTCAACCTGTTGATAGACACTGAGCCCTTTCCCTTTCATTTACTGCTGTTATTCTCTTTTAATTCTTTATTAATCAATCCCCACATCAGCCACTCCATCAGTTTGCCTGGGATCGAAGTGGAGCTGACAGCCCTGTAATTATCCAGGTCGTCTCATTTATCCTATTTAAACACTGGCAGAGACCTCACCTGGGAAATCAGCAGAGCAGATTCAGTTTCTTGCTTTTGACACAGACACGATTTTGTTTTTCCTCCTGTGATGGGTCCCAGCCCTCAAGCTGTGGATCCTGTGGGAGCTGCCAAAGCAGAACTTTGCACAGTGCCATGTGCACCAGCACTGTCTCCTGCAGCATCCCAGCTTTCATTTAAAACTGGGAAAACAGCAGGGGAGGAAGGGCTCCCCATCCTCTCTGCAGCACAGGGGCTGGTCCCTCTGCTGCTCACAGAGCTGGGCTCCGGGGAGGGCACTCTCAGCTCTCACCCCATTGCACAGAGCATTTCCTGAGCACCCCCTTCTCCAGCCTGAAAAAAGCTGTTCAAAAGTGAATAAAATTCTAACAAGTGGGGCAATTTTGATTATTTCCTTCTGGAAAAGGAAAGGTCCTGACCTCTCTGATATCCTCATGTGGCTCAGGGTGACAGCACACAGGAACACCCCCAGAGCTGGCCATGGCTGTGGGCTCAGTCCCAAGGGGAAGGTGATGGGCAGGACCCCCCTGTGTCCCCTTCCTTCAGTGTTGCTGGGACCAGCAGCCATCCCACAGGGATTCACAGCTGATGAACTTTCCCTGGTCAATCCTGCCCAGGCTGAGCTTTCCCTGGTCCATCAAAGCCCTGTGAAGCTGCAATAGCCTCCAAGAAAGTGAGTAAAACAGCATTTGCAGGCAGCAAACATCCCTGCTAGGGCTCTTGCAGCAGGTGACTTACAGCACCCATAAATCTGTGTGCAGCATCTTCTGAGGCCAGGCTGCTTTTAACACCCATCAAAAGCCACTGGAAGAAGAGAAAGGAGATGGAGAGGAGAGCCAATCCTCTGGAGATGAGCCCTGGCTGCGTGCAGGGGAGGCAGCACATTCACACACCCCCGCTGCCTCTGCTCCAGCTCCCCTTTGCTTCCAATTTTACACTTAGCAGAGATGCTGCTTATTCAGGCAGAGCCTTGAGCAACTGGCCCAGCCCCTGGGCTCGTGTGCAGATGGTGCAAAGCACTGGAGAGAGGCTTGGGAGAAGCTCCCCCTCCCCTGGCAGCAGCACAGCCGTGACACTCTGGCAGCAGAGAGGGGCAGAAAAGCCTCAGCTCGCTCCATCTGGCAGCCAGAACTCAGGGAGCAGGGCTGGAGGTGAAGGGGAAGGAGTTTCTCTGTTTACTCCCTTGCAGGAAGGAGGAGGAGGAGGTTAAACTGGGAGTAAGAGCCCCTTTGGCAGCCTGGCAGGGAGCACTGAGCTGAGCTGGTGAGCTCTGCTCACCCCTGCCAGAGCTGCTCCCCCAGGGCAGGTGAAACACAGAGTTCTTGGTGCTGGGATGTGCTGGGAGTGAGAGCAGCATCACCAGGGTTTGTTAAACACAGAGTTCCTGGTGCTGGGAGTGAGAGCAGCATCACCAGGGTTTGTTAAACACAGAGTTCCTGGTGCTGGGATGCGCTGGGAGTGAGAGCAGCATCACCAGGGTTTGTTAAAACCCCTCTGGGAAGCAGCTTTAGACCAAAGGATTTGTGTGGGATTGCTGCTCAGCAGCAGAAGGGTTTGTTGTGAGGAGGGAGATACCAGGGGATGAGGAAAAATGGCATTTTAAAGCCCAAGGCTGCCTAGGGCTCCCTGGCATTTCCCTCTTTGTGCCTCCCAGCAGGTCCCATGAGCCAAAGGGCAGCTCAGTGTGTGGAGGAGGTGGTGCCTCTGTGAGGATGCTCACAGGGACTGCTCAGCTCTGCTGCAAGCAGGGAGGGAGGGATGGAGGCAGCAGCAAACCCCACAGCAGCATTTTCCAGCCAGGAAAGCTTGGAAAAGGCAACAGCCTCCAAGGAAGTGTGTGTGAGCATGGGCTCACAGAGGAAGCTCAGCACTGCTCCAAGGAGGCTGGAATTTGGGTCAAGGAGGAGATCAGGTCAGAGGCCTGACTTTCCCCACCTGAGGGCAGATTTGGAGGCTCCCTGGGCATGGGAAGGGATCCTTGTTCCAGGACTGTAGGAGTGCTGGGGGGTAGGACGGTGGGGATGGATGGAGATGAGAGATCTCTGCAGCCAGGTCTGGAATTTGGGGTTCATTGCAAAGGGCCTGGGTGCAGGGCCCTGCTGGGAGCTGCCAGCCACAGCTCAGAGCAGGCTGAGAGAAGAGAGGGGGAGAGAGGGTGAGAGAGTAAAAGGGGTAAGAAGGTAAAAGGGGTAAGAGAATAAACAGGGTAAGAGAGGGAGGTTCCCATTACAATACAATAAATATTCTTCTGTGTTGAATATTCTGATTCTCACTAACCGATCTAGTACAAGATACAAATCCTACATCATTTACATACAGCCTATAAGAATCATTACATTACCATACTGTGTTACCCTAAAAACTAAAAACTCCTCTTTGGGCCCCTTCTGCCAAGTTGGCAGGGTCTGCTCTGACCCTTGGGCCTGTCTGCAAGCAGAGGGTGTTGTTCCATCAAAAGGGGATTACCTTCAGCCAGCCATACCATTGTTTTCCAGTTGTTCAGTAACTGAGGGATCTCAAAGCTTGCTTTCATTTCAATCTCACTTATAGTTTCTATATTCTCAAAATCATTTGCCAGACAATCATATTTATAAGGCTTTCCTGTTTCATCTTCCCCAACACAGGACAGCTTGGGGGACATCATGGGATGGTTCCGTCCAAGACACTGAGCCCCAGGTGTGCAGAGCTGGTGAGCCCACACTGAGCTGGCAGGTGAGGGGCACCACTGTCAAAGCAACAGGGACATCTCCACCGAGATTTCTGAGCCTGACATTGCTGCCCATGCTCAGGCTGCTTCATGTTCCACCTCTCCTGGCTCTGAGCTGCTTTCCAGCTGACCCTGGGGGCTGGAAAATGAGCAGAATTGGTTTTGGGTACTTTCAGGAGCTCTTTCAATGTTGATGACTGCTGGTGGATTAGAGAAAATGAAGTCTCTTCCATCACAGAATAATAAATAGCTACTACATTACCTTTTGCCTAATCAGAAAATAAGACTGGACTCCAGAGCATTTCAGGTTTTGATCTCTCAGCCAAATCTGCCATGCAAGGAGCCTGTTGGTAGTAAATTTTTGTCTGTGTTTGATACAGTTCAGTTCAGAAAATGAGCAGAGAGGAGATTTCAGAAACAATGTGAGGAAATATTCATGTTCTGGCTAAATTTCAGTCCTCTGTGTAGCCTTTTTTGTTTTTCTCTCTGCCCCTATTTCAGTGTACATTGTAAGAAAAAATGCCATTAACATTGAGAGGGGAAATGCCATTAAAATGTGAAGATGCCCGAATGCCAGGGCAATGGGGTCTGGGTAATTCTCCAAGACACCCTGAGGTTTGAAAGCTGATACAGGCTCTCCCTGTGTCCTGCCTTCCCTGTCCTTTCCCCATAGTGCTGGGGTGTTGGGAAGGATGAAAGTTTGATAAGAAAATCTCACAGATATGGATGCTTAGCAGGAACATTTTTAAATGTAGAATCTGATGAAGGAATAGAGATGGAAGCAAGTTTTGATATAGAAGAAAAGAATTGCTGAGCCAGTCTCACTGGATAACCAAGGAGGCAAAGGGTGTGTTAGTTAGAAGGGTTTTTATGGCTTAGAGCAAAGGATAAACCCACTTCAAACAAGAAAATGTTTGTACCAAGCAGAAAGATAACACAGGCAAACAAGGCAGCAAATGTTGCAAGTAGAAAAGAGGTCTCAGAATTTTCCACTGCAAGAAAACTGAAAAACAACTTCTAGCTTAAACTGTAATGTACTAACTTTCAGTGATTGGAAAACAGTAACATGAATGTGGTAATTATAGTAGTTATGATAGGCTATAGATAAAAGTTAAGGTATAGATTGGTTCTGCTGTATGAAGGTGCTCAGCAAAGAAAAGTCTAGAATGCATTACAACCAAAACCAAAGGGTCTCCAGGCCTGCCTGCAGCTGGAACTGACAGCTGTAGGCACAGCTCTGTCACCCACAACCCTGGACTGCTGTGACACCCTAGATACAATAAACTGCATTTTGGAGAGCAGCCTGGAGTCCCACATCTCTCATTTCAGCTCTTACAGTGGCACCCAACGTGGGGCACCATTTGTCACAGCTTGAATGAGAGATGCAGGACTCCAGGCCTGCCTGCAGCTGGAGCTCACACAGGCTGTAGGCACAGCTCTGTCACCCATGACTCTGGACTGCTGTGACACCTTGAATACAATAAACTGCATTTCGAAGAGCTGAATCTGGAGTCCCGCATCTCTCATTCAGGCTCTTACATTGGGGTGCTCTTTCTCCAGCAGCACGAGGGGATGGCTGGAGGCAGGACGGACACCAGAGGTGAAGGAAACCCCCCAGGATCCCCCTGGCAGAGCCCTGGGCAGGGGAGGCAGGGCAGGAGCACAGCCCAGAGCAGAGCAGCTCCACCAGTGCCACTGTGAGAAATGATGCTCAGTTCCAAAAAAATGTAAATGGTTTATTAAAACCTTATCAAAAGTACAACAGAAGACTGGATAGAGAAAATATTATGGGAGCAGAGGATTTTCCCCACCATCTGCTCAGTCACACAGTGGATGTTCTGCCTTTTAAGCCTTTAGCCCCTCCCAAAGTTCTGTCCATCTACTCCTTCTTCACTGTCCAGTGGTGGAGTTTTACTTTTTTACATCTTTTTTTGAGCTCAGGTGTTGCCATAGCAACAAGCCAACCCTCCCAAATGTCCCAAACCCAGGCCAACCCCTGATAACAATGCAAAAGGGAGGGAACATAAAAACAAATCTATAAAACTTCTCCTAACATATACATAATATTTGCCCTTTAATTGTGAGAGTGAACCATTTCATTACTCATCTATCACACCACAATCCAAGCTCACCCTGCACTTTGGAGAACCACCCTGGACACAGTGAGGACAAACCCCAAACAGGCTCTGGGAATGGCAGCCAGCCCTCCCACAGGTCCCTGTTCCCAGCACATCACACAGAGGAGCCCACTGCTGCCTGAAAGGCCCTCTAAAAGCTTTGTTCAATACCTGTGTGGTTGTTAAAAAGCCTGGCATCGATTCTCTTTGCACATCCCCATCAGCCCATCCCTCCCCGACCTCCCAAGCCCCCAGCACTGGGATCCCTTTGTGTGGCAGCAGTTTATGTAACACACTCAAAATGCATCAAAACTCTGCAGAGGCACCTGCAGAAAGGCCTTCTGAGCACACCTAGAGCTGTTTGTTCACCAGATGGGAGATACAGGGCACAAACTACTCACAGGGATATTACAGCATCTGCTCTTTGCTCTCAGGTCCTGGCACTACCCAGCAAACTTCCCAGGAATTCAGGAGAGCTGAGGATTTAATGGCTGCGGAGATGAGGCTTTGAAAAATAAATGGGCTTTGTTTGGTAGCTTCCTGCCACTTGTGGGAAACAAAGTGGTTTCAAACACCACAGCTTTTAAAGCTAGGTATTTTTAAAATAAAGAAGTGAAGGAGATTTTCAGCTGACATCTAAACAGCAAGATGAGCTTGGGAAGAGCTGGGGAAGGAGATGGAGGATTTGGAAATGCTCAGCCCTTCTTCCCTGCCACAGCAGCACTGGGAGAGAGTGAAAGAGCCTTCAGCCTCACAGGGTCTGCACCACACAGAGTGGGAGTAACCCTGTGAATGTCACCTCCCAGGTGCCGAGGTTTTGTGCATGAGCAGAAAAGATTTTGGGAAGATTTTGGGTGTGTGGGGTGAGCATCACCCCACTCACCTCAGGCTGGGATTTGAGGCAGGATGAAGGGCTCCAACCCCAGCAGGCAGCTGTGGACACAGAGCCCAGCAGCTGGAGGAGGCATTTGCCTTATTTACAGCAACTTCCCAGGACCCCAGGTCAGCACTGAAAGTGGTTGCTTTTTGAGAAGCTATTTAGATCTCTGCAGAGGAACAGACACCATCTCCATAAATTCCAGCTGTGTCGAGGGCAGCAGGATTAGAGAATGTGTCCTGACCACGAATCCATCAATCTCTTCAGGAAAGAATCAATTTTTATGTGCTCGTAGCTGTGGGGATTATTGTTGACCTTGTGTGATCATAAATAGAAGGCACTTTTGGCACAGCCCCTGCTTTCATCTGGCTCCTCTTTATCTTCCTCTCTCTTTCCACTTTCCCATTTTTGGAAGGTAGCTGCCTACTTTGCACCTGCCTACAGCAATCTCCTTTGGAAACATCCATGCATCTTTAAAGGCAGAATGCTGTCAGAGAATCACAGAGTGCTTTGGGTTGGAAGGGAGCCTAAAGCTCATCCCATCCCACTCCTGCCATGGCAGGGACACCTCCCACTGTCCCAGGTGCTCCAAGCCCTGTCCAGCCTGGTCTTGGGCATTGCCAGGGATCCAGGGGCAGCCACAGCTGCTCTGGGCACCCTGTGCCAGGGCCTGCCCACCCTCCCAGGGAACAATTTCTGCCCAATATCCCACCCATCCCTGCCCTCTGGCAGTGAAGCCATCCCCTCTTGTCCTGTCACTCCTGTCATTGCCCAAAGTCCCCTTGGTGCTCCTGGGCTCCATCTCCATCAGGCAATGCAGTGCTTGGATTCCCATGAGCAGGACACAGCCCAGCTGGGGATGGGAGAGGGGCACAGAGCAGCCTGGGACTGCCCCCAAACCCTCACCATGCCCATTCACCCCTCCCCACAGCTGTGCCTTTTGCCACTCTGCACCCACAGATGGGAGACCCCAGGATGAGCTGAGCTCTTCACTGGGAGCTGTGGGAATCATCCCACAGCTCTGCCCTCCTCCACTGCCTTGGTTTGGAAAGACAGGTGTCTGCTAAGGAAGGCAGGAGCCCCCCCCAAAATGGAAAATATAAACCCCCTCCCTCCACATTGCTATAAATTTTAAATTAAGGGGCTCTAGGGCAAAAATAAGGGAGCAGAAATAACAGGTTTTTATTAGGAAAGAAAATAAAAGGATAAAATAAACAATGCAGTACACTGGAACAACACTGCCAGTGTCAGAACCCAACCTGACACCCTGTGGGTCAGGGTGTTGGCAGCAGTCCCATTGGAATTGTGGCTCAGCCCTCCTGCAGTGTCAGGGCTGGTTCTGCTGGAGCAGGGATCCTGTAGAGAAGGATGGATTCTTCCTCTGAAGATCCAGGGGAAGAAGAGGCAGCTGCTGTTCCTCTGGGGAATCCAGTGGAGAAGCCGTACTGGTGTTCCAGAATCTCCAGATTATGTTCAGGTAGGAATGCTTGGCTCCTCCCTCTGGGCTCCCATCTCCCAGTGGGATGCTGTAGTTCTTATCATCCATGCAGGGACATTCAATAGCTGTTATCAGCAGATGTCTCCCCTGAGAGAGGATTGGGTGTGGAAGAGGTAAGGAAAACTGCCCACTGAACAGAAGACAGCTGCCACACAGATGGCAAACAGAATACAATTTGCTGGGCAATCCAGGGCATCCAGCCAGCCCCCACAGCTGCAGGACTCCAGGAGGATCAGCCAGATCCACTCACAATCATCATTAACTCAGGAAAACTGGGACATGAAATAGGACCTTGGGACAGCTCATGAAAATGAACTATTAACATTAACAGTGGCCAGCACGGGTCCCTCAGCCCATGGCTGGAGGCACACAGGCTGCCAGCCCTGCTCGTTCTCTGAATTCTCAGCCCAGGGCTGCCTTTTCCTCCTCCTCCAGCACCCAGCCAATCAACTGAATAAACAAGGAAGCAGCAATTAACCCAGCCTCTCCATCAGCCTGCTGCCCAGCCTCTCCCAAATGGAAGCTCACCGCTCTCCCTGCTGCTCCAGGCACAGGAACACAAGGTCACCAATTACTGTTCACCCTCTGCTCATCTTCACCCACACCTGAGTCAGCCTGAGCTGCCCCAAAACCAAGGACAGGCTCTTCCACAGGGCAGCTGGGGCAGGGCATTGCTGTCACACCTGCAGTGACCTCGGGTTTTTCCATTTTTCCCACTCTGCAGCCTCTCCCCAGAGCATCTCACCTCATTCCTGGGAGCATCACAGCATCTTTCAGCTCTGGGATGAGCCACGAGGCTGGATCGTGTTTCCCACAAAGCCTCACAGCCTCAGGGATCCCCTAGGAATGAGGCAAGGCACAGGTTCTGTGAAATTACTGAGAGAGAAAGAAAAAAAATATATATTTTACAGACTCATCTCCTGCACAGGCAGGCAGGACTTTGAAAGTTGCAGTGCCTTGTAAAATCTGGGTCAGTTTTGTGAGATTATTTTGAAGGAGTGGAAAATCATTCTGACAACATCAAACTACCCCGTTTGGGCTTTTTTTATTATTTCTTTTTCCCTCTGAGTGAAGAGCCTTGGAATGACTTTTAGTTCTTTATAATCTAGTGAAGTTAAATCAAAGTTAGAGCCAAATAAATGCCCCAAATGATCGGTGACAGAGCTGTGAACTCTCTCTGAGCAGCAGCTGGGTCTCTCACCAGGCCAGCACTGCCACAGCTCATCAAGTGAGGCAGTTCAGCCACCCCTCCCCTCTCCCTGCTCCCCCTTCAAGCCCAATTCCCTTCTCTTTCCAGGCCAGCAGTCACCACCCACCCTGAGAAACTCTCAGGTGGCTGTATTTGTTTAAATATTCCTATCTATATTTCAGAGTTTTCTTTGATTTGCCTTTTTTTTTTTTAATTAACAAAGGAAGTTCACAAAAGGTTGGCAAAGTTTACCGTGGTGATACTGTGAAATATTGCAGTTGTGTCCTGTATGTTTAAAGTATGAGGGATGTGACAAACTGGATTTGGCAGGTATTTTCTTGAAATTTTCAGGAAATTTTCAGGAGAGCTGGGAGTTATGTTCCCATCTTGGGAACAACTCACGGGCTCTCTATGGGGTGGGAATGAGAAAATATTTGCATTGCAGCACCCCCAGCTCGGAGGATGAACTGGTTTGAGCCTGGCAGGGCCACTAAGGGAAGGTCCTGCTGCCCCACCAGGGCAGAAACCCCCCCTGCCCATTCCCAGCACATGCCAAAGCCACCACCCCATGTGCTGAGACCCATCTGGGGACATGGATCTGTGTGACAGCACAGTGTGAGACCCCTGGGCATCACCAGGATTCCGTGCTCCTGTGGGGATCCCCCTGGATCAGCACCATCTCCACCCCTCTGCCAGGAGGGACTGACCCCATCCACTGCTGGCACCTGCCCTGAATGCAGCAGAGCACAGCCAGGTGAGCAGGGCAGTGGCCAAGGGGACAACAAGGCCACCCCATGGGCAGGGGATCACCCCAATACCTCAGGGAGGGCAGGGGATCACCCCAGACCCCTCTGGGAGGGCAGGGGATCACCCCAGACCCCTCTGGGAGGGCCATGGGTCACCCCAATACCTCAGGGAGGGCAGGGGATCACCCCAGACCCCTCTGGGAGGGCAGGGGATCATCCCTGACCCCTCAGGGAGGGCAGTGGGTCACTCCAGACCCTTTAGGGAGGGCAGGGGATCACTCCAGACCCCTCAGGATGGGCAGGGGGTCACCCCAATACCTCAAGGAGGGCAGGGGATCACCCCAGACCCTTCAGGGGGGCTGCAGCTGCCCCATCTGTGAGAGGGCCCCCACCCCAGGATGCTCTCATGGTCACCCACCTCCAGCCCCCTCCAGGCACAGCTCATCAGGCTCTGGCTGTGAGGACAGCAGACAGAGCAGGTGATAATTTCATTTGCCTTGCAAATGAGCCCACGTTCCTTCCCCATCCCCAGCACCTCATCAGCAGAGCCATCATCCCCACCCCACTCACTTCAGCTCATCCCCCAGCCCTGACAAAGCCATTCCCACCTCTCCATCTCCCCGCAGACAGGTTTGCTCACCAGTGAAGTTAGCACAGTTAACTGTTGATATGAACACGAAGAACTTGCTTTTCCAGCAGATGTGGGTCCCTAAGCCATCATCCAGCACCAGCTCCTGGAGCCCTTCACCTGTGGCTTGGGGTGGGACAGTGCAAAGGGTGCCCTATACAGAAAAGAGGCTTTGTGGACGTGGGAACAGGGCTGAGGTGTGAGATGTGGGTGCAAGAAAACCCAAACAGGTCCCATCCCACCACAAGGTGTGATGGTGTTCACAGGGATCTCAGACTGAGGGAAGAGATGAGGATCTGACTCCATGTTTCAGAAGGCTTGATTTATTATTTTATTATATATATTATATTAAAACTATACTAAAAGAATAGAAGAAAGGATTTCATCAGAAAGCTAGCTAAGAATAGAATAGGAAAGAATGATAACAAAGATTTGTGGCTTGGCTCTCTGTCCAAGACAGCTGACTGTGATTGGCCATTAATTAGAAACAATTAACATGGGCCAATCACAGATGCACCTGTTGCATTCCACAGCAGCAGATAATCAGTGTTTACATTTTGTTCTTGAGGCCTCTCAGCTTCTCAGGAGGAAAAATCCTAAGGAAAGGATTTTTCATAAAAGATGTCTGCCACACAAGGACCCCCCAAATCCCCTCCACTCCTCACAGGGAATATTTTATCCCTGTTTTTCCCCCTTTGCCTTCCTCCATCGAGGCTTTCCCAACCCCACAGCCCAAATCCACAGGCCCCGACAAGGCCCCGACAAGGCCAAGGCCCTGTTTGCTGTGTTCCAGCATCCCTGGGAGCTCTCCTGATTTCCCCACAGACCATTCCCATCACAGGTGCTTTAAACTCCACCACGCTGGAGCACAGTGATTAAAAACAAGCCTGAAACCTTCCCAGGGAATTCAGAGCAATGCCCAGGCTGTGGGAAACTCCAGAAAACAAAGATTGGGAGCTCCTGAATCCCTCCTGGTCAGGGGAGGGGGGCAGCACTGGGTGGGGGTCTCAAGGGGCAGCCACTGGGTGATGGTGTCACCTCCTGAGGTGCCACCTGCCCTGGGGTCAATGCACAGACCCCAATGGCATCAATTCAGATCCCAGCACGCTCCAACCTCCCAGAGGGCTCTGATCCTGCCCTGCCTTGGCTGGAAACCCTGCATTTAGGGGGGTATTCCTTCTGCCCCCCAGAGCCTCTCCTCACCCTGACCCAGCCCAGCCCATTGGTGCCCCCCTACAGCTCTGCCCTGGATTTTTGAGGCACTGGGGAGCCCTGACACACCAGATCCTGCCCCCAGCCCTCCTCCCTGCAAAACAGATGGGGAGCAGGAAAAGCCAAGAGTGCCAGCAGGATCCAGCCCCACTCCCCTTAATTTCTGTTGAATAATTAAACCCTGGGAAGTGAATACTTTCTGCTTAAAAAACACCAATTCCAGTGTTTGTAATTACTGTTTTATTGAAGCATTAAAAATTAAAGGGCATCCTGAGGTTACAGTGAATGTGAGAGCTGTGCTCAGCCCCAGCAAGGGCAAGCTGAGCTCTTGGGCACCAGCCCAGCCCTGGGGGGGCACAGCCCCTCAATGTACCCCCAAAACCTGGGGGTCTGGGCCACAAGCCCTGCCCAGCCCAGGCTGCCTCCCTGAGGAGAGAGGCCCACCACGTTACTCCAGCCTGGGCTGCTGTTTTCTCCACTTTGGGGACTTCTTACTCCAGTTTGTCCCCTGATAACCTATGGGGGGATGCAGTGGGGCTCAGCCCTGATCTGAAGCCTCAGACCCCCCCCAGCCACCCCATGCCACATGGATCACCATCACCCCATACCCATGACCAGTGGGATGCCCCATAAACCCCAAACTGGTTTCCATGGCAGTCAGTTTCCAACCCTCCATAGCAATTACTCTTCTTGCTCACCATCCAGGGTGGTGGGGCACTGCCAGGGCTTCCCAGAGCACCCCAGCACATTCCCTGTGGCATTCACATTCTCTGAATATGATCCCTTCACCCAGGGTTTTTCTGCTGGGAAGCTGAAAGGCAGTGAGAAAGGCATCAGAGAAAAAGGAAAACAATTCTTATCTCATTTGCTTCTGCTGTGTTGTGCTCATGTGGAATATGTTTGGAGATTGTTTACCCACAGGTGATTGTTTCATTGGATTCTGGTGTGAGCTGTTTTCACTCTTTGGCCAATCAGGGCCAAGCTGTGTCGGGACTCTGGGAAGAGTCGCGAGTTTTCATTATTATCTTTTTAGTATATCTTATATTAAAAAGACATAGTATATTTTTATACTTATAAAAGTATCTTTCCTGTATTCTTTAATATAGTATAATATATAGTGTTTACTTGGAATGTGTTTGGAGATTGTTTACACACAGGTGATTGTTTCATTGGATTCTGCTGTGAGTTTTGACTCTTTGGCCAACTGGAGCCAAGCTGTCTGGAAAGAGTCACAAGTTTTTATTATTATCTTTTTAGCATTCAGTAAACATCTTTTTTGTACTCTTTAGTATAGTATTATTTTACTTAATATAGTATTATAGTTATTATAGTATAGTATTATCGTTATTATACTATATAATTGTATATAATATAATATAGTACATTAATATAGTACCATCAAGCAATAAATTAGCCTTCTGAGCGCATGGAGTCAGAAGCATCATTCCCTCCCCTCATCAGTGGACCTGCATTTACAATAATCCCCTGGTTTCCCCAGCCCTGCCAGCAAACCAGCACAACCAATGCAGCTCCCTCCACCTGCAGGGACAGAGCCCGTGGGGTACCTGAGCAGGCAGATGAGGCACAACCTCCCTGCAAACTCCAGGAAAATCCAAATTCCTTCCCTCTGCCCGCCCCTCACCCCATCCCTGCTGGCTCCCCAGTGCTGTCTGTGAAATGGGGCTGCCTGGCAGGTACTTGGCTCTCTCCCAAGCTGAGGGTTGCAAACCATCCCCGTGGCAGCAGAAGGAGAGACAAGCTTTGTAAAAGTGACGCACGGCAGATGCAGATTAATTTTATTTTACAGTCCTGCTGAGGCTTTTCAGCCAGTCACCAACACGGGACTAAAAATACCACCAGGGGCCTCAAGTTTTTTATTTTTCCTGTTCAACAACACTTACAACAAAAACACCCAGCCAAAATAGCAGCTACAAAACCGCCTGAGCCCCTGGTGGGTGATGGAGGAGCTGGGGGTGGGCAGGTGAGAAGGCTCTGCCTGTGCTGGGGCGGCCAGAGGAGGAGGAGGAGGAGGAAGAGAAGAAGCATTCCTCTGCAGCAGAGCAGGCTTCCAAGGAAGATAACCCCCAGATCTGTGTTGCACAATTCTCTGCAGCTTTGGATGATGCTGAGCCAAATGTAAGGAGCATAATCCTCTATTTTCTGTGCTGCTGAATGTTGGCAGTGTGGTTTTGTCAGTGAATTTGTCCTTTCTGGTGTATTTAATGGAGCTTTGTCTGGCTGCTCTGATGCATCCAGGACCCTGGGCATCCAAGATTCCCTTGTGGCCATGCTGGCTGCCAGACTTTGGGGAGAAGCCTCTCCAGGAGTTCATCTTTCAGCCTCCTGGCCAATTTTCAGGGGAGTATTGGCAGAATCCTTCCCCGTGCCAGGCAGGTGTGGGGATTTTACATCCATGGCTCTGGAAGCAAAATCCCCAAGGGAACAGCAAAGGTGTGCTAGGATGCTCCCACAGGAGAGGGGTGCTGGGAAGGGGTTTGGGGGTTTTGCTGGGGGGATTTAGGGAGCAGGAGTGAAGCAAGGAGGGTTTGGAGGCAGGACTAAGCTGCCTCTGGGATGAGAGGGATCCAGAGCCCCTCGTGTGATCCAGAACAAAGCAGGAGGAAAGGGCTGCTCCATATCCCTGCTGAGGCCACCTGGCACTGCTTGGTTAACGTGCCCAGAAAAAGGAGGACAAGCAGATGTTCTCAGCCAGCCTCTTTGCAGCACAAAGCAGCAGTGGGGGAGTCCCTGAAATGTCCCTGCGCTTTGGTTTTCTGCTAGGAACCTGCTCAAACAGGAGCTCGAGCAGCTGAATTTGCAGCATTTCTGAAAAGGTGCTGCTGATGAAATTCAGTCAGGGGACACTGGGTCACACAGGGGTGTCCCCTCACCTGTCCCCCAGGTGAGGAGAAGCAGATTTGGGGACCAGATCCTCTCCCCAAGAGGACGCCTGGGTGGCAGCTCTGGTGTCATGGACCCATCACTGCACCTCCTCCCCTTTGTGATGCAGTTAAGGGAGATAGTGCAGCTGTGGCTTGGGGGAAAGATGATTAACCATTATAACCCCAATTACAGCTCCTAATTGGGATTAATTTGGTGAGTTAATTAAGTGTGGAAATCTGTTGCCTCCCACTTTTCTTTTATGAACTTCTTGCTCCTAAGCCCAGTCCCAGCCTGGGCACACCTGGAAGGGCAGAACACTGTCACTGCTGTCACTGCTGTGTGGTGACACAGAGATTGGGGTGGCTCTGCTGGTGACAGCCTGAGGGGCTCCACTTTAGCACCCAGCCACTGTCTGAGCCAGAAGCAGAGATGGCAAAGGGTGGGGACAGGAACCAAGAGGGCTCAGACCTCAGTACCAAACTTGAATGAGCAGAGGGACAGGGATGTCACAGGAGCCTGGGGACAGCTAAGGAATGTCTTCTTGCTGATGCCCTGAAGGTTTGGTGGCTGAGGAACCTTGCAGGTAGATCTGGTGGAGCCTCTTCCCTGCACTCCTCTCCTGTGGGAGCATCCCAGCACACCTTTGCTGTTCCTTGGGGAATTTGCTTCCAGAGCCATGGGATGTAAATCCCCACCCCTGCCTGGCTCCTCCTTTGTCTCCAGAGCAAACCAGGAAAGGAAATCCTGGTGTGCCAGACTTGGTGAGGGTGAGGAACAAGGGACAAAGCACACCCAGGGGCTCTGTGGGCAGCAAAGGTGCAGGACTGGGAATGCCAGGAATGCCAGGGAAGGGAGAAGCAGCAGCTCCAGTGCCCAGGCTCTGTGCAGCTGCCAGGGCAGCCTTTCCCTGAGGAAAGCTCTGCTGGAAGTGCAGACCAGGATCTCCCCAGCTACAGCTTCTGTAAAAGGACAAGGGGGGCTCCTGTGGGTCCAGAGGAGACCCTGGAGATGCTCCAAGGCCTGCAGCCCCTCTGCTCTAGAGCTGGGGGTGCTCACCTGGAGAGGAGAAGGCTCCAGGAGAGCTCAGAGCCCCTTCCAGCACCTGAAGGGAGCTGATAACAAAGATGGTGACAGACTTTAGCAGGGGCTGTGGTGATAAGACAAGGCGTGATGGTTTTAAACTAAAACAGACTGAATATAAGGAAAAAATATTTTTAGTGAGGGTGGGGAGGTCCTGGTACAGGGTACCCAGAGAAGCTGTGGCTGCCCCTGGATCCCTGGAAGTGTCCAAGGCCTGGCTGGACAGGGTTTGGAGCAATCTGGGACAGTGGAAGTGTCCTGCCCATGGCAGAGGTTGGAATGAGATGAGCTTTAAAATTTCCAAGCCAAACCATCCCATGATTCTGTGATTCCCATCTGTCCCAGCAATGTCCAGGCCTGCTGTGCTCCCTGTTCCATGCACAGACCCTGCCCTGCTCCCACTGCTGCTCACAGCCAGACAGCTGGCAGAGCTGCTGGAGATCCCTATTATTTTTCTCAGCACTCTCCTGAAAATTAATTAATGCAATCAATTCATTAAATAAACACTCCTCCACACTCTGAGCCAGCTGTGCACGGTGTCAAGCTGCAAGAACATCACTCATTGCCAGGCTGAACTTCCAGGTCCCAGTCCCAGTGATGGCAAACTGGGGGAATTTGGGAAGGAATTGGGGCTGGGAGTGAGGGGTTGCAGTGCAACATTCAGCACAAAATGAAAATGAAATGCTTTGCACACAAAGCTCTGGAGTGGCTGCATTTTCATGCAGGTTGCAAAGTCTTCCCTTATTTCTTAGTGATGCTGTCAGATGCTTTGAATCCTTAGATGAAAGGCACTAAATTAGGACAGATCGTTATTTCCTGTTTTCTGGTTTATATTTAGAGAGAAGCTGATACCTCTGGCAGCTCTCTCTAACACTGAAAACAAACTTCTCTCCTGTTTCTAACTGGTCTCTGCTGGCACCTCAGTTCCAGAGGATGAAGGGTGGTGGGAGCCCTCTGTGAGATGGGGATGAGATGGGAGCACCCCCCAGCCCCTTTCCTCTGGCATTCCAGAGCCAGCAGCCAGGGTTTGGGAATGGACACTTCATTAATCCATTTATTTTTGCCCTCCTGATGCCCTTTGCAGGCAGCAGTGCCACCTGTGCCAAGCAGCCCTGGTTGGAGGCCAAACCCCCCAGACATTCCCCTCTCTCCCCATCCTCCCCAAATTTAATTTCCCCCCTCTGCAGAGGTGCTGGATGCTCAGGGCTGGGTTCTGGCTCAGCTGCCACCCTCCCTGGGCTGGGGGATGTCCCCTCCTGTCCCCTCCTCAGGCACTGGCTGGAGAAGCTGCTCCCTCAGCATTCCTGCTCTGCTCTGGAATGGCTCTTGGTATTTCTGTGCCTGCCTCGGGGGATAACATTGAATGGGCCTTATCTCTGCCGAGAAAATATCGATCCCGAGTTTTAATGGCTTTCCACTAACGAGCCACAATGAGCGTGGCTGGGCACCACTGCTGGAGCTGATAGAAACGGGAATGCTCAGCCCCACACCTCTGAAAAGCACTTTCACCCCCAGTCCACGTCCCTTCCACAAGATACAGTAAAATAAACAATTAAAAAGAAAGAGAAAGGGGGGGAAAAAAAGGCAGAAGATTTTGCTGCTCTTTTCACCCAGTTAGTCTGAGGACAGATTTTCAATTTGTTCACTTTCTTCACAGCTCTGGATTTGCCACAGGGAGGGAGAAATGAGGGAAGGGGACAGGAGATGAAATGCATCCGTTTATTTCGGGAAAGTCATCCTAAAGGGGGAAAAATAATATTAAAAAAAAGGAAAAAGAGGTAGGAAAAACTCTGCCATCAGGGAGACAGGACTCAATTAAAGCAAGACCTTGAGATCCATAAGGCAGCAGCGCCAGCAGGGTCCATCAGCCATCCCTGTCAGGCTCCCGGAGGCTGTGTGGCAGCGAGATCCATCACCCGGGGAAATAACCACGGTGCTTACATCTTCAGCAGCTCCTTGATCTGCTGATAAACCCGTTAGGGGAAATAAATGGGTTTCTGCTGCCCGGACCGGCCACATCAGGGATGTGATTTGCTGTTTTACCGGGAGCTGATAAGCGCAGGATCAGGAGGGAAAAGCTGCTTGAACCATTTGCTAATAAAGGCTGAGATAAGAGCAGAGCAGCCCTGAGAGGTCCCCTGGCTGTGATTCCCAGCCCTGATCGCTGCTCCAGGCTGGCTCTGCAGGGCAGGAACTGCTGCAGGACAGGGATGTGGCATTCACATAGAAAAAAATGAAAAAATTCGGAAAAAAATTCCTTCACTCAGGGTTTTTCTTCTGGGAAGCTGAAAGGCAGCAAGAGAGGCATCAGAGAAAAAGGAAGACAATTGTTATCTCATTTGCTTCTCCTGTGTTGTGCTCACTTGGAATGTGCTTGGAGATTGTTTACTCACAGGTGATTGTTCCATTGATTTCTGCTATGAGTTGTTTTCACTCTTTGCCCAATCAGGGCCAAGCTGTGTCAGGACTCTGGGAAGAGTCATGAGTTTTCATTATTATCTTTTTAGTCTATCTTATACTGAAATAGTAAATATTTATACTTATAAAAGTATCTCTTCTGTATTCTTCAGTATAGTATAGTATATGGCGTTTACTTGGAGTGTGTTTGGAGGTTGTTTACCCAAGGTTACTGTTTGATTGGACTCCAGTGTGAGTTGTTTTCACTCTTTGACCAATCAGGGCCAAGCTGTGTTGGGACTCTGGGAAGAGTCAGGAGTTTTCATTATTATCTTTTTAGTCTATCTTATACTAAAAAGATACACTATATACTTATAAAAGTATATTTTCTGTATCTTTTCTGTATTCTTTAGTATAGTATAATATTCTTTAATATAATATAGTGTCATAAAATAATAAATTAGCCTTCTGAGAACATGGGGTCAGATTCATCATTCTCTCCTCTCATCAGTAGCCCTGCATTTACAACAGAGGTGCCCAGGAGGCTGAGAGGGGACACAGGGCAGGGACCACCCATCCTCCCCCCACTGCACTGGCAGGGGAAGGGTTTGGTGCCAGCAACATTAAAAATAGAGAGACAAAAAAAAAAAAAACCAAATCAACTCCATAAAGAAAGTTCTGTGTGGAATTATTTAGAAGAAGAGTGAGGTTCAGACACATAAATCGCCCCTGGCTTCATTTCTAGGTAAGGAAAATGGATTTCCAGAACAATATCATTCTTTTGACACGCCTGTCCTGGTTTCACAGCTGCCAGAAAACAGGTTAGGAAAAAAATCTGAGAGATTCCAGGAGGCTCTGCTGGGTGGATGCCACCAGAAATCTGGAAATCAAAAGGTCCAACCCCACCCTGAGGGGACCCCAGGGGCTCCCCATGAACCACTCTGGCTGTTAAACAAACTGTCCCAGCCAGCAGCATCAGAGAGTGCAGTTGACAACTCCTCATTCCATTTTGCTTGGGTTTATTCACAGTTTTGACACCATTTTCCCCCTCCCTACAGGGGATTTATTCTTTGCAATTAGCTGTGGGAATTAGAACCTCTTTCATGTGGCAGTGGCTCTGCTTCCCTTCAATCTCTCTCATGCTCCTGCTTAATAAATTGTGAATTTGATGTTTACATCCTCAGCTCTCCCTTCCAAATGGAAATGTGTCCTGGCCAGGGAGACCAGGCTGGAGACCTGCTCAGGAAAGGGCTTGGAAAGGCAGCTGGGATGCCCCAGTGATAACCAGACACAGCCAGGGCAGAGAAAAGCATTTCCAGGTGACAAAGTCCTTTCTGTCCCACACCAGCAGCTCCATTCCTTGGTGCCACCTGCACATCAGGGTGCCACTATGCCCCTGGCACACACACTCACCACATAAAAAATATTTTGATGCCCATTCTGCACCCAAAAGTGATGTTAACACCCAGCATTGGCATTCCCAAAGCAGTCCAGACCCCAGCTTGACCCGCCATGGGATTTTACAGAGCAAGGCATGTGGGATGGGGCAGGAGGGGCTGCCCCAGCAGCCACACTCTGGTCCCTGCTACATCCACGAGTGATGCTCCATCACCAACAGGAGAAGCTTTTTCCCCAGGCAGCCTCTGAGCAGGACTCAGTGCCCACTAATGGGGCAGAGACATGCCAGGCAATAGCAGAGCCTCACTCAGCCCCACCACCCACATTTCCAGGCTGCCTTGAGATCCAGCCAGGCTCCAGACAGATCATTATTTCCCATGACAGCAGCGAAGGTGAGCCAGCCACCTTTTATTTCAGCCTGGAGAAAAATTCTCCTGCCAGGGGATAATTGGGGCTCTCTGCAGTGGGAGGCAGCGCTGCACTGCTGAAAGGTGAAGGCTATTTTAAAAGCAGCTGAGCAGAAACTGTGGAAAAAGCTGCCCAGGGAGCTGATGTGTAACAAGCGCTGCCTCACGAGGCCTCCCGAGCCTCTTGCTCTTTAAAACTTGCTTAGATCTCCTATAAAATCCAGTTTTGTTTGGTTTTTACAACCCTGGGAAGTGAACTGCTGGTGGTTCCTGCTGGCAGACCCCCCGTGCCTCTCCCAGGCCAGCTCCTGCCCACCCAGCTCTGGCAGCACTGTGTGCCAGGGGATGCTTTGAGGCTGAGATGAAAGGGGCTGTGGAGAGGTGTTGCTGCTCAGCTCTGCAAAGTGAGTCTTGTGCTGCTTTTATTTAGACACACGCTGGCTGCAAGACACAAAAATTACTTAATCAATCCTTCCCCTGGGCTGGCGTCACAGGCAGGATGGAGGCTGCCCACGCAGCTGGGAGCTGAAGATGATAAATTGCTCTGGGATAACAGCAGTGTGTCCAGCTCATCCAGGGCAGGATGTGGCCCAGAGGACACAGCACCCTGTGGTGACACAGCAGGGACACGGTGAGGGTGGCTGGGCTCTGCCCAAAGCTGCAGCTCAGCTGAAGGAATGGGAGTTTCTCCCAGAAGCTGGCACAGGGAGGACAGGCTGGAGGTGCCAGGGGTGTGGCACAGCTCCAGGGCAACGTCCTGCACTCATTCTGCCACTGCTCTCCATCAGTCACTGGAGACAGAGGGGATAATTCTGCCAGGATCCTGCAGGGGCAGTGCCAGGTCAGGCTGCCACCCCACCAGCCTCCGTCACCAGCCAGGCCAGGAGCAATTCCATGCAGAAAAGGGCTGAGAAGGAGTTTCAAGCCCCTGATTTTCCAGCCACACGTTTTATGGCATGAAGGAATCTCCTCATTCACCCTTGCAAACAGCAGCAGGGCTCAGCACCAACCTTACAGCAACACCTTGCCCTGGTGAGCAACCCTACAAGAACAAACCAGGTGACCCCAGCCAGCACCAGCCCAGCCAGGAGGGGACACATCAGTAGTGGGGGGAAACCACCCCCAAAGCAAGAGGAACAGCACTAAGGAAAGTTGAAGAAGCAAAGAGTTCCATGGAAGATGGTTGCTTGGAGCTCACCTCTTGCTGTGCTGGCAACATCTGGGGCACACAGAGTCAGGATATTGCTCTTCAGCTGCTCTGCCCTTGGTCAGTGCCCACCGAGAATTCCCCCCATGTGCTGCAGCACGTCCTCCCCTCTGCCCACTCAGCTGAACCCCAAGCAGCCCCTGTGCCCTCACCTCCTCCTCCAACCATCCCTGGGGGAGATATTCAGCTCCATGAATGGCCCAGCAGGGTGAAGAGCAGCCTGGAGGCTGGAGGGATCATTTTGGGCACTTCTGCCCTGCCTGGAGAGCAGCAACTTTCCCAGGAGCCCAACCCAGGCCCATCCCAATACTGTCTTTTCCTGGGGCTACCAGGGGTGCAGTCCCCAATGTGCCCATCAAACCCAGCCACTTTCCTTGTGCTTTGTCCTCCCCCAGCTCCACCCCCGTCCCACCCCCAATGCAGCTCTGGCCAAGAACTCCCACAGAAGGGCTGGGTGTGGATTCCCCTTTAATTTACCACTTGTCAGGGGGAGGGTTAAAAAAATCAATAAATAAAACAACTGAGGATGCTTGAAGAAGATGAAAACCCTGAAACTGCAGTCTGCTGGTGGCTTGTCCCATCGCCAGAGGAGGGGAAGGGTGTCCCCAGCCCCTCTCTCCCCACCACCCCATCCCAGCGCCACCAGGTCCAGGTGGGTTCGGTGCAGGATGCGCTCAGACGAATGCTCCTCTAGAAGAAAATGACTCCAAAGTTCAGGACAGGGTCATTCACAGCTGGCTGGTGGATCAAACAGCCCAGAGTCGGACATGGAACAGCCCCTGGGTGAGTCTGACATGGAACAGCCCCTGGGTGAGTCTGACAGCCCCGGCTCACCCACCGCGAGGGACCCGTCCCAGCTCCTCGGCTGCCGCAGAGTTCTGAGGAGAAGCCACCCGGTGCCGGTGTCCCCGGGGCGGTGGGGATGCCGTGTCACAAGCAGTCCCTGCACAGAGCCACCTGTCCTTGGCGGAAGTCGCGGCAGGGGCAGAGGCGCCGGTACTTGGCATGGTGGCCGGCGCAGCTGAAGAGCAGCGGCTCCTTCTGGAGGTAGCACTCGCGGACGTTCTCGGCCACCGCGGGGTACAGGTGGTTCATCTCATACTCGGTGCTGTCGCACGCGATGCTGAGCCTGGGGGCCAAGGCAAGGTGGGCAGGTCAGGTGAGCACCCACTGAAGGGTTTTTGTCCTTCTTGGGGAGGTTCCTTTGCTGAGATGTGTTTGCCACCCCTTGGCTACACGTGAGGGCTCGTCACTAGCCCAACACGCCATGCAGGAAGGGGAGACCCTGGCAACTCAACCCTGCAGCCCAGAGATTGCCCCTAACCTACAGGTGGCTCAGAATCACCCACAAAACCCACCCAAATCTTAGAAGTTGGTCCTTGTGGGTCCTTTGCAGCTCATAAAATTCAACGGCTCTCTTACAGCCCTTTGCTGACCAAGGGGAGACCCTGGCAACTCAACACCCACACTGGCACCCACAAAACCCACCCAAATCTTAGGAGTTGGTCCTTGTGGGTCCTTTCCACCTCATGAAGTTCAATGGCTCTCTTACAGCCCCTTGCTGACCCACAGCTCTGTCCATGGACAGAGCTCCATGGACAGAGCTCCATGGACACCTCCATGGATGTAGATAACGTTCTGTTATTGTATGTTACTGTAGATAACATTCCCTGGAAGGGACAGGGGATCAGGGAATGCCCACATGCTCCCTGTTAGCTGGGATTAGCCAGAAAACTGAGGTGGGCATCAGCAAAAGCCCTGAGGAGCAGCAGAACTGCCCTGCCCAGTGTGGATTTTAACACCCCTCCCCTCCCAGATGGAGCAGCAGCACTGGCACTGCCCTGCCACCAACCCTTCTCAGCTGACGAGTCCCTGAGCCAGCTCGTTTTGAGGTCTGGAGGAGGACGTGCAGGGGGAAAGAGTGAAAGGCAGGCCCCAGCTGTAATTTATCACATAAAAATGTCAGCAGGACACGTGGCGCCTGCCTGACCAGCGTGACAGCTCCGGCAACGCTCGCATTTAAATTGCCCAGAGAGCAGCACAGAGCACAGTGGCAGATTTATACTCTATTAAAACTTCACCACTGTGTGTTCAAAACGCAGTTTTATAGAGAGAGACATTAAAGAGGAGAGAGCACGCGGGAGGTGGAGAGGAATGGGGTTGGAAAGAGGCGGAACCATGCCTGGCCTGCTGAAGAGTGAAGCTGGGCCCTGCCTGCACTGTCTTCATCTCGTACTCAATGCTGAGGCTGGGGGCCAAGGCAAGGTGGGCAGCTCAGGTGAGGGCCCATTGAGGGGGTCATTGAAGGGTTTTTGTCCTTCTTGGGGAGGTTCCTTGTAGGCGGATACAATATAAGAAAATAAAGGTAGTATAGAAAGTAAACTTACCCCATTAAGGAGTTGTAGCTGAACCAATTATTAGAGATTGGGAACAGGCCTGATTTTAACAGGCCACAGCTGTAGCAAATAAGAGTGTTATAAAAGAGTGGATTGGTTGGTTGAGGGGAACTGGAGTCAGCTGGCAACTGCAAGGACAAGGAGGAGTCAGTGCCTAGAGGAGGTACCTACAGGAAAACATCGAGGCAGTACGAAACTCTAGCAATATGGGAACCCTTCCAGTGTAATGACAATAGAACTCTTATGCTATACTGATGACAGTTCCTGATGAGGGACTCATCAGTTGAGAAGGGTTGGTGGGAGGGCAGTGCCAGTGCTGCTGCTCCATCTGGGAGGGGAGAGGTGTTAAAATCCACACTGGGCACTTCTGCTGCTCCTTGGGGCTTTTGCTGATGCCCACCTCAGTTTTCTGGCTAATCCCAGCTAACAGAGAGCATGTGGGCATGAGGGCTCATAATTTTGGGAGGAAAGTGGGTGCAGGGGATGGGAGGAGCAAAGGGAACGTCATGTGGCTGGTGACCCCTCCACAAGCTCCCTGAGAAGGCCCCAACTCACTGTAGAAACACCTCCTCCTTGTTGAGGAACCTGAAGAAGGTGGGCTCGCAGACCAGCCCGTGGCGCCGGCACGTCTCGGTGCACGTGTGCTGGGGCTCTGACACCCACACCTGCAGCGAGGCCACCGGGGGCCACGCCTGGGGGGCCCAGCCCGCGCTGGGGGACCACACCAGGTGTGTGGAGTTGGGGGACAGTGCCAGTGGGCTTGGAGGGCTTTGCATAGCAGGAGTCTTGGTCTTGGGAGACGGAGGAAGAGATGATGGGGTGCAGAAATCCTGGTGGCAGAGAAGATAACGGGTCAGTGCTCTGAGATGTTAACAGTGGGGAAGGGAGGCCGCTAGTGGGACAGAAGGACACTTGGGATGATGACTTTGCTCATCAGGTTGAGGTCACCTGCATGCATAGATGGCACATCCTGCTGTGGGGGATGAACCTCTGTTTCTCTCACCCCTTCTTCTCCCAGTGCTGCCTCATTCCCTGCAGCAGAAAGGCCCTGACCCAGCCTCAGCACCCCCAGGTGTCCTCCACCAACCCCCAGCACCTTTGGGCCATGACAAACCTCCCCCAGCCCCATCTCCTGGTGCTCTCAGCAATCAGGGCACTGGCTGCACAATGCCCACAGGAGAACAGGGATGCTCCCCAGGGAGAAGAGGGAGAGCTGGCCATGAGGACAGAGATGGCTCCCCAGGGAGGACAGGGATTCTTCCTAACCTGGTGCTGAATGTAGGCGTGGATCCGCTCCAGCATCCCCTCGCAGGTGTACTCGTAAGGCAGGTAAGGGTCCACCTGTGAAGGGCAAGAGCAGAGCACAGGCAGCAGCTGGGGACAGCCTTGCCCTGCCCCTGAGACAGCAGAACCTTGGGCATGGCTCTCACACCCACCAAAGCCCACTACTCGTGTCTGTCCACCAAAGCAAGCAGGGAAGAAGAATCCTAGGGCTGGAGAAACCTCACAAGAGGTTTATAAAGTGATAAAGAGAGAGGAGTACTTTGAGTTTGACCTGTTGGTGAAAATGAAATCATCCCTGTTCCACTTTAATCTCCCTTTCCTCCACTTTTAGAAAGTTATACAATCAAATCAGTTTTCATCCAATAGGTCACTTCAAACTAAAGCATGAACTGTTCCAGCTCACAAAATGCTCTGCAGCTGTGGGCAAGGAAAGAGCAATCTTTAAAAAATAATTTTTTTAAGGAACTTTCTGCCCTGGGAAGACATATTTTTCCACGCTTATTTTCCAAAGAGATGTTACATGAGGTGCTGGAGGTTGGTGCCAGTGCTGGGACCTCCCTTCCCTTTGTGTATCTCTGCAGATCTTTATTCAGGAGGATTATAAGCAAAACCACCCAGAGATAATTAATCCAGAAAACACTGCTGCTTCTATTTTCTGAGCTCTGCACCTCCAAAATAGCTATTTCCTTTTGAAGTACCTGTCAAAACCAAGCTCAAAGGCTCAGTCTGCTGAGAACCCTCTAAGCATTTCCCTGCCATAAATATCCCACCTGAGATCTCAGGCAGGCTGGAAATCACAGCTGCTTCATCTAATTACAGATGTGCACGCTAATCAGGGCTGACACAGTGACAGGCACCAATCCTGCCTCTGAATTCCTGATGGGCTCTCAGTTAACTGGGGCAGAGCAAAATTGCCTGTCTCAGTTTCAGAGCCAGGCTGGGGCTGCCTGGGATCAGTTTGGAGGAGACAAAGCCCCCCTTGCTCAGCATCCCCAGTGCTCAGTCTCATCTCACCACTGCCTTCATGGGGGGCTTTTCTCAGGACCCCCTTTTGCCAGGCATAGTGCAGACAATTCCAGAAACAGCCTCATCCCCCCAAAACACTGCAGCACATCACACAAACCCTCCTTGAGCCTGCACAGGTATCAAAGGTGATGCTCCAGGTGCAATCCCACCTCTCCAGAGGCTCCCAGGGGATCCCTGGGCATCAGGAGCCCACTGCAGCCCCTGCTCCTCTCCCTCTCAGGGGCTCTCCTTCCCTTTGCTCTCCTCTCCAGGTTTTGTTAGGATTCAGCTCGTGCACTCAGGACTGAGAAAATGCCAATTTCGAGAAGATAATTGTTTAATTAAAATCTGACAGGCTCAGCCTCTTCTCAACAGCCACGTTGTTAATGGCACTCCTCAGCTCAGGATGTCCCCAGAGCCCTGGGAGGAAGGAGGAGGAGGAGGAGGAGGGGGGTTCTGAGGTGGGGATCACTGCAGAAGGATGCACGGGATGGCATGGAGGGAATGGAGGTGTTGGAAAGATGGATTTTGCCATTCGTTCCTCAGCTGGGAGAGCTTCCCAGCCCCAGTGCTCTCTCTGTCAGCCAGGCAGGGAGTCACTGGTGTCCCATGGGAATGCCACCACGAGAGCCCTGCTGGAACTGAGGATGAAGTCTCTTTCATTCAAAAGGAAAAGAAAGCAGGGTGGAAAAAAATCTGAACGTCACCAGACAAATAAGTAGAAAAATAATGCAATTCAGTGCTGGCACGTAACAGCAGGCTGGAACATTTTAACCAGCTATTTTCACTGGGATGTTTAATGTGCCGCTCTTTCAGGCATAGTCTGAAATGTATAATTTTCCATTATAGTCCTGTATGTTTGACTTTAATATAATGAAGCCTTCTCCCTTCACTACACCAGAATATTGGGTCTATTAAATTGCTTGTGTAAGGACTGGTTTTGACAATGGGAAAAGCTGAAGGCCCAGAAAATGGTGGTGCTTGCAAACCTCTGTCCTTCTCCAGCCTCTAACCCCAGGATAACAGACAGAATCTATCAGTGGGACAAACCTCTAGCATCCCCTGTCCCAAGGGGACACCACCTGTCTCTCTGTCCCCTGTCCCTGTGCTGAGATTTGGTCTCTGCAGTAGAGGGGTTTGGGGCTTGCCTGGTTTTATCTTCCTTATAAACAGTTGACGGATGCAAACCATCAGGGAAACCCAGAACTGCTCCCAGAGAGATGAATGGCAGAGTCACAGCCTGCCAAAAACCTTGCCCAGCAGCTGGAGGGTGACCTGGAACGGGTGCCCCCTCCAAAAGGATGAGAGAGGGCAGCACAAGGGCTGTTCCTGGGGGGAAAAAAAACACAGATTGCAAACCCCAGCCACGTCCCAGGCATGATTCAGCTCTGCCTCCAGAAGGAAGAAGTTTCTTTCAGGCAGAACTGGGTTGGGAGGGACGCCGGCTGCATCCCAACTGCTCTGTTTGCACACAGCCAGCAGCCAGGGGAGCTCTGCCAGCCCAGCAGCAGCTCTGGGATGGCACAGCCTGCCCCAGGATGCAGCAGGAGAAACTGGGGTGCTGCAGTGACAATAAAATATTGCTGAGAATCAGCAAATCCCCCTGGGAGCGAAGCTGGTTGTCAGCTGGACCATGCCAGGATTACTGCCAGGTTCATCAACCAGCTCCCAAATTCCCAGACAGATCCCCAGCACAGCTTCCACCTGATGGCAGAGCCAGTTTTCCCACAAGATGTCACATCCCCAAAAATGTCTTACTGAGTTCTGCCCTAGAAGATGCAAAACATCTGTGGGATATGTGATTTTTCAGTCATACCACAACAAAAAATCCCTAAATAAATTCAATTTCAGGTCAGTTTTCAATTTTCAATGTTTTCACCCATCAGGGAGGGGGAAAATGTTGTGTTTCAGGTTCAATCTGTCTGAGTTAGTGAAGCAAAGGGAAATGCATCATTTCAGATCCAGCACTCCTTTCAGTAAATTGGCAGGGTATTTCCAAACAAAGGCAGGCAGATGGGAAACAAAACCATGGTATTTCATTCCAGTAATTTTGAAATGAAATGTTTTGACAGAAAAAAAAATAAATTGATGGTGGTTATTCTGAAACACAGACAAATTTATTAGATATTCCAATAACAGAACACCCCACTTTGCCTTTGGGGGAAAAAAAATGGAGTCAGTAAAATAATTTCTCCGAACTCCAGTAACTGGCTGGGAACAGGAACACTAAATTGCCCAGCTACCATCTTTCTGCTGCTCCTCCTGCTAATGCCCTTGTTTTCAATTCCTGCTGTAACAAACAGTATTTTAAAGACAAGATACCCATGGACTCCTGGAGCCAAAGCCCATAATAAGGCTTTTAAACCTGTAAGGTAGGTCAATTTTTAGGCTTAATTGCCTTGACAGCATCTCTAATAAAGCAGACCTTTCTATTTAAAAGATAAAAAGGTGGGGAGGGGGGAAAGAGGCTGCTGTAAGTTATTCACACTCACTCCCTGCTCTGCTCTGGGAGGATTTTTACAATTTCTTCAAAACCCCAGAGAGGTGAGTTGGGGATTAACTCCTTGGTGGGAAGGAATCCCTCCTCTCCAGAGTGACTTCGTGGCACAATGCAAATGGGCCTCAGTGACTGGAGCTGTTCATCTGAGGTAAATTTAGGACTTCTAGTAGCTGAGGGTAATTCCAGAGGCTGGGATGGTTTGTGGGAGGGCACTGCAAAGTGGGGATCCTGATCCAGAGTGGTGAGAGGAATTTGTCTTTACAAACCAGCTGTGGGTCTGCTCATAGATAGAACCAGCACTGAGAGGTAAAAGAAACAATGGAAAGGATTCCACTGATTGATGGATGGAAAAAGATATTTGCTTTTACAAATAAACTGCAGGTTGGCTGATAAATGAAATTGGATATTGAAAGATGAAAGAAACAATGGGGAAAAACCATAAATTTCATAAGAATTAAAAATTAAAAGAGAGGGTTGTACATTAGAGGGCAATCTCTGGTATCAGGCATTTCAGGAAGTCTGTACCTCTCAAGTACCTCAGCCAATGGGGAAAGAGAGCGGGAAATTGGGATAAAAAGGAGGCTGTGTCGTCCAAAAATTTAAGAGACCCCAGAGGAATGCCCCATGGTCTCTCCCTTTATTCAAATAAACTAAAAGGACTCCTCTGTCTCCTTTTTGGACATAAACCTCTGATGTTTGTGGATTAATTTTCCCAACAGTGGGAATGAGAAGAAGAGCTGAGACAGGAGCTTGGTTTGGGCACACCAGGGATGGGCACAGCAGCTGCTCACTCCAGTGAGTACCCAGTTCTGGACACCAGCTCCTCTTGCCCAGTGCCCATTATGCCACCAAGCCCTTCCCTGAAATCCTTTTTAGTTCTTTAATTTTTAACCAGACCATTAAGCACCTAAATGACCTGGTGCCCATCCAGTCAACACAGCAGCAGCACAACTCAGCTGCCCAGGAACCAGCACAGCACTTCCCTCCATCCTCAATCTCACCATTCTTTTATCATTTTAACAGCAAAGCAGCACCAGGCTTCACTATTTTTTCTCTCTTCTCTTCTGGAAAAAGTGAAAATTTCCTTCTGTCTCCCAAAACAGCTCCCAGCCTCCCACACACAGCAATTCCTTCACTTCAGGGCTGTCTCCAGCCCAGATGGTGGAGGGTCAAGCTCTGACAGCTGGCCTGGCAGCACAGCAGCAGGGATGTCATTATTTTTAATTTAATTCTAATCGAAATACGGGAATGAATGTGCAGAACAACAACTGTTTTCCTAAGTTGGGTTTGATGAGTCTTTACAAACTCACAGGGAAAATGAACGTGAGGTGAAGAGCTGCAGTAATCACCCTGGAGGAGGTGAGACACAAGGTGATGGCATGGCCATGTTATCTGAATCAGGCCCCCAGACTGGCACAGGCACCCCCCTCTGCAGCTTCTAATGCAGGGAAAAGCAAGGATGATCCTTCTCTGAGCAGCATCACAATCCTGTGCCCCCCAAATCCCACCCAGCACAGTGAACCCCAATGTTCCAGACTGCAAGGCAAGATGTATGGCAGATTATCTTTTGTCAAGTGGGCAATTTGCCTTATCTCTCTGAGTGATCACAATCACTCCTCCCTAGGGAGGGGACATTGCTGATAACAGCTATTGAATGTCACTGCATGGCTGATAAGAACTACAGCATCCCATTGGGAGATGGGAGCCCAGAGGGAGGAGCCAAGCATTCCTACCTGGATATAATCTGGAGATTCTGGAACACCAGCACAGCTTCTCCACTGGATTCCCCAGAGGAGCAGCAGCTGCCTCTTCTTCCCCTGGATCTTCAGAGGAAGAACACATCCTTCTCTCCAGGATCCCTGCTCCAGCAGAACCAGCCCTGACACTGCAGGAGGGCTGAGCCACAATTCCAATGGGACTGCTGCCAACACCCTGACCCACAGAGTGACAGGTTGGGTTCTGACTCTGGCAGTGTTGTTCCAGTGTACTGCATTGTTTATTTTATCCTGGTTTTTTGTCTTCCCTATTAAAGAACTGTTATTTCCTGTTCCCTTTTTTTTTTTTTTTTTTTTTTTTTTTTTTGCCTGAGAGCCCCTTAATTTAAAATTTATAGCAATTGGGAAGGATGAGGAGGATTTACATTCTCTGTTTCAGGGGAGGCTCCTGCCTTCCTTAGCAGACTCCTGTCTTTCCAAACCAACACACCCGAGCCCACACAGCCCCAGGCAGAGCCTGAGTTCCACAGCATATCCCTGAACTCCAGCTCATCCCAAGTGAAGCAAATGGCCAGCAAAATGGCTATCAACACTTTCCTCCCCTCCAGGAAAACTGACTTTAATAATTTGGACAACTTGAAAGGCTCCTGCCACAGGGTGGGAGCTAAATATTCATGAGAGAGCGTTTTCAGAGTGGGCACAACAGGAGTGCTGCCTTCCCTGGGGTTCTCCCCTTCCTTACATCCCTCGCAGAGGCAACTCCTGAGTTATTCCCATTGATCTTCTCCATCCAAAGGAAACAATCAGTGAAGTGAGGGGAAGGCAGATGGAGAGGGCTGCATCTTTCTTGGTTTATCTTTGTTATCACACCAGCTTGCAGAACTGCTCTCTCCCTGCAGCAGCCTCAGCCTGCTGCTCCCAAACCTTATCTCAGCCTTCCCTTGCTCCAGGCCTGCCCACAGGATTCCCAGGGGATCCTTCAAAAGCACAGCTCTGCCCTGGGGAAACACCTACAATGCCAAAGGAAGGTGGGAGCACCTGTGCCCCTGGGGCTGCAGGAAGGGACCAAAAAATCCAAAGGAGAAAGGAAAGGAAAAGAAGAGCCAGGCTCCAACATCTGCTGCTGCTTGTTGTCTTAGGTTGGAAATGGGGGTCTGTATTCTATCACCATCTGTCAGAGCTGGGGCAGTTCTGTGCTGTTCATGGGGCAGTTTTTTCTTTATCTCTCCCACACCAACCCTCCCTCCAGGAGATCTCTGCTGTCCATGGCCACTGAGTGTCCCTGCAGGGCTGATCCAATCCCAGCATCCCATAGGGAGATGCTCCGCCCAGGGGAGGAGCCAAGCATTCCTACCTGGATCCAATCTGAGCCTGGCCCAGCACAGCAGCCTTTGCCCCCTGCATTGCCAGAGGAGCAGCTTTCTGCTGCCCTGCATGGCCAGAGGGAGCCCAGGCCCATCTGCAGCAGCCCTGGAGCTGCAGAGGAAAACTCCCCCCTTGTGCAGGATCCCTGCTGCAGCAGAGCCACAGCTGGCACTGCAGGAGGGCTGAGCCCCCATGGATGGGGCTGGGACACCGCCCTGACACACAGGGGGCAGGGACTGCTCTGACTCTGGCAGTGTTGTTTTGTATTATTGCATTTTTATTTTTATATTTTCTTTTGATATTTTTTCCTAATAAAGAACTGTTATTCCTATTCCCATATCTTTGCCTGAGAACAAAATGTCAAAATTATAATAATAATTATTATATAATATATAATATAATTATTATTATATAATTTCAAAATTATAACAATTCAGAGGGAGGGGGGGTTACATATTCCATTTCAAGGGAGGCTCCTGCCTTCCTTAGCAGACACCTGTCTGTTCAAACCAAGACATTTGTGCAAACCCAGCAAGGGGGAGGTCACCCCAAAACTGCTCTTAGCCCTACCTCTGTCCTCATGATGGTTTTGATGGCAGCTTCGAACTCCTCAGAGTTGTTGTAGTCAACAGTCCACACGTGGGGTTTCCCAATGAAGTCCTCAGCATATGGGTGTTGGGAGGACACCTGAAACACAGCAGTGCCATCTGGATTTTGCAATCCCTGCTGGAATGGCTGCAGCTTCCTGCTCACAGCTGGATGGCAGAGAGGAGCAGCAGCCTCACACACACAGTGGGGTTTAACCCACTGCAATAGGGAGTGCTGGAAAATGGTTTACTCTGAATCCAGCTGCTCCCCAGCCTCAGGATGATGTGCTGTAATTCCCACTGAGTTGGGGTGCCCCATTCCCAACACACTGAATTCCTTTGGCAGCATGGAATGTCTCCAATCTACCACAGGAACAATTTACCCTTGACCTGAGCCATTCTGTGGGTCTGATGGTAAAAACCCCCAAAGCAGGAAAGGCGTGTGAAGGCACCACATCTCCCAGGTTTGCCAGCTCTAGAAACAAGGCAGGGAGAAAATCCATTGCCACTGAAGGCTGGGAAAGGCTGGGAAAGGCTGGCACTGGGAGAGAGCAGTGCTGGAAGCTGCATGACCCTGATGCCACAGGCAGCCCACACACTGGTACTCCACAGGTACTGACATCCTTGCTTTTCCCTGGGCTGCCCACACAGGTGATTTTTGGGGACCTACCTCTTCTGTTTCAGCCCTGATCTCCTCTGGAAAGGGAAGAGAGAGGTTGCTGAGCAGAAGATGTGTTTTGGGGGCACCATAAAACATTTCAGAAGGGCCTGAGCCCCTGCCAGCTGGGGGAGAGGAGCTGTGTGGTTCATCCCCCTCAGTGCTGTCCTTCCTCATCTCTCTCCTGGAGATTGATCCCCTCTTTCTTCTCCAGCACAGAAACACCCCTAGGCATTTCACAGCCCTCACCCTGGCTCCAGGCTGAGGTACAGCCCCAGCCCTGCCCAAATGGGTGTTAACACCAAATTCGGGGGTGCATGGGGCAATCGGGGGGGTAGGACAGCCCAGCCCAGCCCAAATTAACACCAAATTTGGGGGTGTATGGGGCAATCAGGGGGGAAGGACAGCCCAGCCCAGCCCAGCTGCACAGCCCCCAGCTCACTCCCTGCTCAGTGAGGGAGCCTTGCACTGCATTATCCACTTTATTAATAATAAAAGAGGCAATTTTCCCAAGCCTTTAACTTTTAAAGAGTTCCTGCTCTACTTAGATTGAATTCCCAGTGCTGGGCAAGCCTGGGAGGGATTTCATAGCCCTGGCACACTGTGCAGGTGCCGGTGTCCCTCTGGGGGGACACAGGGATGAGCGGGGGGCATTGCCCTGGGCTGGGAGCAGGGTGTGGGGACCTGTGGGTCTGGGCTGGTGGGGAAGGGGCTGGGGGTCTGCAGAAGGCTCCTGCACAACCTTCTCCTCGGAAACCCCAAACCTACAGCAGAGCCCCTTCTATCCAAGGCAAATCTCCAAACAGGAACCCCATCTGCAGACATCCACAGAGGAAATCTTGCCCAAAAAAAGTCATCTCAGCCCGGCAGCTGCTCTTCCCCAGGCTGGCCCAAGGCCTGGTGCCAAGGGGGTGGCTCCATGCAGCCCCCACATCACACTTGTGTTATAGATATATGTTATAATATTGGCTTTTTGCAAATATTAAAATGGATTCTATATGTGCAGGGCTAAAGTAACTTTGCTATGAAGACACAGATTATTTCTGTTGTTAACTGAAACTTAGAAATAGCTTAGAAACTTAGAAATATCTTATATAGATATGCTTGTGTTAAAATGCTTCCTTGGATGGGATGATATCCAAGGAATATATGATGAGGACCCTGCTACTGATGTGCCAACTATCAACACTTACCATTGGTAGAAACTAAGGCCCAAAACTGAAGGTGATGATAAGAATGGATTAAAACCACAGCCAAGGAATATGCATGCTCTAAAAAGGCAGATCTGAGGTGGAGCTATGCTAAACAATTCTGGGAATATGTAAACTAGTTTTGGGGAAAAGTTTACTATTATATTTATATTTGTATTTATAATTTTAATATTTACTATTAGTAAATATAAAAAATATAAATATAATAGTAAATATTACCTCCTAGAAATAGAAATAGAAATAGAAATAATTTGGAAACACCCTTTATAGACCATTTCTATTGCATTAGCCTGTGACATATTAATAAACAATAGAAATATTGTATAATATATATAATTGTAAATATAAAGCAACATAAATATATTGTATTTATACAATATAAATATAATAGTAAATATAAAACAATATAAATATATTCTATTTATATTGTTTATGCATATGTCACAGGCTAATGCAATAGAAATAGTCTATAAAGGGTGTTTCCAAATTAGCAGGTGTGCTTTTGGCTGAATGCAAAGAGGCACTGGCAGCAAATCCTTGCTTTGTCTTTGTCTTCTACTGTCCTTTATTAAACTTTCTCAATGTTTACAGCAGAGTGAACTGCTGCATTGTGATTTCAGGGTTTACCTCAGAACCTTGTCCCTCCTCTGATAATTCCCTGCCAGCTGTGTCAGTCACCTCTCTTTTCCCGTCCCAGCACTGTCTGTCCATCCTGGAATTCCAGAAGGGCATCGAGTGATTGGCAGATCCAAAGGATACCCTCTACCCCTGGGGGGCATTGGGCCATCCAGGTGTCCCTTTGTCCCTTTGACCCTCCTGTACCTGTTTGGTGGCTCCCTGCCCCTTCCCTCCCCTCTCCTCGGGGTTCAAAGGAGCAGCAACCACGGGCTCAAGGAGTTCTGTTGGAGCTGGTGCTGCATTCAGAGGCCTGTGGGCCAGAATAAAGCTCTGGATCGAAACCCTCCATCAGAACCCACTCCTTTCCTTCACCATCGCCTTAAAGCTTCTCTGCCAGAGGGAAACCTGAGGAGCAGCCCCTGTTATAGGGAGAAGCTCCATCCTGCAGCCCTCAGAGCTCCTGCAGGCCTGGACTTGTCCCCACGGGCCCAGCTGCAGCACCCAGCCAGCCCAAAGTGTCTATGGGGTGAAACACCACACACCCAGCCAGCCAGAAGTGTCTCTGGGGTGAAACACCACACATCCACCAGGCCAAAAGTGTCTCTGTGTGAAACACCACACACCCAGCCAGCCAGAAGTGTCTCTGGGGTGAAACACCACACACCCAGCCAGCCAAAAGTGTCTGTGGGGTGAAACACCACACACTCAGCCAGCCCAAAGTGTCTCTGGGTGAAATCACCACAGTTGCTGCTATACGGTTCAGCACCAAGGGCCAGACAAGCTCAGGCATGTCCCATCCAGCCATATTGGTAATATTCCACCAGTGAACAGTGTTTTCCAGACTTGCCTCTCGGGACGTGGGCTTCCCGCGGAAGAACTCGTGGTTGAGCGAGCTGTGGGGAGGGTTGAAGCGCGCCTGCAGGAACACGCAGCCGTTGGCGATGGCCTCCAGCGGGGCCGGGCCCTCGTAGGGGAATCCAAAGCCAATGAAGAGCTGCAAGGCACAAACACAGTGCTGCTGAATTGTCGGAATCCAGGACATCCTCCTGAGCAGAAAGACCCCTGCCAGGGGGCTCAGAGACCCTGGCACAGAGCACAAAACACCTGTGGTTTTGATTATGACCCATGGAGCAAGTTACCAACCTCAGATGAAGATCTGCGAGCCATGACAGTTAAGTAGAATAACAGTGAATTTATCATGAGGTGAAAAGGTAGATTTTGGGGTTTTCTAGAATGGGTGTTCAGGGGGCAAGATGGAGGGATCTGGGCATGTCCAGCCTTTCTCCTTCTTCTTCTTGGCCTCCATCTTCTGCAGTGATGTTGGCACTTTGGGATTGGTTTAGAGTAGAAGCTCACTGTCTAACATAGGTGACAGGTATTGGGAAGTAATTGTAAATATTGCACATGTAGTTTTTAGTATATAAAGATAACACTGCCCCAAGGGCAGGCAGAGTGCCTGGATTGTCTTGCTAATGGACATCAGCTGGACAGGAGAAAATATTTTATAGATAAGGAACCTTGAGACTGAGAACTAAAGAGCTCTGACTCCTTCTTCAAGCACCAGACTGGGGAAAGAGACTTTCTAATGTATCTCAGGGTCACTCTGACCAGCAAGAGGCCACGAGACTGAGTGATTTTCCCCAGAGGGAAACCTCCCAGATAAACCCACCAACATCCCCTCCCCTCTTGGCTGCTCTGCTCCTGCACACCAACTCTCTAAAGGGGTTCAACAAGTTATGCTGAAAATTCCCCCTTTTCACAGAATTCATAGAATGACCAGGTTGGAAGAGACCTTCAAGATCATCAAGACCAGCCCAGCCCCAACCCCTCAGCTAAACCCTGGCACCCAGTGCCACATCCAGGCTTTGTTAAACACATCCAGGGGTGGTGACTCTACCACCTCCCTGGGCAGCCATTCCAGAACTTTATCACTCTTTCTGTGAAAAACTTTTTTCCCTGATATCCAACCTGTATTTCCCTTGGTGCAGCTTGAGGCTGTGTGCTCTGGTTCTGTCAGGAGAAAGAGCCCAGCCCCAGCTGAGCACAAGCACCTTTCAGGGAGTTGTAGAGAGTGACAAGGTCACCCCCGAGTCTCCTTTTTCCAGGATGCACGACCCCACTCCATCAACCACAGCCCACTTTGCACAGCCATGGAGTTTCCAGGAGCTGCAAGATCCCCCATGGTGCTTACAGCCATCACTTTGGCCCTGCATGGAGCAACATTGCTTTGCCACAGCTGTTTGGGCTGGTAAGTCAGGAATACTTCCCCCAGGCAGCAGCTGAAGGCAAGGGATGTGCCCACACCCACACACTGCAAGAATCTGGTTTATTTTTATCACAGCTATAAGGTGAAAAAAAAAAACCCACCCCACTCAGCAATAAATGAATTAATGAGGAAACTTTGCACTCTGCCTGTAGACCCGTGGACAGTCTGCAAGGAGAAACTCCTTAGACACATCTTGATCTGAAATGTGCTCTGCTTGGCTCCTGCCTAATTATCCCTCGTGGTTAATTATCCCAGCTGGAAGTGCCTGCAGGCCTGGGAGGGGCACAGGTAATGGGGGACAGGGTCCTGGGATGGCCTCACCCACCTTTGCCTTCCTCAGCAGCTGCTGGAACTCGTGCTGGGGCAGCAGCCCGTGGTTCTTGACAAATGCTGGCACCTCAGGTGGCCTCTGTGTCTCATAATAAACAGTGCCATGGATCTCCATGTACTTGTTGAGGATGGCCAAGAACTTCTCCTTGCCCTGGGGAGGAAGGCAGACATGTGAACTACACCAAAGGATGGGTCTGACCTCCTCCCCACAGTTATGGGGGGGGTTTAACTCTCAAACTGCTGTGCCAGAGCACCTGCCATGCTTCAGGCAGACTCACAGCAGTGCAAAATCCCCACCTGTCCCTCTTCATTTCTTGGAAACACATCCTGGACTGTACCCAGGCTCGTGGAGAGCCCCAATGGCTGCAGGATCCATCACTCTGATCATCAGGTTCCTGCCTCCCCTGTCCCCTCCAAGGGCAGCTTCCACTCTGGAGCTGCTGAATTAAAGGCTTCAGAGGGCTCAGAAGGAACCTGAGCTTGCTAATAGCCTCTTATGCCAAGTAACAAGTTCCAAGGATTTTCTCATTCAGATTTAATCCTGTTTCACTACCTGGAAAATGAAAGGGGTCATCAATTTTCTTCTCTTGGAGGCTTCCCTCCTTTTGCTCCAAAGCAGCCTTTCTTTATTAGCAATTTCTTTACTGGAGAGTTTTTTTGCTTGAAAAAAACCACAAAGGGCCCATCCTTTGGATTCTGGATTTTCCAGTGCTGCAACAGCCCCAAAAGAGCAAAGACCAGGGGGAATAAGGATTTCTAAATGGGGAATTTGAGGAAACTCTGTATGTTGCCTTAAACCCTCCTCAAATGCTGAATTTCTGCCCTCAGCCATGGATGCCTGGAATCCTCCAAGGCTCTAAGGCTTTCCCAGCTTATTAAAACTTCAGCTCCTATTGTGAGCCAGAGGCAAGAAGTTCAGAGGGGTAGGAAATGAGAAATAAAGGGAAGGCAGGTTTAATGAAATGTTTCTAAATATCAAAAACATCCTGCTCTGGAGAGGGTGTTTGGTCCAAGGCTGGTAAATGAGCACCTGACTCCAGAAGATGGAGGTGGTCTGTGCCTTTCTAGATCTCAAAATCACTCAAAATAAGGAAAAACTCCTCTATTCGCTTTTTTATTCCATGGAGTGAAAAAGATGGGAAGCAAAGGCCAGGCAGCCTGGCCTCAAGGAGCCCCAGCCTCTTCACCCAGCAATAAATGACCCAAAATATGCAGTTTGTGGGAAAAACTGATGTTGTTTGTGAGTTCTGACTCAAAACAGCAAATGCCTGTAGCACCCTGGGTGGAGGGAAATGTCCATTCTGGGGTTTGAACTCTCTTTAGTGCCTTCCCAAATTACCTTTGCTAAGCTCCAAGGAAACTTCTGGATAAAAAAGGGCAGAGGAACGGTAGAAAAATAAGACAAGATGTTGCAGTTCTCCTAAAATGAGATTTAGTGGGTTTCAGTAGGGCTTTTAGGGAGCTCCAAACCAGGCAGAGGCAGGGGGGATTTGTTCTCAGACCCGGGCAGGGATGGAAACCCCACAAACACCAGCAAAGAGGAGACAGCCTGGCTGGATCCTGGCTCACCACAAGCATCCCTGCTAATTAGCAGCTGCTAATCAGGAAAGCTGGGAAGGGGAGGAGGTACAGCCCTCACTGCATCAACCCATATCAATCCCAGCAGCTCCAGAGGACCCAGCTCACGTCAAGGCAAAGTCGAGTCTGACAGAAACCTTTTCTCTCCCGAGAAGAGGAGCAGAGGCAAAGCCCAGCAGCAGCTGGTGTGGTACAGTACCTGCAACTGGAGCAGCCCCAGGCAGTGCACAGAGGGAAAAATAGAAATAAATCAACAATGAGACAATGAGAATTAGCTCCTTTTTACAGTCCTGGAAGGAAAAGCAGCTTGCTAGCTCTGGATAAGGTGGGGGGAGCATGCACAGCCCCTCTGGAGATGCAGGGGGGTGTTTTTGGTGCCTCCCCACCCCTCTCCCTCAAGTGTTCCAGGCTCAGGGAGCACAACCCCTTTTCACAGAGTGCTTGAAAGCAGACACAAACTATCCCCATCATAATGCAGCAATCACTGCAATTAATTAGTGGCAATCATTATAGCTAATTACATAAAATCATCAATATGAAATCCTCAGCCTCAGAGCCTGCTGGGAGGAAGCACCGCCCAGAGCAAGGAGCAGGGAATGGTGTCCCACCAGCCTCTCCCTGTTTGTGGGAGGCTCTGGATGTGTCCCATCACTCCCCCAGGACCAGGACAAGCATGGCTCTCCACAAACACACCCAGATCTGCACCTCCACAGCTCAGGGTGAGATCCAGAGGCTGGGGCTGCCTCCCAGCCCTGCCTGTGCCTACCCCTGCCTGCCTGGCTTGTCCCCAGCAGCCCAAGGACACCCACCTTCCAGATGCTGGCCTCCTTGCCATACACCACAGCCATGCTGCTGACTTTGTTGGCCTTGATGAGCTGCTTCTCAGTCTGGTTGAGTTCCTCTGACACAAAGCCCATGAAGGAGTTGTCAGGGGTGTGAGCTGTGGGCACCAAGGGGAGGAGACAGACAGCTGGAGAGATGTTTTTTGGGATGTACCCAGGGGTGGGGATACAGCCTGAGATGAGCTTGGCTACAGAACCTTGCTGGAGGAAAATGGAGCTTGAATCCCTATCCAGGCAGCTCATGAAATCCAGGCTTCAGAACCCACTCGAGCAGCCCCTTCACACAGTGAGGTGGTTTTAGGCTGCCAGAGGGGCTTCACACAGCCAGGAAAATGGAATGCTTGAGTCACCCAGAAC